>NC_086226.1:72121867-72428925 GCF_035770615.1 Melospiza melodia melodia | reverse complement strand
TTCCCATGTAAAGCTGAAAAATACCATCCTTATATCTTGGATTAGTTCACATCTACTACAAAATACAGATTTTTTTTTTTTGGGGGGGGGGGGGAGGAAGAAGATGTTGTTTAGAGAATTTACATATTGTTTTTACAGTGCTTGCAAGGTAATTTTTAAACTAATTGAAGTTAGAATAAGTACCTAAGGAATGGGAGAATAAAATAGTCTTTGATGAAACAACTAACTTCTGAAAATATGAGGAGCAGATAATACCAAGCTGTATTTTGTTTTTATGTGAAAAAATTTAAAAAAAACTGTAAAATCAGATGCCATTTGTCTTAGAATTCCCCAAGTGTATGAAGTAGATTATATTGTTTAGAGCAAAATGTGTTATTGATGAATAAGTTTTTATTGTGGTCAGGTCATATATGAAGAACACCATCTACGACTTCCAAAATGATTCAGTGATGAGCAATTTTGATACAGGTTACTGATAACTGGAGAGATAAATTGTGTCAGGAGAAATTTGTTTGGAAATGTTCTTTGTTTTTCAAAGCTGATATCATGAGTATGTACCATCTGTGGAAGTTTTACGTATTGAATATTTCAGCACACTAATTTTGTCTTTAGTTTTGAGTGAAGTGCTAATGATTTTGCATATTGTTTCTGCTTTGGAAATCTGAAAAATGATGAAGTAATAATTTGGTTACATTTAATTGAGTCATGCATGAATCATTAAACAACTTTTTTAGTTTTTACTTGAAAAATATTACACAAAAAATAACGCTATAGACCTATTTATTTGTAATATAAATTATTGGAATAGCAGCTCAACTTTTGGTCTTGTTAAAGTCATGTGCAAGCCTATATTGCTCTTGTTGAACTAAAGTGAAAATAATGAAATCCACTCTTCTCTCATTACATGGTTATTTTTCATTTTAAATAAAACAGTGGATCTAACTAAATCATAGGTAATCTTAGAGATATTTTCCAATTCAAATTCTGTTTGAAAACTTTTTCACAGTTAGAAACTGCTAAACTTTCAAGGGATCTTCAATTATGAGCCTATTTGCTGTGGATTTGGAATTTTGTAGATTTCCACTGTTGCATAGAGACGTGTATATAAAAATGAATGAAAATAATGCAGTAATAACTAATCTAGAAAGAACAGCTTAATTTTTCCATGATGCATACAAAAATAGCAGAAACAGTTGATTAGATTTTCAAGTTTTGTATTATGATTTCCCTGTGAAATTCTTGCTTGGTTTCAGATTTGTAGTATGAATTTCAGATTTTCTGCTCTTAAATATTTCTAAAAGAGTTTTGTTGGATGGAATGTTGTGTTATTTTTTCTGCAGTACAGATGTATTTGTAACATGGAAATGATCTTTGGAAAGTGAACGTGACTGTTCTTCATCTCAGTTGAAGATTGTAGTAGGTGAAGTATTCAATAAAAATAACATATAGTTCGAGAAAGTATCTTGGAAATTTGTGGCAGAGGCACTAGAAACTTTCTCTTCACTCTTCTAGAAGATGTGAGAAGAAGCTGTGTTGCTAAATTACTGTAACTGCCAAAAATCATGAGCCCTTGGGGTTAGAAGTGTGTGAACAGATACTTGAGAGGTGAGAAACTGCAGAAGTATGAAAATGCCAGAAGGCTGAGTGAATTTTAAATGCCTCGTGCTGAAACCAGGACTGTTACTTTACAGTCTTTCATAAAAGAATAAAATATCCCATGTTAGAATGGGCCCAGAAACATCATTGAAGTCCAACTCCTGGTCCTGCGCAGGAACCCCCAGAGTCACCCCATGTGCCTGAGAGCATTGCCCAAACAGTTCTTGAGCTCTGTCAGGCTGGTGCTGTGCCCACTTTCCTGGGGAGCTGTTCCAGTGCCCAACACCCTCTGGGTGAAGAGCTTTTCCTAATATCCAACCTAAATCTCCCCTGACACAACTTCATGCCATTCCCTCAGGTTCTGTCACTGGCTACAGCATCTCTGTAGTTCTTCCCTTCATCAGGCCTTCCTTCCACTGGGCATACAGCTCACTTTTTTCCTTATTTCTGAGAAAAGATTCCTGCTCAGTCAAGCTGGCCTTCTCCCTCTTCTGCTTGACTTACGACATTTTGAAACTTCCTGTTCCTGTGCCCCTGGGACGTGGCACCTAAAAAATGACCAGATCTGATGGACCCCAGCACCCTCAAAACCATTTCCTCAGGCCATCTTACTGATTCTTTTAAACGCTTGAAGTCAGCTCTTGTCACGCCCAGGACTGAAATTTTGCTGTCACTTTTTCTCCTGATAATGGTGATTTTAAACTCAATTGCTTTGTGGTCACTGTGGCCAAGGTTTCACTGTGGCCAAGTCTTGACTTTGTTCATGCAATCTTCCCCAACACATCAAGGAGGGCACCTTTTGTAGCTGGCTCCATTAGTAGCTGGCTCAATTAGTATTGTAAGACGTCCCAGATTTCGGACTGTTCTGGACCTATTTGTGCAGCTGTGTGACAAGGGCAGCTGTTTTGAAGGTGTCCCTTAGTTCCTCAGAGTAATTTTCTGGAATCATTGTCCTGGACAGGTGGCCTATAGTAGACTCCTACAATGACATCCACATTATTTTTTTGTCCCTTAATCCTTACTCAGAGACTTGTCAGCCTGGGATCACTGGCTTGGCCGTATTCCAGCCCTTCCAGCTCACCTGCCCTGCCTGTCCCTCCTGGAGAGCTTGTGACCATCCAACCTGGCACTCTAATCAAGGGGTTCATCTCACCAGGTTTCACTTATTCCAGTGATGATCCTCATGCTGTGTGTGTTGGTGTGGAAACATTTTGGATGTGGTCCGTTGTAGCTGACACCTCCTGGACCAGTTTAAGGATCTCACTAGCACTCAGTTCCTTGAGTTTTGGCATACCATCCCATTGCTTATCACTGTCAAACCTGTTTATGTCCTTTTGCTTCTTCCAATGTAATTTAAAGCTCTATCAAATTTTTATTTTCCTCTGTAGCTCTTTTGCTGCTATATGCTTTTCTTAAAAGTAGAGCAAAATGTTAGTATACTGATACTAGCAGTGATGTATGATCTTGTAATTACAATGAAGGGTACTGCTCATGTTACCCGAGGGAGCAGTTATGGTTGCATGTTTCGTTTAAGTTTGTCATTCTTGGGCAGTGCAATGTCCTATTTAGCTTCTTGAACGTTCTCTTAGTTACTTTGTTTAGGAGTAAATCTGGAACATGAAAAAGGAATGAGGTAGATAGTAAGTTGGATTTTTTTAAAGGTGACTTGCGCACTTGTGTATGAACATTGTCATGACAACACTTTGGAACATGTAAGCTTGCATATAATTACAGTGGTGTTCCTGCTGTTGCTGCAGGAACAGGCATTTGAGAAATGTATGAATAAAGAAGATGCTTAAATGAGCTGTTCTTTTATTCTGCCTTATGTAGTGTCCTAGAGAGTCATTGTTGCTACAGAATAGAGGTCTTATGTGGCATATACTCTTCAGTAGTGTTAATTGGGACATTTTCAAAAGAGTTTTAGAGAGATGTGTAGATTTATAGCTCTAATCTAGCGATACTTCTGGAAGTGTTAGGTGTGTGAGTTGTGAGTCAATTGGAACCCTGTTGTCATTTTTCTTTATTGTGCCTCTCCTTACTTTTCATGCAGTCTCTCTACAGGGCTTCGAAAAGTCTATCAGATTACACAAAAAAACCCCGAAATCTCTGCTAGCTGTTGTTAGTTGTGCATGTCAGTTACTCTGAAGTTACTTGCTTTCTTCCAGTCTTGTTTTATTTTTTGTCTTCAGTCAATATAGATTTGAGATTTAATTTATAATTGAAATCTAATTACTTTTTCTTCTATGTAATACCATTTTCACTTTTTTATAGCTTCTTTTGCCTTTCTCTTCACACTTGAACGTAGTAATTTCATTCCTTTGATATTGCTTTGCCAACTTGGCTTTGATGGTGTTTGCCATTGTCCTGATATTTAGTCCTGTATCTTTTTGAACTAAGAACAATTATTTAAATCCTAGCAATATTCCTTAATGTTGGGCTGAAGTTTATGGTTTAAGTGTGCTCATTTATGTAGGCAGAAATGAAAAAAAAGAAAATTAAACAGAAAATCAAGCTGTGAGATGAGGATAGCATGTTTTTCACAGATTGCCTATAGCTATCATACAGCAAGAAAGTGATTTTGCAAATAATTTACAATGCTTACACTGTATGTGTTCCTTTTGTGCTTCAGATGATGCACACCTTTGAATGATGTCTGTCTTCTGAGCCTTAAAAATGATGTTGAGTCTTTGAGGCAAATCTGCTGCATCTTCCTTAATAGTCAAAAAATCCTGTACTTTGATTCTGTATCAGAATTTTTTACATGATAAGTAATTGCAAATACTGTATAAATATATCTCATTGCCTTTTGGTGCTTTTCCTCTAGAATGTGAGCATTATGGTGAAGAGAAGATACAGCCATCAACATTATAACACTGTCATAGGTAAGTACAATAGAAATAAATACAACCATGAAAAAGTTTTTTATTTTTAAGGTAAATATATCATAAAATATTGCACAGGAACTTCAAAATGGAGAAAGTCATAAACACTGTCCTTGTTTTGAGTTAGTTGCAGATTATTTTATTAGGAAAATGTAAGAGAACACCTGTGTCCTGGAGAAACTGTGACAAGGAATACTTCCATGTCTTCCTTTAGATATGTAGTGGGGCAAAAATGTGAGGGACTTGTGCTGGTTATTTAGCAAATGTCTTAAAAAAAGGTACTAATTTCAGTTTATATAAGAAAGCTTGCCTGTAATGTAAGTGGAGTATCTGTTAGTTCAACAGGAGGAAAGGGGAGAACATAAGTTACTGTGTAATAGATTTGTCTATATAATAGACTCATTTCTGGAAATCAAAATTGATGTTGTTCGTCATGTATTTGGTACACTAAAAATTCTAGGGTTGTTTATTGTTAGTTCTTCCTGAAAAAGCCAGTAAAATATGGAATTGTTCTTTTCTTTGGTACCTAAAACATCTAGTTGTATTATTTTGCATCAAACATGCTGACCTGCATTCTAAGAACTGAATGGTGACTTTGAAGTTCTACTTCAACACAATGTCTAGCTTCCTTATTTCTTCCTTTCCTTCTGCTATGCCTTTGTAGCATAGTGGATGAGGGAAAATTACCTATTGCTTCCCATCGAGTCAGTTCCTTTGAGATCTGTGGTTTAGAAGGTGACTTTAGTGTATCTGAAAGCCTGCAAGATTATGTAGGATGTCCCCTTTTCTCTTAAACGCTTCTGTCTGTATCATAAAAAACCACAAGTTTCATTACTCACTGCTGAAGTCCTTTTTCCTGGCATTAAGCAAGTCATCTTGGATTGTAATCTGCATTTTGAGTTTTTTGTTTGTTCTCAGAACAAGCCTTTCATTCCCCCTTTCACGGTATTGTGGTCATATTTCTTTGCCAAACAAATTACCGTGTACTTCCTTGTTCGGGTAATATGCTAGTCAGCTGTTGATTAATGATTTTTAAATGTCATATAGTTATAACCATGCTATAACTATGTATGATTTAGCAGATGCAACTATTCAGGTGACTGTTCATATTATTTGGTGTATTTTTCTCTACTACCTCTTTGATTTTTTGAAATTTTGTGGTAAGCTGTGATATGAGTAGTAATTTTACTTTGTGAGAAATTGGTTTTACAAAATAAAAGTGTCTTCAGCTCAAAGTATTAAAAATAAGCTCCTGGTTACTGCCTTTAAAATAGGCTGTAGCACATGAAGTACATTTTTCCAGAGGATATTCTCCATTACTTCAGTGTATTCCCAACATTGAAACAAATGTAGGAAAAGAATTTTGCACAGACATTTAACTCATTGTGGAATTTTGCTGGTGTAGAAACTTCTGAATTACAGAGTTTTATGCCACTGTCATCAAATAGAAAACAATATCCATTGTTCTTATAGCTGAGATTTAAAAACAAAAGCCTTCTTGTGATTCTTTATTACAGTAGTAAGATAGCGTTGTTTTTGCTGAAATCCATGTGGGAATTCGTGTCTAGGCAATGATGCTAAACAAGGGAGAAGGGGAGCAGGGAAACAGATTTATGACAGAAGTATAGAAGGGGAGAATAAGTAAATATAGTTTAGTTTCAGATTCTGGGAGTTACTGAAAACTCGAGTGTCCTTGCCATGAGTTTATAATTTGAGCATTTCAGAAATTACTGTTCAGAAAATACAATATATTTCTATAACTTCAATAACTGTGCAGCTTGAGCATTTGCTTAAAACAGCAGATACTATTTGGGGGAAATAGATAAAATGCTTTTATTTGAACTGGCATAAGGTGAAGTGAGTGTGTCCAAGCATCAATTTTAAGTGTGTTTATTCAGGAAAAAGTTTTATAGGGTGTTTTTGTTGCTTTTTAAAAAATAACTATTGCTTGAAGTGTTGAAATTTTAGTATACTTGAGTGACTACAATAACACTTGCTGTTACATATTAGAAATAGAATTAACCCTTAAGTAGTGCTTTTCATAGATCTGTAAAGTAAATATAATTAGTTAAAGCTTAATTGTGTGTCTAGTTGAAGGGAAAGGTAATTTTGTACAAGAATCTTACTGTGTTGAATAACTTCGTTTTTCTTTTAACAGAATTCCTCTAAAGACTAGGAAATATCGCTGGTGTTGTGCATTCTGGAAATAAGTTTTACTACAAATACCACCAAGGCTTTGCAAACAGAATGAACATGCTGCTGTTGACTGCTTACCCACAGTAACCAGCCGGGCATTTCACTCATGATGTTTTCATTCTCACCTTGTCCAATTGGAATTTGCTTATACTGATTTTTAAAAAGAGGAATAAATCAAAGTGGAGTACCGTAAACTTGACATGGAAAATAAAAAGAAAGACAAAGACAAACCAGATGAAAGAATGGCACGGCCTAGTGGGAGATCAGGCCATAATCCACGTGGAAGTGGTTCTTCAAATTCTGGAGTGTTAATGGTTGGCCCTAACTTCAGAGTTGGTAAAAAAATTGGATGTGGTAATTTTGGAGAACTACGGTTAGGTAAGATCCTTGTTTATTTATTTCAGTTTACATTGTTCAAGGCCATTTTTATGCAGTCTAGGCAAGAAAATTTCTCTATGAATACCGTGCAGCTCTTCAAACTGCCTTAAAGCTTCAGATGTGCAAGGCATATTCAGCCCATCTTTTGTGGTTTTACATCAGCCGGTGCAAGCTTGATGACATGAAGAATCTGTATAGCAGGATACTTCCTGTGAGTAAAATGTTTTCTAGCTATGTGCAGTGCTCTCCTTAATTCAGTCACTTTTCTCTTCCAAGATGTGGAAGTTATATGATGCTTATTGTAGCAGTCTTTTCTGACTTCCTGAAGCGCTTTATTGAGGTATATTTAGGGCTGAATGTATGAGACACATCCCCATCTTGTAGGTCTGAGCAATCTCTTGGAGATGCTGTAACCAGGTACTGCAGACTTTTTAATACTGGTGAGCAAGGAATTTCTTGGTTCCTTTTTTAATGTAGTGATGTTAGACATTTGAGCTGCTGTTAAACAGGACAGTGAGAATCTGTAGAGAAAATTGGGGATAATTCAGTCACTCTACTTCTCTTCTGAACAGATCGCTGAAAATCAGATGGTGGAGAAGGCAGACTGAAAAGGACTGTAGAGTTTTGCAGAATTTAATCAGCAAAGCTGGAAATGCTAGCATTTATTAATAGACACGATGGGTGTGTTCTTTTGGAAGACTCCGTGTTTAGATTTGGGAACTTGTTTTTCCAAGATGGACAGCATGATTAGCTAGGGTTTTCAAGATATGTAAGTTCAACTATGTTTTAATAAATACAGTTTGACACTTAATGGCAAGAATTTACTCTAGTATTGTTAGCAGGCTTGAGTTAAAGTGCTTCATGCATTAAATAGAGGTGGGTTTCACAGTGAGGTATTTGAGAGGATGGTGGCCTATATAGATGGTGTTTCTGTTGATCAGTGCCTGTGGTAGAAGTAATACTCATTGCCCTTCAGACAATATTTGTGATACAGTGTTTGCGTAATATAATATGTTTTTAATTTAGTGTGTTCTGGGGGCTGTCAGGAAGCTTGGCAAATTAATACTGTAGAGGAATTTAAGAAAATATTGCTGCAGTTCTGACTTAGGACACTGAATTTTGCAGTCTCATTAATAGGTACTCTTGTTACTACTATTAATAGTTACACAAAATTGATACATTTTGACATTTACAGTGTTGCAAACATGACTTTGCAGTCCACAAATCAAGCTGAAAAATTGCTCTTCCTCACTTGCTAAACTTTTGCATACTGCCTTCAAATCTTAATTTTTGTTTCAAACCTCTCAGAAGGTTCAAACCAGCAAGATTAATTCTACATAAAGGCAACGGCAAACTAGTAAAGGTAATTTTTTGTCCGTCTGTTTTTTTGGTCACAAAGTACAGAGCTGATTAAGGATTAATATCTGATTAACTTACTTGCAGCTGTTACAGTGAAACAATGTATTTTATTTTAAATACAATGTTAAATTAGTTAAGACAGTTTGATAGTACTGAAATAAAGTAGAGCAAGTAAGTAAAAGGAATTGGAGGCAGATTATGGGTCATTGTACTGTCCTGCAACCGTCACCAGGATGAGCGCAGCCTTTCTGATTTTAATATCTGTGGGTTTTGCTTATATTCTAGATATTTCAAATCCCTATTTTTTGGGTTTTGTGAGGAAGATGTTTTAAATATAAGTTACTGAAAGCAAGAGTTAATATTGCTATTATAGATTCTGATTTAATTTTTTTATTTTTTCATTTGCTTTGCTACTTGCAAAGCACTCTTTCTACATAGGTGTACACAAGTGCTTAGTTTTTTATATGCACGTCTACAAATGGAATATATTTTGAGCATATGTCCTGAGGTTAAGAGCTGAGGAACTTAAAGGAGGATTGGAGTAGTAGAGTGATGAATTGGTGCGCAGAAGATAAAAATTCAGTCATAGGTTGGGAACTGTTGTTCTTCCTTCTAAGAAGAAATTGGAGGTCATGCTTCAGTAGTGGCTTGTGGATCAAATGGGAAATTGGCTTTCTGTAGCAAATTACTGTTTGTGATCTTCAACCATTAGCTTGCAGAGGACTAAATTGGTTTGGATATTGAGCTGTTAATTTTAAGACTCTCTGTTATAGTTAAATTAAACTGATACAGTTAAAATAAGCTGATAAGGTAGTAAGGAGAGAACTTGTTGCTGTTTCAAGAGACACATTACTCAATACTTGTTGTGTGTTTATGGACAGATAAGAAGTGGTGTTTTACATGTGTCTGCTGTATTTTAAAGAGAGGATTGTCCTGACTGACCACCTGAAACTGTGTCCCTGCTGATGCTACTTCAGAATGAGCATGTCATTGCAACTTTTGGAACTCAGTATCCAGTTACTTAACTGTAATTGGGTTTCTTACTTGCTCAGAGTAGGTGATGTACATAGCTAAGAGATGGAATGAGCAGGGCTACTGCTTCTTATAGATTCTAATACCGTGCAGAGATGCAGAAACAGCTGCAAAGTACCCTTGTTAGCAAAAATGTAACTGATATGGTCATCCAGTAAGAAATAGTTAGGATGCCTGGATATCCGCTGTAGTCCCTACATAGGGGACTGTGACCCCCTTTATAGCCTACTGATCATATTTATTATGTGTTTGTTGTTGTGAAGCCCTCAGGTTATTTGTTTTGGGTGTTTTTTTTTTTTGTGACGTTTGATCCACCAAGAGATGTAAGCTTTTAATGCATCTTGTTTCAGCTTTACAGATGTACTCTATTTTTTAAAAGACTCATTAGCACTTCATAGTATTTGACTATTGGTGTGACTCACTTGGTCAAAGCATGGTCGTGGTTTCAGTCCCTCTGTGGGGCATTTTCTTAAGAGTTGGACTCAGTGGTCCTTGTGGGTCCCTTCCAAATTAGAATATTCTGTGATTCTGTGTAACTTTCTTCACAGGGAACTTTTTAGACTTGGTCCTCATCTTTTCCCCATATGATTTCTTTAACAAAACTGAAATGAACATAGGAAATTCAGACTTGAGTAATACTACAGATAAAAAAGGAGAATTATCATTAAGAATAATATACACTAACTGCATTTGAAAATTGTAAAGAAATAACAAGTGTTGGAAGTGATGACTTAATCTATCCTTTATCTGCTGTTTTTTAATTTTACACTTATAAAGCTTGTGTAACATTTTAGTCATTGCATACAGTTTGAAGTGAAGCTTATTGGAAAGATCTTACCCAGTTGTAGAATCCCTTTTAAAGCAGCAGATGCATTTCCTAAATGGTGTAACGCCATTTAGGAAATGGTCAGGAATGTTGTTATCCTAAGTTTTAGCTTAGTAAAATACATAATTGAGGAGAAAAACAGTCCTCAATTAATTAACTAGTTAATTCTAGTTTTAATTAGTGGCTGATGTTTCAAAACTGCATAGTAATTAAAAATAAAGTGAAAATAGTTTTCAGCAATAATTATGAAAATAGCACATTCTGGTTATTGTGATTTACCAATTTTCAAGCTTTTTTAGTACAAAAAAAATCACAAACTTGGTGCAATATCTGCAACTCTGTGAAATTTCCACCTCTTACAGTATTCAAGGAAAAACCTTTTTAAATTAAGGCATTGGATTAATAAACCCACATTTCCTAAGTCACTGCCAGAACACTAGCACCTTAGATGAAAGATAGTTTGAAGATTTTCTTGATATTTAAATGGCATTTATGTGAACAGAAAAGCCAGTGTCTCACATTTGTTTTTATTCTTTTTTCAAGGAAAAAATTTGTACACAAATGACTATGTGGCAATTAAGCTGGTAAGTTAATATTTTTTTAAAGGTTTTGGGATGAGAAACAAATCAGATTCTTCTTTTCAGATGTTAATGGGTTGATTTTTTTTAATTGAAGCCTTTAATAGTTTTGTATGATTTCATTGAATTAGATAAAAGCAGTTAGTGATAGATGTAATTGTGTAGTTTGGCCATATCGAGTAAAAGTAGTTTTTAATTGCTGCCACTGTTTTCAAGGCTAAATCTGTGTTTGCAAAATCAGTGATGGTTTAATGCTGCTTCAAGGATGTGCTCTGTGGCAGTTATCTTAGTAGCTTCCTTTGTTGTCCAACCAGTCGAGGAGCAACAAGTTTACTGTGAATCTTAACATCAGGTGACTATAGAGAAACTCCAGAAATTCTTGAGGCTGCATGTGTTTCAGTGTCCACACTCCTGCCCCCCAGTATTTTCATCTTGAACTGCTGGTATTTACACGTCACTTTGTTAGACATGTTTTATTTGCAATGCTGTGTAATATGGTTTGCTTCTTTTGCAAACATGATACTTTTGGCTATTGTGTTAATATGTCATTGTTTAGCTTTTTCTCAATCATTGGAGCTCCTTTGGTAACACCATATTTTGCTTCTGGATTTTTTTTAACTTCTTAGTAAATGACTGTGTTCATAACTGAAGTATTTCATTATGAAATTAACTTGGTTACCTCTTATCGTTGAAGGATTTTTAGGACTCCGGTTGGTTTCTTGTTGCTGCAGTAGCAAAGAACTTTTTATGTAGCATAGTATGGTTTCGTAAAGTAAAAGGTAAACCGTGGGGGCCAAAATGCATGGCTTTAGATAAGAAATCTGAAAAGCATTACAAACATAATAAACTCCTGAAAAATACTGGTATTACTCTTCTTGCTTTGGGAAATACTTTGGGAGTAGTATAAGTTTTTAAAACATGCAAATTATGGCTTGAGAGAGCAACATTGGATACAGTTTTGAGGGTTATTATGTGTTAAATCAGATTTACACTCATTTTGTTTCAACATATCTTGAACTTACTCTATATGTCTGGTGAAAGCTGAAAATAGTCTGAGAATTCTTCTGCTTAAAGGCTGTCTACTCCAAAGCACATTTAGAAATACATTGCAAGGTAGTGGGGTTTTTTTAAGCACTAATTACTTGATAAGGTAGAGCAAGACAACTTTTTTATCTGATTGGTTTTGATAAAAGGTTTTCTCTGACATATACAGCTTAGTAAGCTTGGCTGCCATTTCAACCCTTTTCAGCTGTCACAGGTGATACTTGTTGTTGGCAACATTTACTTTTTTGATTTCCAAATATCTCAGTGTTACAGCTGCTTGTTTCCAGATGAGTAAAAAGGTTGGAGTAACTTTATTGAGTAACTTAGTTTGAAGTCACTTAAGAACCAATACAGTTAATAGTATATGTAATGTACTACTAGTGCTGAAAGAACTCTTGAGTATGTAGTGGACTTTTCAATTTTTCCTCTTACATTTCCTGTTCTTCTCCTATTTGAGACAGTGCCAGGACTTTTTTCTAACAGTTATAGATACAGTGGCAGATAATCCTTTTCCTTTTTAAATGTAAGCTTTTGTTTACTCTGGCGCTTGTACTTCTGTGCTTTCAGAGCAGTCATTTTCCTATGCTTAACCCTTGTTTTGTTATTGTAAATGAGGCACTCTTAACTTCCTCTCTGTTTTGCACCTGTTGTAGTTCAAGTTTAGCCTTCCTGAATGGGCTAACATGAATTAAGTTTATGTTGCAGTCTAAGCAGTTACTCTTGGCAGGTGTGGTTGTTGTAATCTCTGCTGCAGTATCCTAAAATTGTATTTGCATTCCTCATGGTAGCATTCCAGTTCTGACCTAGTGTTGTGTTAGGTGCAGCAGGACATCTCCTATGCCAGATGTTTTGTATATCAATGGTAAGCATATATTCTAGTGCAGAAGGACTGTGTGAGTTTCTCTCAAGTGCAGTGAACAGCTCTGTTTATACAGCAGCTTCCAGGAGTGCTGTATTGATAACATAAGTGTATTGTACAAGTGCTCTTTTGACTCAAACTTTTAAATGGTTTTGAATTAATATTTCCCTTGTGGACAAAATTATACAAGCATTTTCTTGTTATGGTGCTTAGGGCAGCTTCAGGACTTGTGTAAAAAGTAGCTTAAACAGTTTTTCTATGTGAGGTCTGAGGGTTGTACAGCTATATGCATTTTAAAGCGTAATGTTTATACGTAAATGCATATTTAATTTGGTAGAACAGCTGCAGTTCCAGAATCTTCCTCTTCATCTGTCTTAATTCATTATTGCTTGTTCTGGTTGGGCACATACTTCAGTTTGAAAGGTCAGAATAGACTTTTTAAAGTACTATAATGAAACTCTTGAGATCTAGGCTTTCAGTGCTGTGTAGTGGTCTTAGTATGTTCCTGCTCATCTTCTAGTATACAGACTGATTTCATGTGATCAGGTGGTTCTTTAGCAATAGCTGTTTGGTGTGTAAAAGCTCTACCTTTCCTACTCACCTCTTCTTATTGTTAGATTTACTATTTTTATTACATGACCCTGTACTTGTCTTAAACCTCCTATTCACTCTTCAGCTTTTTCTTCTCCTTCATTATTTTTCCTTTTCCCTTTGACATATTTCTCTGCTGCTCAAACTTACCTCCTCTGAAGATGCTTAACCACTACCAAAAAACTAGCTAAAGGAATTTCTGCTTGAGCATGTCATGACCCATCAGGAGGGGCCATGGTGTTCATTATACATGCTCATCAGGATTCAACAAAGACACTGGACATGCTTTAGGGAGCTCTTGTGCTTTTTTGTGTGACCACCTTGTGTCCAGCAACCAGCTCACTATTTATACTTAAAAGGTGTTGGCTAACAAGCCCTTACATTTGAAGGGCTGTGATTTTTACGGTACACTTCAATAAACTCTCAACTCCCTCAACACACTACTTAAAGGTGCTGGCTCATAAACCGCAGCATTTCTGCAACTCCCCACTCCCACAATAAACTTCAGTGCAGAGTATGGAATAGAAAATGATATAGCTGTGCTTTGCCCAGACAGAGTGAGGGAGAAGAGAAATAAAAGCAGAAAAGGAAGAGAGCAAAAGAATATCATCAGTCCTTAGATCCTGCCTTGGTCTCACTTGTGTGGCTGGTCCAGAGCTGGGAATTGTGACACAGTGAAATAGAAAGAAGAGAAAAAGAGAGCAGGGGAGCCCAGTCTGCTTCCTTCCATCAATAACCTGGTGCAGCCTTTTATGTGAATGTGATTTTTTGTGCTCTTTTGTTCTGGAGTGCATAGCCAGCCCTTGGAGGTCTCCTCCAGGGAATGAGTGCAGGCTGAGGAAGTGAGCACAAATCTCCATCCAGGTGGAGCAGGGAGTTGGCTCAGCACTGTGCTGCCTCATCTCAGCAAGACCCTGTCTTCCAATCACAGCTTTCCTGCCAAAACAGTCACAATGTTTGAGACAAAACATGCTTATGCAAGATCCTCCACACCACCCAGTGTCTCAAACATTCCTTACTATAGGTTGGGCATACAGCTCATCTTTGACTATGGTGATCTCTATACATTGGACGCAGGGCTAGGAGAGGGAGGAAGCAGGAGACAGTATGCAGTTAATCAAAGTTGCAAAAAAGTTGCAAAACATTATGCTCATCATTAAAACCAGAAATCCTACCACTATTACAGTTCCTATTTGTGTCAAACACTTTCCCCATCCCATGATTTAAAACCAAAAGAAATCTGGTGTCCAGGGCTTGATTCATTGCACCAGTTCTTTGGTTGCAGTGTTTGGAATTGTTCAGCAATCTGGTCAGCAGCTTCCTTCATCTTTGCTCAGGCCTCTTCAGTTAAAGTTGTAGCATTGTGGATGGTGACAGAGTACTCCTCTTTGGTGAGGCTGAGCATCCCATGTTATGTTTGTTCAATAATGGGTACATGCATCCATCTCCAAGGGATTGTCAAATTGAACATTGATAGGACACAGGGAAGAAATTCAGACACCTCATTTCCATCCAGCATGGTATTCTATTGTTAGGAATAAGATTTTTCATCTGAATTCCTCCAAGCCAACCCCAAAGGGGCTCTCTATTTATTTCATCATTCTTCAATTATAATTGTCAATAAGATTTAGGATAATTATTTGTGGCTCTGTGGCAAGCTAATTCTTGCCGTCAGGTACTAACCTGAAAAATGTAGAGGATGTTGGTCCTATTACAATTTTAGCAAGTACAAGTATGTCTATTCAAAGTTCTAATACCAAGTATGAACCATATTTCAGGGGTGTTCTTCAGGGCAAGTGTTACAAGTACTATGCATCACAGCAGACAAACTTAGAGGCAACAGAAAGAGTCCTAATTTCTTCCTGAGTGAAGTAGGGCATGGCAAGGCAAAACCCTTGGCTGTGAGGCCTCCATATTCTTACAAATTCTTGTATTAGCTTCCAAGTTGAGTTGGAGTTTTATTACAGTAGTTCTTGTTTAAGATAAAAGGACACATTGCTGAAACATCTTGGGTACAGTGCTAGGTACAGATTATAAAACAACAGCAATATGCAGTCAAAATGCTTGATGTTAACATCACTCATTGCTTTGTCATAGTTCTTGTAGGAAAGGAGAATGGGAAAATGCCTTGTTCTAAACCAATGGTTGAAAAGAGGATACTGTCAACTGGTGTGAGCACAGTATTCTTTATCATGGGCATTGAGAGTTATCCATAACTAACTGCTGAAAGGCTTCTGAAGTCACTACTCCAATAGTGAAAAAATCTGTTAAAGCTAATTGTGCTAAGCTTAAGTTTAATTGCTGAATTTAATTTGTTTTATGTCCTTCCTTTTGTGAAAGATAGAATTGATTCTGTTTCCCGTGGCCCATTCCTGTACCACTGGAGCAGTAAAGTGGTTGCCATTGTCTCACTGGGTGGAATTGAGCTTGAGTAAATACCTGAACCACTGGTTTAAAACTCTGTGCTTTTGCCTGTGCCTAAACTAAAAACTTCCACTTGGATTAGTCTGAACCTCCATATTTGAGGTGGGAGTATATACAGCTTCTTACTTCTCCTCATTTAAGTTACCCTGCTTTGATATTTTGGTTCTGGTATATGACACTATTTTGTAGCAGTTTGCTGATCCTGTCCATCATCTCTGGTTTCAGTTTTAATTAGTGGTGCAGAATCCAGATTCTACATCCTGCAATTCCTCATGAAAGATTCTCTCATACGCATGGAGCTGAAGCTATGCTGGAAGCCTGCTAATATAACCATGTTTGACAGCAAACAGCCCTTCTGCCTTCAGCCTCTTCTCCTGATTGCTCTCAGCAGCAAGCAGCTCCCTCTCCTGAGGCCTGCTCTCCTTCTCCGGGAAACCTAAACCGCTTGACCAGTAGGCTGCCCACTGCATGAGAGACCAGGACTCCTAAGGACCGTTTATCTGTATGCAAACCTCAGATTCTCAGTATCCCTTGGCCTCCTCTTCTGCAGCTTTTTCTGCTCTACAGCAACTGCTGCCTACACTTCTGTCTTTCCTATAGCCTCTTCTCTGGCTTCAGCCTCTTCCACAGCTGCCTTTGTTGCCATGCCCAACACTCCTGTGGTTCTCTCCTCCTCATCCTTATCCCTCACTACTTTTGAATCCTTCACCTGGGTGCGTCACTCTCTGTTTATAAAAATCAAATAGCTGAGTCTTGCCTCTTCATTTCACATACTTTTCCTTATCTGAGCACTTGTGTAAGTCCTTGTACTCCCAAGGCCAACTTATCATCCCTACTGTGGTACCCAGCACATCTCTCAGTATTTTCTCCTGCTTTGTAGCCTTGCAGAGCTCGAGGTGTAGTAAGTCTCTTTCTATGTTCAGCAAGGATTCCAATTTTGTTCTTTCATTTTTCTCTCTATCCAGACATCTCTGGAAGTGGTCAGCCAGTGGATGTTTTTTTAAGAGCTCAGCCAGGACTTTCAAATGCTTTTGCAAATGTTTTGCAGCCAAATTTTGCTGTCTAAATATTTTAGTAAAAAAAAGTCTGTCTCATCTTGCTCTCTGTGTGAACACTTTTGTAAAGAAGTCAACCAAATTATATAGAAATGTGTCTCTATTTTTGCTATCTAGACATTTTAGTAAGCAGTCATTAATCTTTTTATCTCTTTGTGTTTCCATCAGCATGACACACAGTACTCCACATATGAAGATGGGCGTAGGTCATACTTTCCCAAAAAGGAAAGGGGTCAATGCTTGGAATTCCCTGAGCTGTCATGTCCTGCTCCTCCCTGTTTCTGATCCGTCCCGTACCCCAGTCAGAGATGGAGATATCTGAACCCATCCCAGCTAAAAATAGCTCAAGAGCTGTTCAGTCCCTCTCAGCCTCACAAGAGTCATGTCTGTCATGCCAATTTATTGTTACAAGCCATTGGTAGGAGTGTGATGTTTGTTGTAAATTCTTATAAGTCTAAACGAAGCCACTAGACCACATGCTGGGGAGCTCTTGTGCTTTATTGTACAGTTGTTATAACTCTGGAACCCCCACTATTAGAATCCAAAGGTGCTGGCTAACAACCGAGGCAAAGCAAGGGATGAGAGAAATTAAGGTGGAAAAGAGAGAGGAAGAATGAAGAAGTTCACCGTCTGTAGATTCGTGCAGTCAGTCCTGCTGCGTGGATGGTCCAGAGCTGGGATAGCAAAATAAAGAAAGGGAAAGATATGGAAAAAGTCATAACGGGGGCCCACGTGCTTCCTTTTGCATTTAACCTGGTGCAGCCTCTTATGTAAACAAGACTTTTCGTGCTGTTTTGTTTGCACATTCACAGGCAACATTTTGAGCCTTTCTCTGGGAGGTCAGTTAGGAGGGAGTGAGCAGGAAGCTGGCTCAGAACACTGCTTCTCTATCTCCATGGACCCTTTGTTTCACTCACACTTTTCTTGTCATAACAGCCAGAATATTTGAGACAAAACGTGCTTATGCTTAGTCCTCCATGGAACTGCTTCTGGAAATACATCAGTTTTTCCTTGGATGAAAGATAGGAAGTTACAGAGTAGTCATCACTGTCTTTTAACTGTAATCTTTAATTCACCGACTCACTAGTCTACTCTTAAGATTTTAATTGATAAAATTCAAATCTATTATAAACGAGGGTTGTGTGTGGAAAGAAAGTTGCACTTTGTTTCAAGGTTGTAATGTTTTTTCTCTCTGTTTTTTGTTTTTAAGGAATAACTGTGGTCTAGAGACACACCTTTTTAGAATCCCTCTAAGATATAGTAAACACAAATATTTGTAGTAAATGCAAATCTAGTGCAAGTCTATTTAATAGACTGATCTTTTCCTGTAACAAGAGCCTACCTCTTAAGGAATTTTTTTTCCTGAAAATGGCCTTTGTTTGCCATTGCTTATGAATGTGTAAAGCAGATGCAGAATGTAAACTGAGACGAGTTCTCACTGAATTACTAAAACCATGAAAAGTAGGTAATAGCTGAATGTTTATATTGGTCTTTGGCTCTTTCAAGACTTCTTGAACATTTTTAACCTTATAGTTCAAGTAAACTGCTTTTTCAAAGCCCCTTTAACAGAAAGTAACTTGAAAATTGAATAGTATTTTATTCCATGTATTTAGGACAAAAATAATTGTAGAAAGAGTTCATAATGAACTTGAAACAGATTTCACATTTTGATAGCCCAGTTAGTTTTGCTTAGTAATTAATTTGCTGAATGATAAACACTTGCTTATTTTAGGTAATTCTTGCTCGCTTTTCACATCTTTGCAAAAAATACAGTGTTCAGTTATGCTGGTTGCTCTGGAGTGCAAAAAAGATACCGTAAATTCTATTTGTTTTTTGCAGAAACTGTTAAATTAGTTCTTCTTTACTTTCAGGCATCCAACTTTATCATCCTGGCAAGATCAAATGCATAAATATACACTGTCAGGGAGTTCAGCAGCATTGGGAAACAACTAAGTCTTGGAGGGAGATGGGTTGAGGAAGAAGGCTGAATTTCTTATTCGTGCACATTGGGTCATAGTTTTTATGCCCTGAATGTGATACTAAGAGACAACACAGGTTTATAAACTTGTAGCTTTAATATGATGATGTGAGGAAAAAGATGAGCACTTTGCCCAAACTTCTCCTGAAAATTGGTGTTCAGCAGTATCAGTTAATGCTGATAGCCATATTGAGAGTTACTTACTGTGTGCTGCAGTTGCAATAGTTACGGAATTATTTCCAAATTATCACTGATGTGTTCGAAGATCACAGAATCAATTAGGCTGGAATAGACCTCAGAGAGCCTTCAGTATGACCTCTGACTGAAGACCAGCATGTCAGAATGTCACTCAGTGCCATGGCCAGTCTTTTCTTGAACATTAAACGCCTCCAGGGATGGTGACTCTACCACCTCCCTGGCCCGTCCATCCAATGTCTAAGCACCCTTTCTGTGAAGAAATTCCTCCTAATGTTCAACCTAAACGTCCCCTGGTGGAGCTTAATATTAAGGTCATGTTACATATCATAAGAAACGAGGCATATCTTCTAAAAGATGCTCTAGGAAATTAGTTCAAGAATCTTGTGCTAAAGAACCTTTTCTTTGCAAAGGGAGATAATCAGAAAGTTTGCGTTTCCATTTAGGCTGCATGTGTATTCTTCTGCTTAATCTCATGTCACTTCATTTAGTTCTATGAGACCCTGATGCACGGGCATGTTGAACTATAATGAGATTTTATTAATTTGCAAATATTAGTTTGCATATATATACAGACTTATTC
Source organism: Melospiza melodia melodia (assembly GCF_035770615.1). Classification (NCBI taxonomy): domain Eukaryota; kingdom Metazoa; phylum Chordata; class Aves; order Passeriformes; family Passerellidae; genus Melospiza; species Melospiza melodia. The sequence goes on along the minus strand of NC_086226.1, from coordinate 72,409,349 downwards.
TGGGGCTTTTTTTTTTTTTGCTAGTTTTGGATTCATAGTTTGTAATGGTGATACTTGATTTCTGCTAAGCTGTTACTATTTGGTGGAAGGATTTAGTATTTTTTATTAAGATCCTAGGAGAAGCTCCTTGTAAAGATACATCTCTCAAGTAATAGATATTTGGAGTTTTTTTTTTCAATCTGTTAAGCTGCATATTAATGCCACTTTCTGAGAAACGTAGGACATACTATCCACATGTTTTGAAGAAATGTACTATTTTTTAGATATTCCATCATGTGTCTGTTGCTTGATTTGCATGTTGGACTCTGGCCCTGTGGAGCAATACAATATGTAAATATCCATATATGCACTACTCTAACCTGAAGGAGGTTTAGTTTTCTTTGTTTCTTAATTGCCAGTCATTTCAGAAGAAACATTCAAACTTTTTGTGTGGCTTGGAAGTAGTAGGGCTAGTTTGGCTGGTAGGTTAGTGTATTAGTTTTTGGGCTTTGTTTTAAATGTTGTTTTTGTTTTTAAATCAGGAGCCAATGAAGTCGAGAGCACCACAGCTACATTTGGAATACAGATTCTACAAGCAGCTAGGATCTGGAGGTAAAAAGCAGTATAATGCATTTTACTGTGATGAATCCAGGATCAATTTTTGGCTGAAGTTTTCTGGGTTTAGAGGAATAAATCTATTTAATAAAGTGTTCCTTACTACTTAAAGCAAAAAAAAAGCCCAAGGAGTTAGTGAATTAAATAATAGTGAACAATAATAATTATAAATTCCATTATTCTAACTTTTTTCCTACTCAATAAAGTGTATCTATGAAGTCCTGACTTTTATTTAAATCCTACATATCACAGCATTTGTCTGCATACAAGTATACCTTAAACTAAGACTATTCCCAGTACAACTCTTTGAAAAAATACTGTAGATCTCCAAACTGCTGATCTACTAATTATGTATTTTGAATTAAAGTTGATGTGATAGCTTAAATAGCTTCAAATTCAGTTTTACTTTACTTCACTTCTACTGATACAGTATATAATGCTGCTGACTAGTTTTAAACCTCTTAAATACCTCTAGGAGAAGTTTAAGTGCAGTTTAATATTTAAATTTCTCATTTCACTCCCGTTGGTGCTTTTATACCCAGAAGTACTCTTATGGTGGTGGCCTGAATGATCCAATTATCACCTTTTGTTTTTATAGGTGAGCGATACCTAAAACTTCTCACACAATTTTGTGCTTTTCACAAAAATGCATATAATCAGTTAGGAAGATGTGAAGTTTCTTACCCTAGTAAAGTGAGTACAGATTCTCTAAATCTGCTATAATTTAGGAAAAAGAAGTCTTTTGATATAATTTCCTTGAAATTATTCCTAGAGTAGGTAACGTAATTAACTATTTTCCCCATTTTTCTACTAATGTAGAATTTTATTTTATGAGTGGACTACTAACAGTGGTTTTCTACATGTTTCTTCAGGGGATTTTACATATTTATACATGTTTCTACATGTATGTTCAGGGGCTTTTTAGAAAAGGCAGCCTGGAATTTGTGACAGTGATTTTGATTGTGCTTAAGCTAGAATAAAATCCTACTTGGTATGAAAAGTCTCTGAAAAGAAATACACAATGAACATGCCCATACCACTCTGATTTTGTTACCTTGAATGTGTGTATGTTATGATGAATTTTAATACTTTTTAATTCCTATTTTCACCTTTTTCCGTAAAATTTGGGATCATATGGCAGCTCATTGCTGCTCTGACTGGATTGGGTTTCTCAGGTAGCTTTTGAAATTTCGTGCTACTCTTTTAAAGACTACATCTGGTGAAACCAGATGTTCAGTTAATATAGACCCTTTTTTTTGCTGATGTACTATGATTGCTTTGCAACCAGAAATTTTTAGAGATTACTTTTGGCAAAACACAACTTTTCTTGTCAATTTCTCTTCCTAGATGGAAAATAAAGTTGTAGATAGGTAATCAAAATCTTGAGTATCTATGGTTGCTGTTTGGAGAAAGTCATCACAGTATGGGTGTTTTTTTGTAAGTAGTTATAAATTGTCAGCATACCGTACACTAACATTGTGAAATAGCTGATGAGTAGAAAGCTGAGATCTTAAGTGTTTAGCTAATGGGGCATGACAACCCACAAGTTAGGTACATTAACTGTCTGTGAATATAGAGGTGTAACTATCTGAAATTGCGAAGGAGCTGTGTAGTGGAGGTAAGAATAAAGGTGTAATTTCTAGTTCAGACTGCACAAGTTAGGCAGTGCTTCTCAGACGTAGGAACCCTTACAGGAGAATTTATTGGGAAAGTGTATTAGTGAGTGTAACTATGTTTACTTTTTTATTTAGTGAATAAGACTGGGAACTGTGTTTAGTGTAAAAACATAGTGAGGTTAACCTGCTTTACTTCAGATACCATTCAATTTTCTTAACCCTATTTGCTGGTTGCAACAAATTTTATCTTTTTCTCTGATGTCTTGTTGAAGTACTGAAAGGGAAAGTCACCTCTCTGATTCTTTGCATGAAGATGAGGTTACCTTTAGGGTGGAAATGTGAAGATAGAGCTGGTGACTTACTGAGCATCATCAATATTTATGAACAACTTTGTTACAGACTCCTTTGTTTTTGCAGTAACCTGCTTTTCTTCAAAGGTGAAAGCCTCTCCCAGCAGAGAACCTTGAAAACTCCTTTGTGAGCTTTTCTCAGGCTCTCCACTTGAGGCCTGTTTTAAGTGGTTTTGTGACAAAGGCTTATTATGAAGAAAGCAATTTTCTTTTTCCTATCTACATAGAAGTTAAACAAAGATTGCTGATTCCTTATCTTCTGGCAGCAGTCACTTTTTCTATATTTTTAGGAGTTGGGCCCTCAAGCAGAGGAAGTTATACGGCCTGTGATTTTCAGAAAAAACTTTGTAGTGTTATGTAGTTTCAGTTCTTACGTAATCTGTGACAACTGGTTTTAGTTTGCTGATTTTTTGTGACATGCATATTTACTGTGAAACATAGATTTAAGTAATTTTATCTCATGAACAGTTGACAACATAGTTTTAGGAAGTTGATCCACTAAGTGATAAATTCAGAAAGCAAGTATGTAAACCTCCTATGTAAAACAGGAGATAGTGAGTGGAAAAAAAACTTTCACCAGGTCTATCCATTTGCATAGTATTGCTTTGTGGGCAGTGGTCGTTCTTTGATCAGAGAGAGAATGGGTTGAAAGAAGTGGTCTTCAGTATGCAAGTTACAGAAGAGGCTGTCATAGGAGATATAAAAATTGCTGCCATTGCTGGAAGAAATTTGTAATATAGCAATTGTGAAGAGGGAAGTTTTCTCTGATACACAGTTATGCACCATACTGGAAGTTAGAAATGTCTCAAGCTTTCCATCTTTTAAGCTTCTAAAAATCCACATTTGTAGGTTTTCTTACAATGAAGTAATCTTTTCCTTTGCTGTTTATTTGCACAAACTTTTGGCCGATAGCTTTATAACTGTGTGGACTGTGTAGTTTGCATTTAATTGTAGTGAATTTTGCTTCCCCTTGTTCTCTTCATGTTTACATGTATACTTATGTATTAATAGCAAGTGATTGCTAAACTATGGTTTCAGAAGCAATCAGTGAAAAGGGAGTTGTACTCCCAGTCTTGTAAGCAGAGCCAATATTTTCTATAAAAACCCTATGGTCTTCACGAATAAGAACTACAGATTCCACAGTTTATGCTACAAATTGACTTAGTGTGAAATAACTAATTGGCATAGTGTGAAATAACCTGAAGCTTAAAGGATTAAATTCTTTTAGGCCCTGTGAAATCCTCCTTGATTTGGAGGTGGCAGGAGGAGGAGGGAGTGGCATTAACATGTGAATGAATACTTCTAGAAGAAAATTAGGTTATTTTCTGGCAATATCATCCTGAAAGCAAGTAAAGAAAATGTTATTGTGATTACAGATTATTTTACCTTCAAATCCTTTTTAGTGGAGCATCCTTGTACTTCCTATAATCTTGTAGGCATCCTCGATGAAAAGAGGATTTTGAAATGGTATGTTTTCTATATATTTCCTTATCTGCAGCCAGTATTTGTCTACAAAGTCTATTTATTTATTTTTATAATATCCCTTTTTCTTGCTTTTCTAATAACCTTGTAGCTTGGGATTTTTTAAAGTATATATTTGTATTAATCTATCTCCTAAGTCATGTTGTTTTGTGTCTTGAATGCCATGAAAATGGAAGACATTCTTAACTTAAACAAGGATCAGAGGGTTCTTTTGTAGTTCTGCTCGCTGAGAGAACAAGAAGAAAATAGGCATGAAATATGATAGATGTGCAGCTTTTATACACAAGACTTTAGAACTGAGAGTATTAATTCTCTGTGTTTAATAAAAAGTGGTTTTGTCTTGCATGAGTAAGAATTAACATTTCAAAACTGTATTCCTTTGGAGAGGATCTGCTCACATAGAAGGCCTAAATGTAAATTTGCTCTTAAATATGCACTTTGAAATGCATGTGAATGTGCAGTATCACGTAGGCGTTTGTCAGGAAAAAAAAGTGAAGAATCTTTCTTAAAGAGGAAATACTTTCAGTGCTTTTGGGCTTTTAAAAATGTTTTTAGTTTTTTAGGGAAATGGACCTCAAACTTATTAAAAACAACTTTGAAAATTACTTAAAAGATGTGGCTTATTTTAGTCTCATCGTTACTTAGCTTTCATTTAAGTTTTATGTACTAATAGAGCTTTTAATGAAAATGGCTTTCTTTTTTCTATGATAATTTTGTAGTTTAGTAACTATGAGGGTGTTTTCCTTAGGGAGTTTGAGATCATTAGGCAGTATGAAGAATTTTCTAGTCAATTGAATGGGGAACATATGGATGGAATTTAGAATTTGTGCTTCTAATAAATTTTGTTTTATGTGTATTTTCTTAATGTGCAGATATAAGATATAAGAAAAGTATACTGTCATACTCCAAATAAAATGATTGCTGAATTCTTACCTGAAATTGCATTAAAGCTTTTGGAATTAATAGAAAACAGTTTTGTATTTTTTTATTGATTTTTGAATTAATCTTCTATGCTATCAGGCTTTCTTTGCATGATTAGAAGATAAAGTGTAGGTGTATTTCGTGCACCAGGCTGCAGTATAACTGACAGGTATATAACTGAACTGTTCAGTATAACTGAACTGAAAGGTTCAGTTTCCTTTTGCAGAAAGGAGTCTGTAAACGAAAGAAGTTATGTGTTGCATGTTGAAGAGCATAAAAACGATTCAGCTTGCATTGTCTGATTTTTTCTAACCCCTCTTAATAAATGGGTGATTATCATAATGACTGGGCGCTTTTGCAAGTGACTGAGAACTTGTACTTACTTACCTGACAATGGAGCAAAAGAATGGCAAGCAGCTTCTGCTGCCTAAAGTGAATTAGTATAACTCGTGTTTGTAATGCTGCTGTTAGAGCACGCTTAGAACAGTTCTTGTTTATAGTGTAGTACACTGTAGTACAGTGAGGAGTATCTATTATTAGATTTTTTTTTTTTCATGTGAGGTAATTTTTGAGGTCACAGGTCTCAAAACAGGTCACAGATCTGTTCAGCAGTGGATTAACCTACTGGTAAAACTGCCGTATTAATATTTCAGACAAAGCAGATGCTCAGTATTGTAAATAAGGTTTAATTTTTCTTAACTTTTGGACATCTGTTCTTCTAGCTGAAATCTAGTTAACTCATCCACTTGAAAAACTGGAAGCCATTCACTTTTCTTACAGGGTCACTACTATTGGCTAGTCAGTGCATAGGCTATATTTGTCTACAGTGGGAAAAGGTGTTGTATTTAAGAAGGTCATTGCCGTTATGAAATGAGTGCTAAGTATTGCATTCTGTACCTGAACCATTGTGATTTGGTACTAACATTCATGTGACGTGGTCTGTATTGGTATCTAAAAATACGGTTTTTGGTTTTGAGATCACGCGGAGCTGCCTTTGACACAGTGGAGTCACAGTACTTGGACAGCTGTAATTACACAGTTACTGTTGGATTAGTGATTCAGGAGGATTTCAGTGTGGGCATAATGTGGTTTTCGGAGATACAGAAACATTCCCATACAGTAAGTGGAGTCTGCTCACCGTTTTGTAGTCAAGCTCAGGAGAATATTTATTGTAGCATTTAGAGCATGTCTGGATTCACCACATTTTTGTTTGGGAATGTAGCAGAGTGAGTTTGAAATACTTTGAATTTCTGATTTTGAGAGGGGGCAGAGTACCCTAAGGCAAGAACACTTCTTTGTTATGAGGCGCCTTATACATAGTTTAGACACTTCTGTTTATGGTTTTCTTTTTCGTGTTGGAAATATGGTTGATGGGCTGAAGGCCAAGAATGACGTTCAGTTCTCAGTGTCTTTAGTGGTTTTTCCTCTAGGTAAAGACAAAAATATTTAAGGTGAGAAAGTGTGTTTCTTCATTTAATTACAGTTCAGGCCAGCTTTAGCTGGTGTGTGAGATCTGAGTGTTCAGGGACAGCTATTAATTATTTTCATATAGCTATATTCAGGGTATGGAATCTCTGAAGCAGATTTTTCTCGCGAAAGACAAGCTATCTTTTGCATTTAAGATAGCTACAGGCGCCTTTGCTGTCACTGCGAAGGCAGTAGGATCTCAGATTGCTAGTGATACCATGTCTACTTCATCCCCTTGGCCGTAGCCACCTTGCCTTCCACTTTAGCCTGTGGGAGAAAAAAGAACCCAGCATGATTTCATTGTGGTGCATCAGCGTCTGTGTTTTGCTATAACTCTTCCCAAGACAAAAATTTCAGTATAATAATTTCTTAATTTCCTTCTCAGTTGGTAGACTGTAATGTACTTTACTAGATTGATATTCTATCATACCATGAGGAAGTGTCTCAATAGCAAGTCTCCTTGAGTGTGGTGCTAGAAACAAAGCACTACAGCTAGATTATTGTGTCAGGTGATTATTTTTGTTCATAGATCTTCTAGAAACAATTTAAAATGACTTATCTCATTCTGTGTTATTCAAAATATTTTGGGTTTGATGTTTTGCTGCTATTATAGGAAAAACATTATGGAAGTTACAAAGGTTTGAAGTGAGTTTACGGGAAAACACGAGTGTGATGTGCAGCTGTATTTAATTGGATGTTCCTACTACTTAGTTAAAGCAGTAATAATTTACCGGAACTTCAGATTTTAGAGTATTAATTTCTAAAACAAGGGTGTTTATGTTTCTAATGATCAATGACAACGTATATTGAAGACAAAATCTCTATAAACTACAGAGTTAGCAAGTAGGCAAGTTCAGGGTAGTCCTAGTTTACATATCTAAATAAAATTTTATTACAGATATGTTAGAATTATTGCACTTCATATCCTTTCTATACATCTTGCTAGCCCACATTCAGTATGAATGCAAAGTGAGTTTTATTAGTAACTTCACATGAATATTGCTTTGAACTATGCTTCCAGGTAGGTAGCTGAGAATGTGGTCATAGACTGATGGCTGTTTCTTTAATTTAATTTTTAGTCATGCTGTCCTGCTTTATTACTTCTCTTGGAATTTGATTGGCATTATTATGCTGGGGAATCAACAATAAGCAGTTAGTTGAAGTGGTTGGTAATCATGATAAAGTTAAAAAAACTAAACATGCAAGTTATCCTTAAAAACAAAGCTCTAGGCTTAATTTAGGAATATAGAATTAGAGCACTTAAACTGAATTAAATATTGAATCTCTTTACTGAAGAGGAATCGTAGGCACTGTTAATCTGTGTACTGATGACTGCTGCAGTTGTATCATGAGCTGTTTGGGGAAAACTCTGACTCAGTTTTGAGTTTTTGCTGCTGATCTGCTTCCTTTGATAGGAAAGTTGAGCTCCTCAGTTATAAATGTGAATATGATAATATTTATGTTTATATGAATAAACATAAATGGTAATGCCTAATTTATTTTTTAAGTGTAGTCCAACAAAATTATAAATATGTTGCTTGCAGTTTTTCTTGTTTCATGCCAATCCTTTTCTAGGATTTAGCCTAATAACATGTACAGGATTTTCTGAATTTAAAGTAATTTTTTCCCCTGGAATAAGTGCAAGAGATCTGATAAGAATCAGATGGCAGCTGCATAATAGAGTTACATGATAATGTTTCTGAGAAACAGTAGTTACTGGCCATAAGCCTGGCTGTATGCAAAAATGTGTATTGATTTTGTACTGTGACATCACACAGATTTCAGAGATTGGGCTTTGAGAGGCATACAATAGTTGTAATTGTGAAAGGAAGCTTGATAAGACAGTTCAGTGAACAAAGCGAATGTTAGATAAATGGATATTTGATTTAATCATGGTTACAATAAAGTACATCTCTAATTCTGTTTCAGTAATATAAATAACTAAAGAAGATTTTTCCTTTTGAAATGGATCTAATTATTTTATTACTATTTCTTCTTTTTGCAAACAAATTCTTATATTTGTAAGTAAGAGATGTAGTCTAAGTGTTGTGGTGATATAGTGTCTCATTCTGTGTTTAGAGTTTTATAATTCGTGGCTGATCATGATTTCAGTGGCATTCAGGTGCTATGTTTCCAAAGACTGTGTGACCTTCTGTGTGTGCTGCTTTGGCTCAAGTCAGAACACACTGCTGTGAGTTTAATAATCGCTTCCTTTGAGAGGATTCAAACCAGATTCCATAGAATAACTAGGGAATATTTGTGTTTGTGGAGTTTGTTAATTTGTATCCTTGACAAGAGTACTAGTATGAATGTCCTGTGAAAGACAACTGTTACTGTAAATCTTCCAACTAGTTTAAGGTATTTTTGGCTTATGTCCAATGAATTGCCACATATGAAAATTAAGACTGCAAATAAAAGGCAGTGTGATATAAGAAGCTGAATACATGATACCATGATCTGCAAGAGCAGTGTTGTGTATTTTATTGACATTTATGTGTCTGATTGAACAGATTCTAAGCAATAGGATATAATGCAGATACCATCAGTCTGCTTCTTGATTCGTTTAGAGAAAGCTCTAAAAGGAAATTGGTATTACAAGAAACTGAAAAACACTGAAAAGCTACTTACTAGCTTAATAGCTTTACAAATTTACATTGTATTGTATAGAGACATTTTGCTAAGATAAAGCTCAAAATTAAGTCAGTCATAGATGAGGTTAAATGCAAGTGGAATTGCCATTGACCTGTGGGTTACATATTCCTTTGGCTGTCTCTGCTGCCTATTTATCAAATTAGTTTTTTTTTTTTTTTCCTGAATGAGGACACACACCTAAAATAATTGAAGCTATGACATAATATCTGTGTCAAAGCAGATAAATGGAAATTTTTTCCTTAAGATACAAATATGTTTGTGCTAATCATGTATATTGCTAGTGATAACTGAACATGCAGTCTCAAGCTTAAGTCAGGTTTCATGATGAAGTTCTTCAAGAAGACAACCAAGATGGATAATGGTCCAAAGCAGAAATAGCTTATTATTTTCTTTGTTTTAAAGAGATTTGGCAGATACAGTTTAATCTACTAGTCATGTTTTCTTTATTCTAATACTTTTTTTGTCCTTTCATCATTGTAGAGGAAGTCAGATATGTCAGCTTTAAAAACTTTCTGGACATCATGCACATGGTGGACTAAAGTATTTGAAAATTAAAGAGTGTAATCCATAAATTCACATAATTGTTTTAGGGGGCTCTCTTTGCACCCCTGCCCTTCCCACCTCACCTTCTCAGTGGGTAGTCAAGTACTTTTTGAATGTCGGGACTTGGTTTTGGAGATCAGAGGTGTACAGCAGTAATGTTTTAGGTGGCTAATGAAAGCTAACTTTTATAGAAGAAATGGAATCCAAGTGATGTTCGAATAGTTAATTTCCAAGTGAAGACTTCTTTGATTTTTTTCAAGAGTAAAATAGGATTGAAATCATACTGGCTTAACATGGATTTACAAATTTATGACAGGGGAGTTACCTAAGTATTGTAGATTACCTTAGTCAATTGAGCCCATTCAAATGAAAGTGTTTCTTACTTGTCAACAAGTATAAATATCTAGGGATAGGGAAATATAACTTGTACCTTAAAAAATGGTTCTATTTTGAGAGTTTTAAACCTAGAAAGGAAAGATGTTTAAGTGTTAAAGTAACTTAGGGGGGAGTCTGTGAATCTACTTTTTTGGCCACGAGAAAGTTTCCTTTTTGATGGATGATGAGGAAGTTATATGTAACTTTCAGTGACATTTATGTGACAATCATTAAATTCTGCTTGTAACTGGGAAGGGATACTACTTTTTAAAAAGGATTTTTAAGAATGGGGAGAAGACCTGTCAAGGTACTAGAAAGGATTGAATGGTAATCAAATTAAATGTTAATCAAGAAACCGAAGACCAGTGGCTTCTTTAAATTCACTGCAAGACAACTGAGATGCGTCTTAAAAGCTCAACGTATTTCCTTCTTTTGTTCTTCAGTGGTTTGAGCTAGAGTAATTCAAAATGGAAATAAAATACCTCCTCTTAATGGGTAATTAGCAGTGGAATATCTTGTCAATAAAATAGGGATTTCTTAAATTTCTAAAAATCAGAGTTTCTTTGTTTTTAGCTTAACCACTATCTCTTAAAGATTTATCTAAGAGAGCTTGCATTATCTGTCTGTAGTGAGAGAAAAAGCCTCATATATATTTTTATTAGTAGCATGTTACTTTCTGACTTCTGGAGGTTTAGAGATGTGGAGAAAGAATGTAAGTAGCAGAGTGACACCTGCTTATTGCTTTTAAGCAAAAGTACTAAGAGTGCTTTGATTAAGAACCAAAGCCCCTAACTTCTACTACTTTGAACTGTTAATATCAAATTATTTTATCAACATGGGTGCTTTTAGACAGGATATGCTCCATATGCACTGCAGAGGTTTTTAAATGTTAAACACAGTTTTGGGACATTTTGGAATTCTCATCTAATCAGAGGATCAAGTGTTTTAGGTATCTTTCTGATAATTCAGGATGATATTTTTAAATTGAAGAACACTGTCTCATACCTTATTCTGATGCAGGATGTAATATGATCAGTACTTCTTCATTAGTAGCAATAAGCGCTCCTGTGAAGTCTTTCTGAAGTGGGTAGGATTATGCATTTTTAGTCTATTAGTATAGAGATGAGTGTGATGATACATATTGAAAACCAAATTGTAGCTCAAGTCTTCTGAAAACTGAACAGCTGGATTTTTAGGGGTTTTTCTTTAAATATTTTGACTTGTAGGAAAAGAGATTAGTGAAAAACCTCTTTAAAATGGTGCTTTGAGTTGATGTTAATTTTGCTAAAACAGTAATTGTTATATAATTTTTTACCCAAAGTTGTAGTCAGTACAATTACAAATTTGTGCCCTTGGTGTATCTATAGTAAGGTATGAAAAATTGAAGGATTTATGTAGAAAACACTTAGAATTAGGGTTACATCCTCTATAGAGGATGAAGTTTAAGTCCGGAGTTTCATTAAGGTGTTCTGATAACAGGTTTGGTACTTCTGTGTAGTGCATTATTGAAAGATTGGACACTGTAGAAAAAGCTCACATGAAAAGAACACATTTTCAGAGTATTAAATATTTGGAATAAATTAAACAGAGGATGTGTACTAAAGAACAAAACCCCAAAGATCTGGAATAACTCACTTCCCTAAGCAAACAAAATTTATTTTGCTGAATGAGGAAGATGTTCTGTGCACGTGAAAAAGTACAACATGCGTAAAAGCAATTGTATCAAGTTATTTTTTGTTAAATAGACACACAGTGCATATCCTACAAAAAGGTGGAAGTAAAATTGGATCATAAGGCTTTAACTATTTATATTTTCAAAATCTGGATTGCCTGTGTTCCTAAGGCAGGTGTTCATTTAAAACTATAAAGTCCAGACTGAATGTATCATTAAACTCATGGGTTCATTAATCTCTTCTTGATTTTTTTTAAATGATTTCTCTAGATAATAAGGTGCTTTTATTCCTAAAGGTTGGAATAGCCTTAATTTAAAAAGTTTAATATATTTTTTTGTACAAGAGCTTATTTAAAGCCTTCATAGCATTTCACAACCGTGTTTCAGTTTACAAGACTAATAGAGAGGTTCTGATTTTAACTTTTTATACAAATCTCGATATCTTTCACAAGTCAAATATGTAATAGTACCCTTTTCATTAAAATTTTTGTGACTATCTTCAATATTCCTGTTGTGTCTTTTACCTGTAGTTTTTATGAGGTTTATTTTTGTTTCTATGTGAAAAATGTATTTTTAAGTTATGATCAACTTGAAATTGGGTAGGAATTATACTGCTATGTACCTTAATCTTAATTAACCCCTTATCATTACTTTGTATTTTCATTTTACAGATGGAATACCTCAGGTTTATTATTTTGGCCCATGTGGCAAATATAATGCTATGGTGCTAGAACTACTTGGACCTAGTCTGGAAGATTTATTTGACTTGTGTGGTAGGACATTTTCTCTTAAAACCGTTCTTATGATAGCCATACAGTTGGTAAGTAGAATAGATGTTAATTTGAGTGTTCACTAGAATAACTATATCAGTCTTCAATGGATTAAATGCTTACTTCACTTAGGAGAGTTGTATTTCAGTTTTAAATTGATTATGGTGGTATTTGAAATTCTTGTCATACAGTTTAAGCAGGAATACTCTTAGATTACTTTCATTTACTTTGTTCCAGTTTTTCAAGTCAGTGAATGTAATTACTTGTGTCTTATGAGTTTTTATCACAATCTAAAATAATGAATTTTGATATACTCGTTCAAAAAAGAAAACCTTAAAGAAATAAAAGTAATTTTAGCCCACACAAGCAGTTGTATTATGAGACTTCTAAATAGCATAAGTATTTCTTTTCCTGGGCATTCTTATAAGAAAGCAAACAAACAAATGAAACATTTCCCAAATTCTTCTAGAAATTGTAGCACAAAATTATTCAATGAAGAATTATTCTGTTTTTTGATGATTCCTTATTTGGTTCTGACTTGAGGGTGGGTGGAAGTGGAAAGAAGGACAATTAAGGCTGTACATATTTACCAGATTTCCACCTCCCTAAACAGTGATATTTTTACCTGTAATGGTTAAAAATAGCTGTTTAAAACATGATTGTAGTTGTATAACAGACTCCAACTACAGATGTACAGACATACAGACACATAGAACTTATTTATAGCCAAGGTCTTTTTGTTAAATGCTCAAGTCCTCACAAGTCCAGAGATCAGCTTTATTTAATACTTCCTGTTCTTTTTCTGAATGTGGAAATTTTGATAGAAAGCAGTCCAGCTAGAATGAACTGGCATAGTGATGAACTTTCAGTGCTTCTCTCAGTTATATCTTTAATATGTAATAGATCAGACTTTGCTGCTTACTGCTTGGTGACATAATTTCTGGTTTTACTTTTCATGTACACAAAACATACTTGTGCCAGCTGTTTTGAGAGACAAAAACATCTGTTGTGTGCAACATTCATGACTAATGTCCAGTGTGAAAGTTTCCAATACAACAGCTGATGTATCTGCTTTGGAAAAGTGTACAATTTTCATTTACTTCAACTGGGAGATACTTCATTAAGACAATATTGCTTTGGTCTTAAGATATTAAGAGGGGTGATATTAGGAGGGGTGATTTCTTCTATGTATAAAGCCAATATAAGATATTTAGTATCTGACACATTTTAATGTGGCAATCTGAAGCTTAAATTTAACTTCCATGTCTATTTTTTTTTCTTTTATTGAAGATTTCTCGTATGGAATATGTCCATTCAAAGAACTTGATATACAGAGATGTAAAACCGGAGAACTTCTTAATAGGACGACCTGGAAACAAAACCCAGCAAATTATTCACATTATAGACTTTGGTTTAGCTAAGGAGTACGTAGATCCAGAAACAAAGAAGCACATACCATATCGAGAACACAAGAGCCTTACAGGAACAGCTAGATACATGAGTATAAATACACATTTAGGAAAAGGTACGTGTGCTTTTGAATTACAGAAACAGCTGTGATTTGTCATAAACCATCTTGCTTTCAAGTAGCAGTTTTTGTCAGTCTGTAGTCATTAAGAACTACAAATTTTGTGTATTGTGCAAAATAGTTTGGCCTTATGGAAATACTGTTTATGGGAATAATCTTTTTTGAATTGCTAATCATCTTGATCATGTCTTGGGCATTGTCCTCTTTGTTAGCTTTCCTTAAAAGAAAGATGTGGTGTATCTTTTTGTAGCATAATACCTTCACATTATAAGTATACCATGGCAGGGTGAAGTGTCCAGGAAATAGGTGTGCTTATTAAATACACAAAAGTCAATAGGTTGCAATAGCATGGATTTTCAATGCTTCCTTGCTTTTTTGATCTCTTTGAAATGCACCATAAAGTAATAAAACAGCTTAGAGATAATGCTGATTTCTTGATTTTTTTAAATTTTTTTTTTTAGTGCTTACACTGTTAATAAGGCATTGCCAGAGTCATTACAGGTTATGCCAGCAAGCTAAAGTAATTACAGGATGTCTATAAATATAAAAGTTGTTTTTATTGAATGAATAAATTCACCTTGAGGAAGGTATGAGTACTCAGGTCTTTGTTTATTACAGCTATAGAGAGGTTTTCTAGTGAAATCAGTTAGTTAGACCCCTTTGAATTTGTGTAAGCCAGTTGTTTATCACTGCATGGTAATCACTAATTAGGTTATGCTTTGAATTGATCATAAAAACATTGCACAATGCTTACAGTTTAACGGTAAGCATAACTGTTAAAACGCAAATGAGAAACCATTCACATTTCTCAGACAGGAATAAGGTGCTTTATCAATAAAGCAGAGCCAGGAATCACTTAGGTTGGAACACACCCTCAAAGTCATCAAGACCAACTGTTAATCCAGCGCTGCCAAATCCACCACTAAAGCATGTCCCTAAGTGCCACATCTACAAGGCTTTTGAGATACCTCTGGAAGTGATGACTCAGTCACTTCCCTGGGCAGCCTGTTCCAATATTTGAGAACCCTTTTGGTGAAGCAAATGTTCCCAATATCCAATTTAAACTTTCCTATGGCAAACATGAGGCTTTTTCCTCTTGTCCTGTTCCTTGGGAGAAGAGGCCAATGTGGCTACACTCTCTTTTCAGGGAGTTGTAGAGAGTGATAAGCTCTCCCCTACACCTCCTTCTCTGAACACCCTCAGCTCCATCAGCTGCTCCTCATAGGATCTGTGCTCCAGACCCTTCACCAGCTTTGTTGCTCTTTAGTGCAACAAAGGGCAGCACCTCAAGTGTAGGGTTTTAGCTTCCAAAATCTAACTTTTGGAACTCAGGTTCTTCAATCAAAGAAGCGTCCACTATATTTTTCAGGCATAAATGGTGATGTCAGTGTAAGGTGACTGTTACACTTTTGACACTGGGCTCTCATCTCCACTAGCAGAATATACTTCTGATTATTACAGCATTTTCAACAGTGGCACAACCCCTTTTAAAATCAAATAAACTTTTTACTCCTCCTTAAATAAATGATTGCCCCCAAACCTTTTAAGAAAAATAAACCAAAATGTAAAACTGATAATTACTTGAAAAGCAAACTGAATTTTGATTACATGTCTGATATTTACACAGGATGTGTTTATTTTTGTCTAATGGTAACTTATTTAATTGTAGAATGGTTTTGGTTGGAAAGGACCTTAAAGATCATCAGTTCTGAGTCTGTTGCCATAGGCTGGAACCCAGGTTTCTCAAAGCCTCATGCAAATTTGCCTTGGACAGTTCCAGAGATGAGACATGCACAGCTTCTCTGTGCAAGGTGTTTCAGTGTCTTGCTACTCTCACACTGAGGAGTTTCTCCTGAATATTTAATCTAAACTTACTGTCTTTCAGTATGAAACTGCTAGTCCTTGTTGTGTCACTTGTAAAAACCTCCTGAATAGCTTTCTTGCAGGCTCCTTTTTGGTACTGGAAGGAGCTGTAATGTCTTCCTGAAGCTTTTTTTTCTCCAGGCTGAACAGCAGCAACTCTCAGACTGCCTTCATGGGAGGGACACTGCCTGAACATATTCATGGACTTGCTTGGTCAGGTCCATGTCCTTGGTATCTTGGGGACCCCAGAGCTGGATGCTGCACTGCAGGTGGGGTCTCACCAGAGCAGATGTGTAGAATCCCCTCCCTCACTCTACTGGCTACACTGTTCTGGATGCAGCCCAGGATGTGTTTGGCTTTCTAGGCTGTGAGTGTACATTGTGGGGTCATGTCCCAACTCTTATCCACCAGCATGTGGAAATCCTTCTCAGGGCTGCTCTCCATTCTCTGTCCAGCCTGTATTTGTGCTTGAATTGCCCTAACTTAGGTGCAGGTCTTTGCACTTCTCGTCATGTTCACACAGGCCCACCTCCCAGGCCTGTCCAAGTCCCTCTGTGGCATCCCTTCCCTCAAGGGGAAGGTGCTGTTGACAGCACCACATGGCCAGATGTTCTTGGCAGACTTGCTGAGGGTGCTCTTGATCCCACTGTCCATGACACCTGCGAAGGTGTTATCCCACAGTAGTCCCAGTACATCCCCTAAGGAACTAGTGTCCACTTGGATAGGGAGTTCTTGACTATGATTTACAGTATGACCACTCAGCTAATTTCTTATCCATTTGTTTCGTCTGTCAAATCAGTGTCTCTCCAGTTCAGAGACAAGGATACCCTGTGTTACAGTGTCAGATGCTTAGCATATATCCAGGTAGATGATGTTGGTTGCTCTTCCATGCACTAACATGTAGTTGTGTTGAAGGCCTCCAAACTTGTCAGGCATGATTTGCCCCTGCTGAAGCCATGTTGACCATCATCAGTCACCTCCTTATTTTCCATGTCCCTCAGTATAGTTACCACAAGGATCTACGGTGTGATCTTGCTGGGCCCATGGTGAGACTAACAGGCCTATAGTTCCTCATACCTTCCTTTTCTTCCATTTGTAATAATGGGGGTTATCTTTCTCCTCTTTTAGGCTATGGAATCGTTACTGGGCTGTAATGACTTCTCAGATGTAGTGGGTGTAATGGCTGTTGTCTTCGCCTAGACTCCCTAAAGACTCGTAGATGCATCTCAGCAAGTCCCATGGACTTGTGCGCCTTCAAGTTCCTTAGATGGGCTCCAACTTGATCTACAGTGTTCTTCATTCTGTCAGTCACTGCCCTTTTCTTCTTGTGACATGAGTAATGTGACTGGAATACATACCAGGGAAGATGGGGGCAAAAAAGTAATTTAATGTTCCCCAGGAACCAATCTAAACTTTCCTGTGGCGCAATGTAATTTTTTTGCTTCAGCTTTCTCCCTATCCCAGGTCTCCTGTTTCCTTCTGAAGAGGTCATGCATTTTTTCTAGTTTTCCTTTTGTCACCATCTTACTTATAGAATCTCTTCTTGTTGCCCTTGACATTCCTGGCCACATTTAATCCTATCAGGGCTTTAGCTTTCTTAAGCTGATCTCTGGCTGCTCAGACAATTTCTCTGTATACCTCCTAGACTACCTGTCCTTGCTTCCCCTCTTTATATGCTTCCTTTTTTTACTTTGGATTCATCCAGGAGCTCGCTGCTTATCCATGCAGGCCTCCTGATGGTTTTTGCTTGACTTCGTTGGAAGGCATTGCTCCTGGGCGTGAAGGAATTCATGCTTCAATACTATTGACCAGCTTTCTTAGGACCCTGCTTCCCTGCCAAGCTTTATCTCATAGTACTCTGCCAAGCAGATCCCTGAAGAGGCCAAGATGCATCTGCTGAAATTCATGATACTGGGTTTGCTTTGCTCCCTTCTCACTACCTTTAGGATCTCAAATGCCAGCATTTCATGACCACTGTAGCCAAGGCTGCCCTTGAGCTTCTCCTTCCCCACCAGCCTCTCCTTGTTGGTGAGAACAAGCTCCAGCATGGCACATTCACCTTTTTATGTTCTCTGTCACTTGGAGAAGGAAGCTATCATCAAGGATACCTTACTGGATTGCTGATGCTGTCTTGTCACTCCAGGAGATATCGAACCTGGTTGAGGTTCCCCTGTGAGGACCAGCATTTGTGAACATATGGTGGTTCCTGTATATTGGTATACAACTGTTACGAATGAGTGTTTGAGATCACTTAAAAAATCATCAGCAAGGGTGTCAGTAAAACCCTGATTTAATATTAAGCAATGACAAAGTTCTTTGCAAGATTCACTCTGATACTTACTAGTCAGTTACACCAAGGAAAAAGAGAAAATCCAAACCACTACTAAAATCCAGAAATGAACTGTCTAGGGCTGTGTGTGTTTAGGTGCATGTGACAAGTGGCAAAAGGACAGTGAGGGCAGGTATAAAAAAGAATGCAGTCTAAAAGTTTAACAGCACTCAAAAGTATTTAACCTTAACTTACACCTTTACTTAAACCTTAAACTTAACAATTCAACATAGGAATTAACACTCAATAACATTTAACCTATCTTATAACCTGACCTTACTTACAAGCCTAACTTTGATATCCAAGGTACCTGAACATCTGAGAGAGCAGCATTTCTCCCAGAGTGTGCCGTAGCATATGTGTATGTTTATGCACACAGGCAGTCAGTGCAAAGTGCCTGTCAAAAAATTCCCCTCAAAGGCAGTGAAATACTCACTCTGGGTGCTTTTGCATCTCTTCATTGTGCAAAGATTTGAGCCTTGAGGAGTGAGGTGTTTGCCTATAATTCATTTTTGTTCAGCAGTTGTCTGAATATAGCAAACTTGGGAGTTTGTGGGTTTTGAGAGGCCCAGCTCAGAGAGAGGTTGCTGGTCTCAGCTGCTGTGGTCCAGAAGAATTCAAAGATTCTCATTTTAGACCACTGTTTTATACGGTCACAAGAGAGAGGGCTTTAGTCATAATAATGTTTCATCCTGGCCACAGTGTGAGTTGGCACACAGTTGAAAGTGTGAGAACAGGGATGTTATGCTATGCAAGCAAGAAAAATAGTTTCCAAGACTGTTCATAAAGAAGGCATGAGCTTGTTGGACAGCAGGGACTCCTGGGAACAGAAGGTTTCTGATATACTCAAGAGAAGCTGAGCCCAGGTGCTGTTTGTCAAGCTGAGACCGAAGGAGCCTTTTTTCAGATAACACTGGCCTAGAAGGGGTGAGGGAGGGATGCACCACCACAAGGACTCAGCTGCTCAGTCTTCCTGGCTGGAGTGCCTGTGGCCACCTAACTCTGCCCTCCTCTTAATTGTTCCCCACTGGCTCTCAGTCAGCTCCTCATCCATCCCCAGACAAAACTCCATGCACTCAGCTGGCTGTTGCCATGGAGGGTAACATTACCTCCTGGTCTCCCTTGCCTCTCCTTCCGAAAGAGCCTGAATCGTTCCATTCCAACAATTTTTTTTTTATGTTCTGTGATATGTAGTATTTTTTTTAATTTATGCAGTGGGATATACAGAGCGCTGAAGGTCCTCAAATTCTGTGTTTACAGAGACAGTGGCATATAGGATACAGTTATAGACTCAACTCTCAAAATAGTGGTAATAAGACAATTTTTAGGGTGGTATTTTTAGTGTGCAGATAATTTCCTGAGTTGCTTGAATGGTCTTAGAGCTGACCCTTGTAAAGAAATGTTTTCAGTAAAGATGGAGGCTGTCAGGTTCACATTCTCTTATAAGTTATTTTTGAATATGTCTCTGTTGACCTGTAACTTTATCTGTTAGTGTGTATGAGTAAGGAAGGATATTGTCCTTTAAATAAAAAGTGCATTTTAGGACCCATAGTATATGAAATTGTCATAACAATACCTAGCTGCTAGAAAGGCTCTAAACGTGTAATCAAAACTTGGTCAAAATCACCAAAACCCACTCTTTAAAGGTGTATAGGAAATACATAGTTACTGGACATCCTGTAGTCAATAACCTTTTGTTTCAGAAGAGACATTTGATCACGGATTTCTGGTAGTTTTGTGCCAAGTTGGGAGTGTGCATATGGAATAGAAGGTATTTTGTCTATGTGAAGAATAGCGTGGCTTTATTCAGAGAGCTATTTGAAGGATATACAAATACTCTGCAGCCGTTATTAGCCCGTCGTTGGTGCCCTACCTTTCAATAAGATAATTTCTTTTAGGGGTAAAATTACTCTGCTTCTGCTCCAGTTCACTTCATTTTCAGGAGGGCAAAGTGAGATTACAGGGAGTGTAGATTCTGACTGGAAGGTTAATGAAAACAAAGATCTGCATCTGTAAAAGTTCTGCAAATTTCTGTGATTGCTGGATATGTAAATTGGTAATTATTTTGGGATTTCCCTAAATTCAGAAGAACAGTGTATTAAAGTGTTATCAAAGTTATTTGGCTACAGAAAGCATAATCACATGGAGTCATAACTTAGTGTAATCTAGCCATCGTAATGCTCTCTAAGGAACTACCCATGTCCTTGATTGTATTGGTCTTTTTGTGATAGTGCTTAATTATTGCAGAGGCAGAGGTTAGTTATCATACAATGAATACTTGAAACTCTTCTGGGCATGAAGCAAGTCTGCTCTTAATATGAATAGAAAGGCCAAATAAAGCCAATTTCTTTAAACAAGTACTTATCCTCAACAAAACTAGGAAAATGTCATTCTTAGCTTTAGTACATGTACTCTCTTGTCAGAGCTATTATAGGTTCTAGATTAAGAATCAGTTTTGCAGAGGCCAGACTCCTTTGTAATCTAAACCATCCCCAAATAATTCTACAGTTGATCAATTTTAATTAACTTCTTACTGCAAGAACAATGAACATTTGGTCCTAACATTTCATTAAATCCTAAAGTTTACTAAATCATGAAATTTTTCCAGTAGCTCAAGAAAAAAAATCCTTCTGCATTTTTGAGAATTTTTTTCAGCCAGATAATTTGCTTAAAGTGCTGTTGAGATGAATATACCTGCAGTCTGCGTCTGCTTTTTTTCTGAGTTTAGCTGTGTTCATAAGGCAGTCTGTAGTACATAAGAATGCCCCCATATACTCAGTTTGGTTTCAAGTACTTTATACCTAAAAATTATTTTTATGTAATTTGGAAGCTAGTCTTCTAAATATAATGTAAAATTACACAGATGGAAGTTTCTAATAATATTTGCATTTTGTTTCAGAGCAAAGTAGAAGAGATGATTTGGAAGCATTGGGTCATATGTTTATGTATTTTCTCAGAGGAAGTCTTCCCTGGCAAGGTTTAAAGGTAGTGAGTTTTGCTATCTGCCTCTGTCCTGTTTTCAGATCGTCAGCTTTTATTGACATGTTTTATTGACATGTTTGGAATATGTGTCTGCAAGCTGTATAACTTCAGAAGCTTGTTTGTTCTTCTGTCATAGGCAGATACATTAAAGGAACGTTACCAGAAAATTGGAGACACTAAACGAGCAACTCCTATAGAAGTATTGTGTGAAAACTTCCCAGGTAATGTCTGCTGTTAATAAAAATGTTATGTCTTGATTTATAAAATGAAGCTGGCATAGGTAATTGCTGGGGTTTAAAATTACAGTATGTGTAATAGATCACGGTATCTTAGAATGGGTCAGGTTGGAAGGGACCACAGCTGGTCATGGGGTCCAATCTCCCTGCTCAAGCAGAGCCATCCCAGGGCATGTGGCACAGGATTGTGTCCAGGTAGCTCTTGAATATCTACAGTGAAGGAGACTCCAGAACCTCTCTGGGTAACCAGTTCCAGTACTCAGTCACCTGCACAGTAAAGGAGCTGTTTCTCGAGTTTGGGTGGCACTTCTGTGCCTCAGTGTGTGCCCATTGCCTCTCCTGCTCTTGCTGGGCACTGCTGAGCAGAGCCTGTATTCATCCTATTGACAACCACCTGTTAGATATTTATATGTATTAATCAGGCCCCCTCTCAGTTGCCTCTTTTTAAGGCTGAACAGGCCCAGCTCCCTCAGCCTTTCCTCATATAAAAGATTCTCCAGTCCCTTCATCAACTTAGTAGCCCTTTGCTGGACCCAGTCCAGGAGCTCCACATCCCTCTTGTACTGAGGAACTCAGAACTGGACATAGCCACTGAGTAGAGGGAAAGGATCACCTCCCTTGACCTGCTCTTCATAATGCACCCCTGGATTCCATCAGCCTTCTTGGCCCCCAGGGTACACAGCTGGCTGTGGAGAGCTTGTTGTCCACCAGGACTCCCATGTCCTTCTCTGCCAAGCTGCTTTCCAGCAGGTTTGGCCTCCAGCCTGTGCTGCTGCACAGAATTATTATTCCCCAGCTGCAGGACCCTGCACTCGCCTTGGCTGAATTTCAGACGGTTCCTCTGTGCCCATCTCTCCAGGCTGCTGAGGTCCCTCTGAAGGGCTGCACAGCCCTCTGGGCTATCGGCCACTGCTCCCAGCTCTGTGTTGTCAGTGAAATTGCTGAGGAGGCCTCTGCCCTTTTGTCTGAATCATTGATGGATAAGTTAAACAATACTGGGCCCAGACAGAAGAATTATCCTTTGAAGCAGCAGTAAGCTAATGCTGTTGTTCTTCAAATATAGATTCTTGTAAAGGAAACATTAAAAAAATACTTTATGTGTACTTACACTGATCAACTAGTCTGCACTTGTACCTTCACACTGAAAATTTTGCAAGCCTTTTCACCTGAAATCTGGTATCATAGCTCTATATTAAAAACAAGCTGTGTTAGAAACAGCTTGAACTAATATTTAAAATAACTTAAAAGTTTCAGGTGTCACTTCTAGGTCTCTAGAACTACAAGGAGAATCAATGAGGTGTTGGAAAATTGGACAGAAGGAATTAGGATGTTTTTTAAAAGTTGTAATAAAGTGCTTGGAACAGGGGACATGTATGATGGGCATGATTTTTCCAAAATATAAACGAATGCCTTGAAAGGTAATCAAAATACCATTGATAGGCAAAGTGGACTTGCTGAGAGTAGCTCATTACTAATGAAAGGAAATTCTGTCCAGAGTAGGTCTTGGGGACACAAAACTGATGCTTTATGTGGCATACCCCTTTCTTTGCCTATTCTTAGTCTTGTCTCTGTAAAATTGGTTGGAAAGAAAGAAGAAAGTAGAGGCATTTCTCTCCACACTGTTTTGCACATAGTGCATTAGAATTATAACATTGAATAGAAGATCTCAACAGGTAACATGAAGGAAAAATTAGTGGGGTGTTGCTTCCTAGGATATGTGTGGAATATGGTAGTATATCTCAGAATATGGTGGCATTTCAAAGAACATCATTAAGTAACTTTTCTTTCTGGTAATTCATGGTGAACAACTGTTCAGGTTTTATGGTGAGAAGTACAAGTTGCTTTAAAATTAAATAAGGTGGTGGGGATTTTTTTGAGATCCGTTAAAACAGATAATGGCATATGTATATATTTCTTATTTATCTAGAGGAAATGGCTACTTACCTACGTTATGTAAGAAGGTTAGATTTTTTTGAAAAGCCAGACTACGACTACTTAAGAAAGCTCTTCACAGACTTACTTGATCGGAAAGGTTATATGTTTGATTATGAATACGACTGGATTGGCAAACAGTTGGTGAGTACAGTTCAGCTGTCAGTAATATAATGGGTTTTTTTGTGATCAGTTTTGAGTTTCATTAAGGCATGTGCTTCTCAAGGCTGCTAGTAGAGCTTTGAGCAGCTGCTATTGTAAGCCTATCTGCAGATGCATGTTCTAACATTATCTTTTGGCTGAAGTGCTTCATATTCATTCTCTTTCCAAATGTGCTGTTATTATCAAAGTACACCACTGCTCAATCCAAATGAGGTGGTAGAAATTTGGATTCTTTTTTGAAGGAATTTAAAATTTTGCAAGTAATTGTCATTATTGCATGAAGTTTTTTTTTATTCCCAGTATTTTTAAAATGCAGAGCTATACATCTGCATATGAGGTATACTCTAGATATTTATCAGTTCACTATGGTAAAATATTGCATAGTTCATTGAATATTTCATTGTGGTGCCTCTAAGGTTTCAGGAAACACTCTTGGTATAATTTAGGAAATTGTAGTGGATGGGGCTTACTTCAGCTACTCAAATTTTTTAATTTCTTTTTATTATTTCTATTATGTAGGGAAGGGAGGGCTAATATGTTTATATTTGACCAGTTTCAGATTATGCACTTTACCCTTCTCTGTGTGATTCTGAAAGAAAGGTAGCATTTGTTTTATTGCAAAATGTATTTTTTGGTGTTTAGCATTAAAAGTTGCTTTAAGGTTTTGATAGATTTCATCAGAATGTCAAAACTGCTAACTCCAGAAAGTATCAGCCTAAAGTCTTTCAGAAAATTAATGTATAATACTTAGAATTGCTACTTCAATACATTCTGTAAGTAATAGTTTGCTTTATTTCCCATTGTTATTAGTAAATATCTAGTGAAGTTTCTACTTTAATCTGATAACTTTTGTGTTATTTGAAGCTGTCAGATTTAAATATTATTTTCTATTATAAACCAGTAACTTTTGGTGAGACTTAGAAATTTATTTTTTTTACCAGTTGCTACATATTGTTTATATTTGTAGCCTACTCCAGTGGGTTCAATACATTCAGACCCTGCAATGTCTTCAAACAGAGAAGCATATCAGCACAGAGACAGAATGCAACAATCCAAAAATCAGGTAAACTGCTAATCTAAGATTATCAGCATTACTATGTCTTTTGTCTAATGATTTGTGCTATGTTTTTATTAGAACTTGAAAATAAAAGTGACTCTAGGTGTTTTTTTGTTTTCACTTTAAGTAGATCTTTGTTAAAGTCTACATATGTAGAGATACATAAATATCTCCTAAAAGCTTGCTTGTTTGAAGCTATGATATAGTGTAGTGAATCTGTAGTGAATTTTCTCTCTACTCACACTTGGTATTCGCTGTCTCTGCTCCATACACTCTTTCCACTCTTTCCATTCTGACATTTATGTATAACATTTTCACCTTTTTTTAAACAAGGGTAATGACTTAGGTGGTAACAATGTTAGGAATTCAGAGCTATGTCAGTTTACCGAAGCAAAATTGGAGGGTTATTTTAGTGTGCTTTTTCTTACTAAGAATTTTGAGGTTTAGCTACTTCAGCTCTGTATGAAAATATTTATGAAGGCACGTGTAAGTATGTTGATAATGTTGAAGTGCATTCTATATAGGGATTGAATGTGTAGCGCTTCTGTACTTCTTAAAAATATGACAGTTAATGCACGGTTTGTTTTAAATTTTTTTCTTCTTTTGCATAAATCCTGATACATTCAAAAATGTTAGTCAACAGACCATAGGGCAGCTTGGGACTCACAGCAAACCAATCCACATCATTTGAGGGCTCACCTGGCATCTGACAGACATGGTGGCTCTGTACAGGTATTTTCTGCTTCTTTGCATGACCTAAATCAGTTGTTTTGCCTTACATAATACTACTTTCCTGTAATGTATCAGATGATTCATGTTTTCATATTAAGATTGCTTATCAGTGATGTTCAGAATGCTGCTATTATTTATTATTTCACAGTTCAGTTGCCAAACTGAAAACAGGTGCTGAAACAATGGAACTTTTTGTTGATGGAATATTTCTTGCATGTTTCTTAGCTAAAGTCAAAAATAAAACAGTTGAGCTGTCTTTTTTACAGAATATATACTTAGCTCAGTGAAAACAACTGAAGTTTAGACTTTAAATGTGTTAATTGTATTAGCAACTGAAACCCAATATTCACTGAATTATGTTGTTCAAGCTGTGGTTTTTGTTCCTTAAGTAAACATCAAATTAAAATGCTACTTAGTGATGTTTTCTTAAACTTCACTCCATTATTCAAATAGTAATTTACTAGAAAAAGGTTCCCAGGGCAGCACCTCACACATCTCAGTGAAAAAATCTGTAGAAACCAAAAGTTTTTCCTATATTATTAGTTGATTTCATCTTCAAAGAGCTATTTTCCTGGTTTGTTTTCAATTTTTAAAACTAATTTTTGAAATTTTTGATGTCTTATTCTTTGAATATATAAAGGTGTGAAATAGTTGGAGTAATGTGTGAGGAATTAATACCAGGAGATTCAAAATGCCAACTGTGAAGTCTACATGAGATTTTGAGCTTTGAGGCCAAAATGAAAATGGTTCAGCTTTGTGAAGTCTTATCTGGGCAGGGGTTGTGTGTGGAAATTGTTGCTGCATTTTTGATTATGACCATCTAAGTTACATTCGTTTCTTCTGAAGTTTTTGATTTTGAAAAAAGATTGTCATGGCCTGAAGAAAGAATGAAAAGTTCAGGATACAGAAAACAAGGCTGCAGTTCTGTCAGTGTAATAGCATTCTCTAAATTTTGTTACTTTAGAAACAGCTGTCATGTGTAGTGTAACAAAATCTAATAGGTGATAATTATTACAGTGTATCAATAAAAATTTAAAAGTTGTTCTTCCCATTAACAAATGTTTAAAAAAGCCTTCTTTTCCCATATTTTAGGTTAGAAAAATACACATTGAATTAGTTAGATTACAGTTAGTAGAACTTTCAAAGTGCCATCATATGATTCTGTTGGCAATTGTGGCACTTCAGAAGTCTTTTATTCTTTGTCAGGTAAAATGTAATGATCACAAGAAATTTTCCTCCATTGTAAAATAGGCTAAATACCCTTCAGGGATGGGGAGAACATTTTCTAGGAAATAACACAAATAACACTAGTATTCCTTACTGTTAATATAGTGTTGTTTCAGTTCTTTCTCCTCACAGGATACAGGCAGTCTGAATGAGTTCAGATCATTTAAATCTGTTGAGGCTAAGCAATTGCCACGTGAATGAGAGCACTGTGCAAAACTGCAGCCATATGTCTTGGAAGATCAAGTGTTGTGCAGCAGGATGTTTTCAGATTGGATTGCTTTTTTGTTGTGGAGTGGTCATGCTTCCTTATTAAGGGCACTTATAAAATCACATAGTATCTCCAGTTATGCTGTGACATAGCCCCTGGCTGTTATCAAATACATCTTTGTTGCAGGGATACTAACTGAATCATGCTATTTGTTAAGTTGTTTCATTAGCTAGCTACTTTAGTAGGATTCTTAGTTGCTTCCAAGGAGACAAATACTAAAAGTCATACAGAAAATTGTTCAAGGGTAAAGTTGAGTCTGAGGTGTGAAATTAAAGTGCATTTTTTTCTGTGATTTTAGTGAGCCATTGCTCATCTTTGAGATCAGTTTTATTAATTTTTCTGCGAGATATGAAGATCCGTCAGATTATTTCAAAGTGACAGTGAAATGTTTTTAGGTCAGTGCTGTTAGTCATCTGTAATACTGCTGCTGATGTCATCTCAGGCTCTTTTTTAGATGATTATTCAGATGTGCTAGTGATTCTTTTCTGTGACATATTAACATTGAGGGAACTGAGTGTTGGTGATGTATGTTTGTTAGCATACATTTGTATGCTATTAGTGATAAGTTGAAGTGGGAACCATTAAGGTTCAAACTGGTATTTCATTAACAGATATTGTTCTACTTTTTGTACTAATTTAATTTTTCCCAGACCCTAGGCTTGTGGTCAAAACATCCTAATGTGCTTAGACATGTCTAATTTTACTTTGTAGATACAATAAAAGTTCAAATAGTACTAGGAAATTGAGTTGTAAAGGGAAGACATCCCTTCTTCCACTTACCTCAGTCAATTTTTCTAGTTCATGCAGACTTATTAATGATCAACTCATCCCTCCCAGCATTTTGTTCAACAACTATTGTGCCTTTGTTCTCGTAAGTTTGTCTCACTTCTCAAAATGTCAGTTGTACAACAGTGAATTATTTTTTTCTCTGCATGAGCTGCAATCTGCTTGTGCTGTCATAAAGACTGTATTAATCTGTTCCATTGCAATTTTTTCCATTACTTACTAACTGGTCTTCTTTCTCTTTTCTCTTTCTTTTTTCCCAATGGGAAATTCTTTAAAAGGAGGTTAGATGGAAAGATTGGGTTAAAGAGTTCTCAGTAAAGTACTTAAGAACTGCTTGAAAGACTTTTGTATTTGATTTAATTAGTTTTCAGTTGCCCAATTCCTCTCCTTCAAGAAGTCAAGATAGTAAAGTGTTAGATGAAACAAATCAATCTTGCTGAGCTTTTGTGAGCTAAAAAGGTATTGTGGTAACTTTTATTCTTTTGTATTTCCTGAAAACTTTTTGAAGGTAAAACAAAGAATTGTGTAGTATCACTAATGAAATCCTTAGAGATGTAGACTGGCTTTATTTTTTGAGTGAAGAATTCATTTACTGAGATTCTTAATGGGATTAAGGGGTTTTTTTCTATGTCTATTCCAAATTTTTGCAATTCTTTGGTGTGACTACAATAATGAAATTCAGCAAAATTTGTTTTTTATGGCAGACTTTCTAACTGATTTTTGAACATAGCAAGTAAAAAATCAGTTAGTGTACTAATCCAGAACAAAGTATAGAGACTGAAGATTTAATGTCACCATTTAGGGATTTGGTATTTTGGTTTAACTGTGTCTTGGCCTTTGTCAAGCTTCCAGAGGACCATGTATCTAAGAAATCAGTCTATTTCACAGTGAATGTGTCATTAATAGGTAGTAGGTGGAATTTTTGTTTCTCTACCTCATGGCATAGAGACTATCAAGAAATAACCAGTGATGCATATGCTTCTTTATATAGGTGATCTTAAAACTTTTAAAGAACTGATTAAATTTGAAGGAACTAAATTTAAACCAGGATGAAGTTATAAAAATGCTTAAAGTAGTTTTAGGTTTTCAGTTTAGTGGTTATTCTCTCACTTGAAAATAGGTGAATAGCTTAAGTTAATCTTGAATATTGCAACACTTCTAATTTGAAGCTTTTAAAATATTTGGTTTTTGAAATGTAATTATGTTACTATTCAGGGAAAAATGTTCATGTACATTTTGTAACAGAATTTTTAGATGCAAACCATGACTTAAATATCCTAATTTTTTCACTGTAGTTGTATTCAGGTCTCCTAAGAGATTAATAGTGCCTCTCATTTTTTCATCAGGCTATTGATTTCATCAAAATCCATTCCAACTTGAGTCACAAGTAGAGAAATTAAATTCAAAGTTTCTCTTAAAGCAAATTTAGTTTGATGTTGCTTCTCTTTCCTAAAGTTATAGCTGTTTATGTGAATCTACTGTGATGAATTTTCATTGTGCCTTACTTGTGGTACATTCTGGCTACAGAATTTGGTGTACCCCTCCTTCAGTGCATACGATGTCCTCTGGGTGACTTATTCTTGCTCAATTCTGTTATGTTCCCATATCTTTCTGCGTCTGTTGTGCAGATTTTTGAGATGATTCGCTCATAGTTGGAAAAAAAAATGTAATAATTTGCCTTACTAAAGGCTTTTTTACGTCATACTGCAAAGTACTTTTCTGAGGTAATGTGAAATTAAATTCATACTCCTGATAGCCTTACTCACAGTGGAATTGATGCAGTCCTGCCTATCTCTTGTACTCCTTTGTATGAGTCTTTGTTAGTTTCATTCTCTTTTATTAGTGAGGAACTCCTAGAGCTGCTTTCAGCAGTAGTAGATTTGAGTGAAAGTCAGGTCATTTGTGGTTCTGGAGAAGCATGAATGATCCTGATTTTTGGATTTATGCTATATATGCTTTGGTTCGCTTATGCTTTCAATGGGTGTAACTCTTTCCAGAAAGAAGAACATCATGTTCCTCCCATCTAAACTGTGTCATGCAACAGACACTTCATAGAATTTGTTTATGTATTTGGTGAATGTATATGGCTGAGTTTGAAGTCAGTTTGAAAAATAAGCTCCAGTAAGCTTTGTTCTTTCTTACCACATAGTAGTGCATTGACCCCAGCAGAGGGTGATTTTGGCTTCTATAAAGAGGAAGTCAGCTTAGATTAGTATAGCACATACATAATACTTATAATATTACTCATGCAGGAAGGACTTTTATACACGTACTGTCAAGTTTTCCAATTCAAATGAAGATGTGTACATAGTTAAGTTTGATCTCTTTTTTTAAATGTGTTGTCCAAGAAGATAGATATCATTGAACAGGTGCTCCTGGCAAAGAAGTGTGAAGCAAAGTGTCATATGAATGCCCCACAGATGCTACAGTTTGCCTGTATGATATCTGTGTAAAAGTCCTACATTTTTTCATTTGTTTTTTAGGAAAAGAGAACAGGATTTCTTGCAAATGCCTTTGCAGACTGTGACCTGTTATTTACAATAGTCAGGAATGCTAAGTTGTACTGTGTTTGCTTCCCATCCAGAAAGGGTCTTGCTATTTCTTGCTATTTCTTGATGTGCCCTACTTCTGTTTGGGTAAACTGAGGGTTTCTGTTTCTCATCAACAACTTTTACACTTTTACTCAGTCTTGAGCATGGATCTGAGGTTCTTTTTAAGCTTAGATTATAGAGCAGAAATCCTGCACTATAAGGGCTGCAGGCAAGGCTGACTACAATATTAATTGGGTGACATTGCTTTATATGGATTAGTGCAGGCTATAGTTGTGGTTAGTTATGTAGTTAGGCGCAGGGAGCTCCATGTGAGCATGACCCCACCAGTGATCCCTTCCAGCCATAACCATTCTGTGCTTCCTTTGGAACCAAACTCATTTGATGGTCAAGTTGAGTAAAGTTTTTTTTACCCTTACATTTTTATGACTGCACCTATCTTAATTAGCAAATACTTGTGATGCACTTTTCCACTCTGGGTATTTTACAAGAAACAATGGAATTACCTTCACAGTAAGATACCTAGCGAGGTGGTTGGGATAATACTGTATCCCTGTTCTTAGTAAATATGTAATGATGACAACTCAGAATATTCCGTGACTCTGTAAAACCCAATAACTAGTAACCCAGGATATTTGGTCAGGATGCCTGCCTCACCATCTTAAGGTTTGTTAAAGTACAATTCCTACTTATTTCTGCCACTGAATGTGAAGTGCTTCTGTCATGCCCAGTGATACAAAACTAAGCTTAAGACACCTAGTTGAAACTCCAGTGACTTACTTATCATTGCAGGAATAAAGTACAGTCTCCTATCATTCCTTCAGTTATAGTGACTAAAATTTAGGTAGTTAGATTCCTGCAATCTCGCCTATCATTAATTTTGTTACGAGCCTGCAGGATGTTTTTTTAGCAGTGGTTCCTATTTTAGTGAAATTTGAAAAAGAAGAAAACTTGGCCTGATGTTGGCAAAGGGCACGGAAAATGCCTTGAGTGCAGCAAACTTCTGAGATGCAGTGCTTAGTTACAATAGGAACCACAAAACAAACCTCAATAGGCTAGGCTCTTAGCTCTGGTTATAAATAGATGAGACATAACTGTTATAACAAGAGGAGAGCTTGGAAGAGTGAGGGAAATAATATTATGGTAGTGATTTTCTTTCTCTCTCATCTACCTTAATCTCTGACTATCAGCCAACAGCTGGTTATAATCTTGAATTACAGACTACTCTTAGTGGCTCTAGAGCTGATTAATTGTTTACAGATGTTTTCTGCAAAAGTTTATATTATTTGTCCAGAATTACATTTTTGTGCTTGCTGGCTTGCCGAGCAGTTGCTGCTATTTAATAGCTGGTAGACATTTCCATGGAGTCAAGTCAACACTTTAGTGGGTCAATTAGCACTGTCAGCAGCTCTGATCAGGTAGGCACTTGTCTACGCCAGTTAACCATCTTCCTTTTTGTATTTTGTGGGGTTGATAATGGAGAGGCCTCTGGAATGTCTCCATTTGTGACACAAGGAAGCTGACAGGAACTGTGAGAGGGAATATTGGGTTCCACTTAAAGTCTCAACAAATATTCCTAGAGAACCACAGCTCTCACGGTGACTTGAACAATTTACATAGAAATTTCATGGTAAACTAATAGGAATGAAGATTAATCTAATTTTTATAATTTTTTTTGGCAGTAGATGTTTTCATGTCATAAAAATCAAACATCATATACTCTTATGTCTAGAAGACAGCCTTAGTTTTTCCCTCTTCAGGTGAGTGTCCTTTGAGATACAACTGAAGCAGACCTTCATATTCAGTGTGAATATAAAGAGTTAAACCAAGTAACATAAATACACCAAAGGAGCAGAGATAGGGTTAGACTGACTGAATTGGTATTGGAAAAGTGCTTAGTGCCTTCCCTTAGGGCTCTGAAGAGATGTGGGGGAAATTAGTAAATGACATCCACAGAGTTGCTTTGCTTCATCCACTCACTGTGAGTTCATTGTAGAGGTTAGTTCCATTAATAGATATGAAAGGAGAATTACAAGAGCACAGGGTTGCCAGAATTAAACCTGGAGAAAATACTGTTACTGGAATAAAAATAACTATAGAAATAACAAAAAATACTGTTTTTTTAAGATGTATTGGAACCTTAGGAATTAACAAATGTATGTCTGGCACTAGTATATTTTCAGGTCTTTCTTCTGATTTCAGGTAGTAAGCTCAACAAATGGAGAGCTGAACACGGATGACCCAACTGCAGGCCGTTCAAATGCACCCATCACAGCTCCTGCAGAAGTAGAAGTAATGGATGAAACAAAGTATGTCCTTCTTTTTATCTTCTTTGTATCTTTTGTGCTCAGCTGCTTCAATATTTTTTATATAGTTTTTCAGAAAATATTGTCTGAACTGAATAGCTGTTGGTGAGGAGCAAAACTACAGTGCTATACTTAATTTTGTCTTTAAGTTTCTAATTAGTAGAGTTCCTATAGCTTGTGCTTTTTAAGCCTAAGCCTTGAATGACATGTCTTGCTATGCTGGCTAGAGAAGTGCATGCATTTTTGATGTTTCAACTCATTTTGAAATATTTATTTTAAGATAGTGTTGTGACTACCAAAAGCCATGCGTAGAACATGTAAAAGTCTTCCTCTATATTGTATTCTGACTCTCTTTTTTCCTTTGCTCTCTTTCTGTATAGCTGCCAGAAAGTGTTGAACATGTGGTGAGTTATACAGCACAGGCAGGCAGAAATAGCCCCAGGAGCTTTGTTCTTTTTATTTTGTTTAAAACTAACTTCAGAAAACTTTAAAATATCTATTTAGAAATGACAAAATACATTTTAATTCTGTGAAACAATTAACTGTTTTTACAAAACGCCACCCACCTTCAGGAGCTGTTCTGCCTGCTTCAAAGCCTGCTTGCTTTTAAGTTGTGTAGTTTGTGATGTACTTTACATCAACCTTTTTAATGGCTACTAGAATATTTTTTTCTTATTTTCTATTCTGTTTGAAAGGGGAAAGCATTCTTTTCAAATATTGTAGCATTCAGCTAGTGTATTAACATCTGGAAAATAATTCACATGAATAAGTAATAATTGCTAGCAGATGTTTGAACTTTTCCAATTATCTCTGTAAACAAACTATTTACCAAAGTATTAGTCTGTGACAGCTTTCTAACTAATCACTGAAACATAACTTCAGAGTTCCTTAATTCTTAATTATATCCAGTGCAATGGAGGGGAAAAATATTAAGATCTGTTACCATGGGATGGACAACTAATATTTATGTATTTGAGTAGTAAACTTAGACTTGAAAAATAGTACAGAACAATATTCTTGGTAGCTAAAGGTGATATGAATTCCAACATGTTTCATTTGATAATTGTGCTTGAAATAGGATTTTACAAGGGTATGGATTTAGTTTATCATAAAATAAAGGCACACAGGTATGAAGGATACATTAGTATCTGCATTATTGCTCAGCTACATTAGTAGCAGAGCAATTCACTAGCAGCAATTTTTCTAGGACCCATTTTCCTGACTTTAGATAAAAGGGAAATTTCCGAAAGTGAAATTTTTTTTGAAGCAATTGTTCCACAAATTCTGGTTCTGATAGGTAAGCTTTATTTGCAAGTGTAATTAATAATTTTGAATGGCAGTGTCTGTAGGGCCACATTTTTGCATTGGCTTTCTCAGGGAACCACTGAGGAGAACTACATTCTTTGCTGCCATCTTTGTGGAGTATGGTATTATTTTACTGTCAGAAATGTATCTGTTCATATATATATATATATATATATATATATATATATATATATATATATATATATATGAAACAGAAAAAATCCAAAGGGGCAAGGATATTGATAGGCTGCCCATAGCTAAATTCCCTATCCCCTCTCTTCAAATAAGCACAGTGATAATCTTCCTTATGCTCAGCTCATGTGCACACAGAAAAAGATTAAATTTCTTGTACTTTGAGTAGTGATTAGCACAATTAAACCCATTTTTAGTTCCCTATTTTAATTGGTTATCTGCAGAAAGTTAAGAGAATTCTCAGGAGCCAAGATGCTCAGCTGCTTGAGAAGTATAGGAGTTCACTTTTTCTGATATGAATACATAATGGATAGATATTCTATCCGTGACCTTTTTGGCCTACTCTTAATTAGCTTGGTTACAGACAAAATCACTAGTCTCAGTGTCCTGCTCTTTAGATTGATTTTCTTGTTTTTGAGTATGTAACACTCAAATTAGTGTTTCAGCACTGTCTGTTTAAACTCAAGTTTCCTGAGTGACTAGAGGTTTTTCTGGGGGTAGTTTTCTATATTTTGAAATTCTTTTATATTTTAACAGTCAATTAACACACATGCATGCCCTCTCACCCTCACCCCCTCTTCAGCTTTAGTATCAAACATCAATGCATAGGTAAACATATTTTTTCAGAAATAGCACTTAGAAGATTTTAATTTTACATTTTAACATTGTAATTGCAAGCCTAATATCAAAAAGGGTTGTGACACGTTCAAACATTTGTTTATAGATTTTACACTGTGGAACAGGTTAAGGGAATGGGATTACTAGTATCCTTCATGTCTGTGACATGGATATTTTTTCTTCTAAGGAGACATTGGATGGCAAGGATGTGTCTAACTTTGTGCCTCTCTCATAATCTTTTTTCCGCCTGAAAGTATGAACAAAGCTAACCTCTCTTGCTCATATCTTCTGTTTGTAATGTTTCCTTATACTCTGAAAAGACAAACTTGAATCTTATTTAGAAATGCTTCATTCTTTGTTTTAGATGTTTCCTTAGTTTTAGAAACTTAGCATGACTATATCTTCTTTTAAAAGGAGTGCCCCTCATGAGGGATTGTCCCCATTATGTAGGATTTTAACTGTGAACATAAGTGTAATTTAGGTGAATATTTGAGCTGCTGCTACCATTTCAGGTGAAATCCTGTAAATCAGAAAGGATAAGTTTGGGGTTTTTTAATTCTGTAAGGATTTTATTGTTTTGGGACGTTTAACCAATGTTTAACCAAACATTTCATTGTTCAGTAATTATTTATCTACTCACATGCAGTATATATTCTAAATCTTATGCCGTGTCATTTTCATGGTGGGTGTGCAGCTAGCATGACTTAGCAGTGCGTGCTGCATTTTGGGAATTCTGGTGGGTTTGGTTGTGAGTGTTGGGGGTGGAGGGGGTTGTTGGTTCTTTTTGTTGGTTTGGGTTTTTAGAAAAGTTACTTTCTGCCCACTTTCAGTTGTTACTTAAAGAAGTAGTAAAGCAAGGAGAAAACTAACCTGATCACTGTGCTGCCCTGACACTTGGGGATCTGCAGATCTATCTATAGTCTTCTACAGATGCTCTTTCATTTATCACTAATTACCCTGTCTTTCCTCTTTGCTAGCCACAGAACAGTTGCTTCTGTGAAACATGTGTGATTTGGATAACCAAAAGGCTCTTCTGTGGGAAGGCAGAGAAGGGCAAAAAGGAAGTGATTATATGATCTGTCCTTTTTGCATCTTTTTTGCCACTTTTAACACTTGTTTCTAATCCTACAGTAAAGTGCCTGCCACATGCTTGATGGCAAATAAAAAAACATAGCTGTCTAAACACAAATGACAAATTAAGTTGCTTTAGAATTTTGGCCTAAGGTACTGTTCAACTGGAAGGAAGGGTATTTAACAGGAAAAAGATATGATAATGACCTAGGAAGGACAAAAACTGTTCAAAACTATAATGCTGAGATTGCTACCTCAGATAATACCTCAAAAGACACTTTACATTGTACAGGAAAAGTGCAGTATTCTTTGCACTTTATAGATTGTTGTTATACTGTTGATTCTAGAAATGTTAAATAAACTCCAGATGAAGGTTAGCAGTCATTAAATACTTTATTTTTAAAAAATCCTTTCCTAGAAGTAGAAATTTTTAAAAATTACCTCTTCTGTATTTTGCATGCATATTGAATAGTATTTGTGGTTTAATAGTCCTTAATAAAGCACCTATCTATAGCTTTAAATATAGCTCTGAGCAATGTAATATCTGTATTATGTAAAAGTGACAATAACCCCCTCTAGCGACAGTAAGCTGAAGAACAAGCCTGCATTTCTGTTAGGAATTATACTCGTGGAGAGATTATGCACTGTGAATCTCTGACTCAGGGTTATGTTTCTTTCAGAAATTTTATTGTCAGGCAATAGAGTCTGTTCTACCATAATCCCACTTAAAGGTGCATATACTTTAAAATTGCATTTATTTGGCCTTGGAAGCCAATTTGAAGTCTAGCACTTCTAGATTTAAAAATCACAGTGTTTAAGTGTACTTCAGTTTCTATTTCCAAAACAGTCCTATGGTTTACAATTCATCATGGAATTTGCACTCCTTTAATCCTTTTTAGATGTGTTATATATTATTAATTTATTTATTTTTCCACACCAAATAAAAGTTTTCAACATTTAATGATTTCTCCTTGAATTGAAATTTAGCTGAATAGTTTCTATAGTTTAACAAAACCAAACAAAAGAACTGTTAATAGAAGTTACACTCATTATAGTAGTATTATGCAAACTCCATAAGACCAGAGGACTAAAAAAGCTGTGCTTTATGTTGCTTAAAAATAGAACTTTTGATTTTACCATTGCATGATGCCCTTTTTCTCTGGTTGACAGAGAAGTAGGAGAAGGAATAAAAAACCATATGACATTTGCAGCAAAGATGAGTTAAAATTTTCTAATAAGAAAAGCAAGAAGACCTAAAGTGTCCTTGAATTGCAGAGAGGATCCAAGTAGTCCTAAATGTTTAAGAAGTATGATCTTCTTGGGTTGTGATCCATATAAATAAAGTTTATTTAAAAGTAGAGTGAAGAGTTAAAATTCTAGATAGCTGTTCTAGAATATAAATTGTCTGCTGGACTTCCATCTTCCTACACAGGTACTTATGTAACCTGTATATTCTACTGTTATAAATCAAAACAGAGTTTTTCTTTGGGCTTTCCTAAAGCATGCTAATCTTGAGCAAGTATGAAAGTGATTTGCCATCACAGATGAGGGTAGGGTTTCCTCATCTACAAGATCATAGGATAATTCATACTGAAAGGAGGAGAACTGCTTTGCTTTGATACATGGCATATATAAAATACTTGGGGTGAAAAAGAAATTAAACTAAATTGGGATTCATAGATCTACAAGTGGATTCAAAGCTTAAGTGATAATGAATGTGAGTGGTTATAGGCAGATGCTAAAAAA
The DNA here is from genome assembly GCF_035770615.1 of Melospiza melodia melodia. Classification (NCBI taxonomy): domain Eukaryota; kingdom Metazoa; phylum Chordata; class Aves; order Passeriformes; family Passerellidae; genus Melospiza; species Melospiza melodia. The sequence goes on along the minus strand of NC_086226.1, from coordinate 72,372,018 downwards.
AGGGTTAGTAGTTATGGGGGAATTTCAGTTACAGTCAGTGGCTCCTACCCTTCAAAACCAATTATATTTCTTCTTTAAGAAGTACTTCAAATTTAGTAAATACAGTATGATACTTCTGCTAGCTGTAAAAATATCTGTGTAGTTTCCCCTACTGAATTTTAATTTTGGGCTTCCTTTTCATCAATAACGAATGTTTTTTTCTACTGAAAGTTATGTAACTCTCAGAGCAGTTCTGGTCTGCCTCTGCCCACTGCTACTTTTTCAGTGACTGAGCAACAGGGTGCCTTGGATATTTTGAGAAGGTAACTTCTGTCTCCCCTAACTTTGGATGTTGTTCTCACCCCCTGTAGAACCTTATTTTTAGATCCTTAGTCTCCCTGATTTTTAAATGCTTTCCCCATTTCCCATATTCCAAACTAAATCATCTGGATTCCTTTTGAATTTTTGTGACATAAATTCTTGGTGAACTTAAGGATTTACCGATCAAGGCTATTCATGCAGTACATTTATATTTTCACTACTGCTGTACTTCATGGTTTAAGACTCGTCAGTGTATAGTGCTGCAAGTGAGAATTCAGTAACCAAACCACAGAACTCCATGGGACAAGTTCTATTAGAGTAGACAACTTGCATGCTCAGTTTTGGCCACACACATTGTGAACAGTTCTGTGTGAAGCTTTATTTTTAAAGGTGGTGTTCAGGACCTGAGAGTCGCTTAAAATAAGCCTAGCAGTACAATTTAAAGGAATTTTTTGTGTGTGCGTGTGTAATTTGTTGTTTTCCTCTTTATTTTCAAAAGTACTTTCTGGACTTCTGCAGTCCTTCTGTATATTATCTATATCTAACTCTCTTCAACTCTTTTTCATTTTGTAGGGTTCTTTCAGGTGCTTTTTAGATTGTCTCAGTTTGCTAAGTGAAATTCACAGTGTTTGTCAGTTTCTTTCATTCATGTAGTATTCAATAAAGCAGAAGAGGGATTATCAGTGTTCTTTATATTTAAGCTGTAATTTTCCACTGTAATATTTATTTTCACATCACTGAGTCAGAGCATTAATTATGTTGTTCATTAGAATTTTCTTCTAAAATGTCTTGTGGAATAGCCTTGGACAAAGTTCTTCTAAGTTCTGGTTGACAAAGGAAGCTCAAATTGTTTTCTTGTTTTAGCAACAATAGTGTTTTAAGTGCACAGTTTAGGTGACACAGTCATAAGCACAAGCTTCCATTTGGCATATTGCCAGTTAATATGAAAGAGTACTCGAGTAATGGAATATTCTTTATTACAAATACCTTTTTAAGTCAGCCTATAATACCTGTGCTTTTGATACTCTCATCAATACTTAAGGGCTTAATAGCTACTTGCATTTTAGCTTTAGTTTGATACTTTTTACCAAAAAAGGTGAAACGTGTCAAAAATATCTCTACTTCAGTTTCTTTTTCTAATAAATCAATTTCCTGCAATAGAGCTTAATGATTTCCTTGTGGTGCTGGCTGTTCCTGAGCTATGTACTTCAAATGAGACATAGAGAAATAGTTTAGTTTTGTGGTTTCTTTCATATCAAATGTAATTCATGTCACACTTGCAGGTGCTGCTGCTTATTCAAGCGGAGGAAAAGGAAAACCATCCAGCGCAACAAATGACTAGAACCAAACAGAACACGGAGAAATGCTTATTTGTTCAACTGTTGTCTTGTGATCTTAAAAAAACAACAACAAAACCCAAAGCAAAAACCTCCATAATAAACACATTTTCCGAGGACTCTGAGAAACAATATCATGGCTCTGTGCTTTGATTTGGTTCTTCTGCATCCATCTTCTGTTTCTTTAATTCATCTCTTCTGAAAGCTTTAAGATATTGTCAAATAGGAGTGCTTCTTTGACCATCAACATACGGACCAATGAAATGATAGAAAATGAACAGTATCTTGAGCAAAACTGAACTTGAGAAGTATTTCTTCTTTCCTAGGAAGTAGCAGCAGTGTCTTAGATGAAGACGGATGTCATAAATCACTTATTTGAGTTTGTAGCAGTGTATCTAAAGCAGTTTTCTTCAAAAATTAAGAAGAAAAATACAGATACACAACAATAATGCAAAATAATAAAATCTTAAGATTTATTTTATGACATTTGCATTGTTTTTCTTCTTTTGCCTCAGTATTACTGGTTAGTCAAATTGTTACTCCGTTCAAATTGCCACTGTCTAGAGATACTGGGGATGCTGGTTTAACTGTTGACAGTTGTCAAAATGCTGGTGCTACTAACAGAAAGTATTTCCAATACCCTTTTGGTTTGAAAACCTGCTTTTCTTTTGCCTACAATGAATACTGCAGTACAGTAGAAGTTATAAGAGTATTTGTGCAAGAATACAAATGTTTGTATAATTTAAGTTGTACATCTGGTAATGTTAACAAGATCAAATTACCTTCAGAAGAGCACTACAGAGCAAATACTGAATCTGGTTAAAGCAGAATAAGTATGAAAGCCTGTATGTTCACTAAGGTAGTTGATGATTGACAGCATCTTTAACTTGAAAATATGGACGTGCCATGTAAAGTTAGAGGTGTACTGTGTGTTCTTTAGAAAATAAATGCAATAGAAGTGAGTTAGACTTCTGCCTTCACTGCATACCCTCCCAGAGCATCCCAAATCTCCTGCTTTTTTTTCCTGGAATTTTCTTGTCTTGCAGTGTAAGCTCGCTAGTATCATAGGATGGTAAGGATGTGTCTGATGTTTCTCTACAGTTGGATGAAGTGCTTGCAGTATGAACAAACCAACAGTTCTGTAGGCAAGACAGCCCATTTAGTATTTTCTTCAGAAAATACATGCTTCTTTTAAAGTCATAGTGACAGAGTTCTTTTTTTTGTCATGTTTAACTGCCAGTTTTAAAGAAGGACTGTGGAAGGTGGAAGTGACTAGATAGATTTATTGACCAAACACAGATTATCTCTGTTTCTTTAGAATTCTTCTAGAGCTAAGTACCGTCTTTTTTTCTTTTTTCATTTGTCCACAATTATCTTTTGGCATACTTATTTATTTTTCTTCTGTTTTTGTGGTAGCATTTAAAATGTATATAAAAGCAAAGGTACACCTTTGAATTAATCATTGCATTTACAAGGATTTTAATTTTATTTTGTAATTTATTTTTCATTAAGAGCCAAAATTGTATTTTATTGTTTGGATTATGTGCTCATATGTATGCTTCAATCTTTGTCATTATTACTGTTCATGCACTTAAGTTTTGTTTTAGAAAATCTGAACTTGGCCTACAAATGCACACTGTGTAACAGGTCATAAGTTTCCACTCCACCAGGGTGTGTTACTGATTATTTCAGACTCATAAAGTTTTTTCTTTGTTTTTGTTTGAGCTGAGAAGTACGTCACTTAATCATTCTCTTATGAAAACACATCCTTCTTTGTAGTACTTGACCAAATCTGTTGCTTGTACATGTGGTATGTGTATTTCTCACACACCTGGTGAGTTTTATTCTTGGAGTTTTTTATCTCTACAGTGTTTGTATGATCTGAACTCCATCAAAAGAAAGTGTGAATATTATGGACTTACAATGATTGAATATATAAAAGCTGTTTATTTGCTGAAATGATTAGCAAGATACTAGCTTTTCAGCAATTGAAGTGCTTGATTTTAATGCGGAAGAAGCTTTTCTTCTGGTACAGCAGTTGGCACTAATGTAGGTATGCCAATATGATTTGCATTTATATAATTTTTCTTCCTGTCTACAGTAAAGAAGTAAACAATGGCTGGATGTCTAAAACTGAAATACATCCCTGTTTAAATGTAAGAAAAAATAAAGATAGTTTTTTAAAATTTGCCTTTTCCCCCCTTTTTCTACAGTCTTAGATGAACTAATGTTTTAGGATATGCTGAACAAATCTAATCTCTTTTGATGCGAATGAATTTGAAAGCATGATTCTCATAATGCCTGACTTAGAGTTGTGTTTGCTTACTTAACAGATGTTACTGGTATGTGCTTTAATGGACCTGATAACAGCAACGGAGTGAGAAGACCTTAATGCACACATTTGAAATCTGCTCATGGATTAAAGTTTATGCTGTCTGTGCCACCTTAAAAAAGACCTGAAGAGGTCTAGGAAATGCATGAAAAGGACATGTTTTGGGTTAGAAGAGGCCCTTAAATAACATCTAGTCCAAACATAAAACTCTACTACCCCCTCCAGTGTAAGTGTGGAAATGTTTCACTGGATCAGGTTGCTCAAAGCCCCATCCAGTCTGACTTTGAGTGTTCCTAAGGATTGAGTATCCACAACTTTTTCAGGCAATTGACTCCAGTTGCTTGTCTGACCACCTCTGTGGAAAAAAAAGGTCTTTCTTACATCCAGTCTAAATCTACCTTCTTTCAGTTTAATCTGTAATTTCTTGTTCTGTCACAGGCCTTGGTAAATGTCTCCATGTTTTATGTTGCAAGTTTTGAAAGCCCACAATTGTCTTTTCTCCAGGCTGAAATAACCCAATACTCAGCCTTTCCTTATAGGAGGGCTATTCTCATCCTCTTGTTATTTTTTCTTGCCTTCTCTGGACCTTCTCCAACAGGTTGCAAGTGTTTCTCCTGCTGGGGACCCCAGAGCTGACATAGCACTGCAGTGGGATCTCGCCAGAGTAAAGCAGAGACGCAGAATCCCCTCCCTCACCCTGCTGCCCACGCTGCTTTGGATGCAGCCCAGGACACAGTTGGCTTTCTGGCTTGAGTGCACATTGATATGTCATGTCTAATTTTTCATTCATCAGTGTCCCTAAGTGCTTCTCTGGTCCCAAACCCTTCATCCACTAGTCTATACTTAGAGTGATGGTTGCCCTGGGCCAATTGCAGGATGCTGAACTTGTCCTTGCTGTCCTTCAGGAGGTTTGCATGTGTGCACTCCAAAAGCTTGTCAAGATCCTAAAGTACATAGAAGGTTGCTTTTGATAAAGGTCCATTCCTAGGTCTGTTGTTTGCAACTAAAGATAGTCTGATGGGTGAAGATTAGTGGCTGTCTTGGTTGCAGCTGATTATGAAGATGTTAAGTTTAAGATACTTGGCACTATGAAAAAAAAAAAAAACAGCAGAGCTACTATCAGGAAAGACCAGGCTTTTTGGCTTTCAAGGGTGTTTGGGTCCCCAGTGGACTTGTGTACTAAGAAAGGCTGCTGAGTGATGTGGTGGTTGGAGGCTGTCTTGCGCACAGAGGTCACAAAATTACAGTGTTTGGTTCTCAGAGAAGTGAGGAGGCAGATCAGCACAACTGCCATCTTGAATTTCTGGGAGATAGACTCTGGCCTTTCAGCTTTATATCAGAGCAGACTTTGTATAATGTGAAATATTCCTTTGATCAGTTTGGGTCAGTTGTCTTTTTCATATCCCCTTCCTGGGTTTGCCCAGCCCCAGCCTGCTGGTGGTGGGGGGTGCAGAATCTTGGGGAGACAGTGCTGATGCTGGGCCAGGGCTGCTCAGAGGTAGCCAAAGCACCACTCTGTTACCAGCACCTCACCAGTCACTAACAGCACAGCAAGGTGAGGGCTGCCGTGGGGAAAAGAACCCGTCCCAGCCAGACCTAATACAAGTAAGCATGATAGTCATCTACAAGAAGGGTGGAAGGAAGATCCAGGGAACCAACAGGCCTGCCAGCCTGACCTCAGTGATGGGGAAGGTCATGGAGCAAGTAGATTTGGTTGCAATCACATGGCAATCACATACAGGATGAGCAGGGGATTAGGCCCAGCCAACACATGTTTACAAAAGACAAGTACTGCTAAGCCCACATGGTCTCCTTTTTTGACAAGGTGATCTTAGTCGATGAGGGAAAGACTAGATGTTGTCTGCCTGGGCTTTAGTGTAGCCTTCGACACGATTTCCCCCAGTGTTCTGCTGGAGAAACTGGCTGCTTATGGCTTGGAATGGTGCACTCCTCACTGAGTAAAAAAACTGTGTGAGGAGAGAGTGGAGGTGGATGGGGTTACATTCAGCTGACAGCTGGTCTTACCTGTGATCTGGACCAGGGCATTGAGTGTAGCCACAGTAAGTTTACAAACAACACTACGTTAGCCTGAAATGCCTATCTGCTGGAGGGTAGGAAAGTCCTGCAGAGACTTAGGCTGGATCAGTGGGCTGAAATTGAACAAAAACCTTAAGGCTGGGTGCTGAGTCCTGCCATTACAATAATCCCATGCAGAGCTACATGCTGTGGAAAGAATGTCTGGAAAGGTGCTCAGCAGCAAAGGACCTGAGGGAGCTGGTCAACAGCAGCTGAACAGAAGCCAGCTGTACCCTGAAGAAGGCATCTTGGCATCTATCAAGAATGGTGGGGCCAGTAGGAGCAGGGATAATCCCAGCAGGATGGTCCGCCTATACTGGGTGCTGGTGAGGCCACACCTCAGGTCCTGTGTCCATTTTTGGGCCTCAGTTCAGAAAAGACATTGAAGTGCTGGAGGCAGTCAGAGGAGGGAAGTAGAGCTGGGGAGGGGTCTGGAGCACAAGTCTTGTGCAGAGTGGCTGAGGGAGCTGGGGGTGTTCACCCTGGAAAACAAGGCTTAGGGGGGACTTTGAGGGTGTAGCCAGGGGGAAGTCAATGACTTCTCCGAAGAAACAAGTGACAGTACAAGAGGAAATGGCCTGATTCAGTACCAGGAGAGATTTAGATTGGATACTGGGGAAAGATTGCTTCTTCAAATGGGTTCTCAATCATGGGAACAGGCTGCCCAGGGAAATGGTGGTCACCATCCTTGGAGGTAGTTAAAACACGTAGATGTGGTGCTTTGGTACCTGGTTTAATGGTGGGCTTGGCAGTGCTGAGAGTAGTTGGGTTCAATGATCCTGAAGGGCTTCTGCAACAGAATTCTGTATTAATGCTAGGAATGTACTATTATACCATATTTCAAATGCACGAAGTGCTGGCATTGACTGTCCATTGCTTGGACATGAAGAGCCATACATGACCAGTTGCCTTTCTGTGGTTCAGTTTGAGACAGCGTAGCTGCAAATATTTATCTGTTTTTTGAGGCAGTTGTCTGTGGGTGACTATGTAAACCTGCACTTGGTTTGACCTGCTGACAGCTGGGGCATGGGTCTTAAATGAGTCTTAAATTCATCACACATTAATTTATAATTTTCTATATTGTTCCTTTCTTGCATTGGCTAGCGAATTTGTTGTGGTGCACCTAAACAAAATAGCAAGAGTTCTTCACTGCTTCAGAGATATAAATCTTGAGACTTCAATAGTAGTCCTTCTTTTTTTCTTTTGTGAATACATAGGTTCTGAACTTGGGTATCCACTTCAATTTGAATTAACTTTTGAGGGGTAGATCTGTTTGTTTCATCAGCTGAGAATGTATGCTGGCCACATTCTGCCATATGGGGTTGTCCTGAGGATCCCTGCTAGGAGTTTGTTTTCCACATCAATGCCCTCTTTCTATGAACAAGAGGGACTGAAGATAAAGTTCTTTAGAGCTCCCAGAAATTAGGTAGGTAGTAAGTGTACATAAATTATGACAATTTGATTGATAAACCTCCCTGCATGGACTAAAATCACAGCTGGATATTACAATCTAAATTTGCTGAGGTAAATTGAACAGTTTTGAACATGGAGGACAAATGAATATATTTCTATATTTATTTTCTTAAATGAAGAAATTGTATTCTGTAATCTGGTTGTGCTGTGCCATTTTCTTAAACAGTTACAGAAAACTACCTTTTCTGGAAAAGACAAGGTAAACTTTAGTATTCTTAGGAATACTCACATGTTGCAGATGAAATGAGCCCACTGTATCAATGACCAGTACAGAGAATTTCAGTATCTTTTAATTCTGCCCCCCAGTTAAGCATCAGTTTTGTGTAGTGCATTATTACAAAAGTTTCCTGCCATGATGAATAGGAAACTTGTCAGCTCTGCCATGTTCTTGATTGCTTGGAGCATCAGGATTGTCTTCCATCTGCAGTTTCTTTGCAGGGAGCTCCGTGTCCATTTTGGAGGGGTGGTTTACTTCAGAAGCAAGCACAGGTGCTGTAAATGCACTTGGTCCATATGAACTGCACTATGTGGAAAAACACTGAAAGTGAGCAAATGAGGGAGGGCACTGTTTGAAGCTCTCTGTGCTGTTGATACCTTCTCTTCACTGAGGAGACCTCGGCACTGTGGATGGCCTGGCATGATCTGATACATGAGGTGAGTGGAAACACTGGTGTCAGTTTGTGCATTAAATCTTTGTAAAGCTGAATTTGTTTCTTAAGTGGTTTTGTTGTTAGGATTTTTGTTTGCCTATTGGTTTTTACTATAAAATAAATATAAATGAAAGTCCCGCTGATTGCTCCTCACACCGCAGTGGATGTTCTTGCTCACTCCTGGGGTTTGTGCACCCATGTTGTAGCCCAGGGCTCAGAAAGCTGTAGGATGGTACAATTGGCTTGTCCTCTGCAGAGAACCACATTTACAAGGCTAGTTTTCAACACCTGGCTCAGTGCAAATGGTCTCCACAGCTCTTGGTCAAGTTTCTAATGTTTCTTTTTTTGCTTCTGCCATAATTGAACTCATGCCCCCACTTTGGTTTGATTTAATATAACTTAACACAAACTTGGAAAGCTCTCAGATCCAAGGTCTGTGATTCAGCCATAAAATGACAAGACAACTGGAAAGAGTTTGTTATTCGTCTGGTTTATTTCCAGATGTCTGGCACCCCAGGGCGCCTTCTGTGGCTCAGTCCAGTCTAATGTGTGCTGGAGTCCCAGCCTCCTGCCTGCACTGTCAGGGAGGGACATCTGGGAGTTGTGGCCTGAGCATAGCCAGAGCAGGCAGTTTCAAACATGTAAAACTGTGCATGCCAAAGGAATACAGGGCAGCCCCTGGGGCCTGCAGAGCTGCTGTGTGTGACTTCAGCAGGGTGTGAGGACATAAAGGCCACACTTGCCCATCTGAAAACAGTCAAGGCCACAGAAGGAACTTGCTGTAAGAGGGATCACCGGAGCAGGAACTTGAGATAAGCACAGACGAGAAATTTACAACAGGAAGAAGCTAATTCCTAGCCTGATGGGGGTGAGATTTGGTTAACTCAACCTAGTGAACGCATCCAGGCAAATCCCACTCTGGCAAACTGTGGAAAAGGAAGCAACTGCTCATACACTGCAGGAACACCAGGAACACCAGCAACCAACCTGAGGATACCTGGAGCTTGGACTGTGTAACGGTGCTTTCCACAGAAGAATGACTCCAGGATGCCCCCACTGCGAGGCCCAGGGTGAGGAAGCCCCAGTGGGACACTGCTGGAACCATGGGTAGTGACTGTTTTCTGCTTGATATCTGTTAAAAAATTTACAGTCAAAATAACCTTATTACTGACTTTGACATATGGACTCATTAGCACCTTAATCAGGAGAGAAGCATCTCTCACTATTTGGATTTATAATGGCATGAAGCTATTGTGTGCCAGGTGTCCAGCTGTTTTTGGGAAGGTGTGCTATGGCTTGGTGAAGGAGCAGAGGCAGCAGAAGCAGCCTGCTGGAGGTCAGGTTGGGCCTGGCTGCGCTGTTGGTGTAAAGGGAGGGGGCATGAGGCTTTTTGGCAGCAGCTGCCCCTCCCACTCTTCTGGGTTTCTCTGGGGGCAGTTTTCCTTCAAAGCCAAGCCCGCAAAAATGCAGCTGTTGGTCTCCTCTGGCAGATGACTGTTTTCTTGCGCCTTCTGAGCAGGTGGGGATCATCTCTCTTGAAATGGGTTGTGGGAGAAGAGTAACTAAAGTCTGCGAAAGCACTACAAGCTAGTTGCCAGCCTTTGGAGACACCAGGATAGGAGTACTGAGCCTTATGCTGGTGAAAGACCAATGTGTGTCTTGAAGAGGCTTAATGGGCATTTGAAATCTAAAGCTTAGGCTGACCAAAAGGTTGTGCTGGGTTTCTGTTAAGTAGTGAACACCCTTAAGAAGAAAGGGAAGAGAGGAAGAATTTAATCTCTGAACATTTCCTGCCCTCCTCCTCCTCTCCTTCAATGCTAAGGCTTAGCTTACTGTAAGGTGAATTTCTTGTGCCAGAATCATTCTGAGTCAGTTTGTGTGCAGGGGAAGTGATGCAGATTGCCAGTTAGCTGGGCTTTGCTGATACCCTGCAGTACTTTCAGCTCAATATCTTGGGAAGGAAGGGCAGTGTCTGTCTGTCTGCTGAGAAATTGTGGGTGGCCAAGCCAACAGGAGACAGCTGGCACAGGTTTGTACCTGTATTTGTATTGAAACAGGAGGTAGTACAAGAACTGTACAAAAATTATGGTTACCGCTGAGAACTACTGCAGAAGATTGCTTAATGTAATTGCTTTAATAAGGTTCTTTTGGCAACCATGGCTTGCTATAGGAGATACTGAGGAAGAAGGTTTTGGGAAAATATTTCTGCTCTGGTCTGTCTTTCATGCCTCCTTGGAAATTATTTTAATCCTTTGTAGATGCTAAACATCTAAAGGTGTTCTGTTTGCTCTGTTGTCTCATCCTTAAGCACAGGAAAAGTTGAATCTGCTGTTGTATCTGGAGCAGCAACAGATGATGATCCTGCTCTCCTCACCACTAAGAAGGCTGCAGCCCTGCTGTTGCTCAAAGTAACTGCTGGCTGTGCAAGTCTACCCAGAAGTTTGAAGTAGTCAGGCTTAGAAGGTTGACTTATTTCAAAGGAATTAACTTTTTAAAAGTAAGTGGGACATTTTTTTTCCTGAAAACTATGAGGCAACAGCGTCCTGCTGGTGGAAGTTATCTCCACCTGCTGAAAGTTCAAGGCTGAGGCTGAAATCCAAACAGCAACACTACGGCTCTATTTGGGTTGCATTGCAAAGTTTCAGTAGCAGGGGGCTGTGGGGTGGTTTCTGTGAGAAGCTGCCAGAAGCTTCCCCCCGTGACCAACAGAGCCAGTGCCTGCTGGCCTCAGGACAGACCCACCGCTAGCTGAGGCTGGGCCCGGCAGTGACAGCGGACAAACTGAACAGGGGGAAGAAGCTGTTGTGTGGGAGCAATTGCAGCCAGAGAAGAATGGAGTGAGAATATGTGGTAGGAACAGCTCTGCAGACACCAAGGTCGGAGGAGAAAGAGGGGGAGGAGCTGCTCCAGGTGCCAGAGCAGAGATTCCTTCCCCTGTAGCCTCTGGTGATACAGATGTTCCCCTGCAGTCCATGGAAATCCATGGTGGAGAGGAGATCCACCTGCAGCATCGAGAGAATCCCACCCTGGAGCTGGTGGGTGCCCAAAGGAGGCTTTGACCCTGTGGGAGCCTATGCTGGAGCCGGATCTGTGGCTCACTGAAGACAGGAGCCCACGCTGTAGCAGATTTTCTGTCAGGATCCGTGGGCCTGTGAAGGACCCGCAGTGGGGCAGTTCATGAAGAGCTGGAGCCTGTGGAAGGCTCGTGTTGGAGAAGCTGTCTCCCTTGGAAGGGACTCCTGCAATGGATCAGGGGAAGAGTGTGATCAGTCCTCCCCCTTTGGAGGAAGAGTGGCAGAGATGAGTGATGAACTGACCGCAGGCCCTGTTCCTTTCCTCTGCACTGCTGGGTGAAGGAGGAAGAGAATTTGGCAGTGAAGCTGAGCCTGGGAAGATGGGAAGGATGGGGGTTTAAAGTACATTTTTTACTACTTGTACAGACACAAAACTCGTATTGCAACTGAATTCATTTTTTGAGTGACTTTTTTTTTAAACCTATTTCCTGCTAAGGGTGCTAAAATATTGTAATTTCAGTTGTGCTGCCATGTTGCCACTTAAAGTGAACATTTGAAATTTCTTATTATATGTACTTTGAAATGGAAATAATTATTTTCAAATAAAATATGCTTTATCAGGAGATATCATGAGGAATTGAATAAGTGCTTCAGAAAGTGCTCCATTTTGTAGCAAAAATTTTAGCTTAAAATAAAGCCCTCAAGCAAGCAATGTGCACACAAAGCCCCCAACCCAACGATTGATCTTGTGTTAAATATGTTAAACTGTTGTAAATGTAGACACCCTAATAATGTTCAATAGATGTCTCATATAGCCAGTCTACAAAATGGTACATTTTTTATTTAAGAACTATCCTATAAATATTTATTTACAAATTGTTGATGTTATTGTTTTAAATGATACATTAGAGCATTTTTTCTGTGATAGAGCATTGGAAACATACTGACAGAGCACAAATGATATCTGCGTATTTCAAAATACAGAAAGGAAAAGCAACCAATATTTTTAACCAGAAAAACGCACTCAAATTTTCAGGAGCTGTCTTTCCATGACAGTAATATCTATTGTTCTGAGCCTTCAGTATCCTTGGGAGTGTGTTATGCAGAAATTAGCAGAGTAGCTATGGTTGGTGTGTACTGATGACAAGCTACGAACTGAGGTACTAGTGTGCAGATAAAACTGAATTAAAAATCGACCACATCAAGCTCATCATGGAGCTAGAGCTGTGCAGTTATTCTTATTGATCTAGTTTAACATGAACATGAAGCTCAACAGTTTTTGGATCTCTTTGGGATCCTTTCTTTGCATACCCAAAATGTAAGATTTTGCTAATGGGACAAGAAAACATGAACAAAACTCAGGCACAGACAGGCCTAAGCCTCAGTGGTTTGGTCTGGTTTGTTTGTTTTTAACTGTATAGCTCAGTAAGTTTTGAATCTGTGTTTGTTAATTTTCCCCCTATTTGGGTCATATACATATGAAATGTATTTTCCTGACTGAAAATAGAGAAAATGGTTAGGGGAAAAAAGAAATTTGCAGAAATGCTCTACTATAGATGATGATAAAAATGAATTTAAAACAAGTGCCCCAACTGAAAAACATGAAACATTACATTTCATTTCATGTGAAGCTGGGTGTGACCTTCATTGTTAGAAATAGCAGGAAGTGTTATTTCTGCAATGAATATACTACACTTTCAGTAGTTGTGAAGCAGAAAGCTTAGCATGAATAAATACAGATATAAATTGTCAGGTCACATTTCAGTGAGAGTTCATGTTAAGCAGTAATATAAATGTAAGAGCTTACAATGAAATGAAATTTATAATATAAAGATCAAACCTGCCTTTGAGACCCTTTTAAGGAAATCTGTTGTACTGAAAAGATTACAATTTTGTTTCAATAGAGAGTAACATAGTATGACAAAACTAGTGTATTTCTGCTGGATAAATGTGATATAAATTAGTATCTGATTCCATGTGGATGATTTTACCATACCAGAAAAAAAAACTTTTTAACAAGCAGGAATACTGCTCTTAGATCAAAACAAAATAAAACAAAAAATAAACAGTCATTTGTCACAATTTTTAACTTTAGAATACTCACTCACTGAACTTTGCAGTTGCTGAAGTGCTTTAGTGATTTAAATTCAGACATTCCCTTTAGCAGAGGTAAAAGGCTCTTGTGTGGACATCGCTGACCCCTTGCCCGTTTGCTCCTTTCCTTCAGCAAGCACAGTGATGTCAGAGCAGGGTGGCAGTGGGACCTCACAGCCCCTGAATGAAGGTGCAGAGCTGAAGGGTCACAATCAGCTCACGTGGAAACTCAGCAGCTCGCTTCTGGTCCATGTGTCATGAGGAGACGCAAGCTTGTCTGGATCAACATTTAATGAAATGTACTGAAGATGGCTTATCAGAAACCACAAGTAGTCTTAGCATAGGCAAGTGATTGCAAGGACGTTTCTAATGAAATTTTGTGATTTTTTTTCAAATGTACTGTTTCCAAATATGCTTAATTCATATTAAGAGTGAAAACGGGTTAGGTTTTGAAAGTCACACTGGAAGAAAAGCCATGTTGCAGCAGACTGAATGTGTACATGCAGCACTGTAGTCTGTCACTGTCAGTGTTCACCCATCACCTAAGAAAGTGAGTGAGAAAAAGGAAGATTATACTAATATTTCTCCCAGTAATCAACTTTCTCAGCGTTACATAGTTCAGGAATATTCTCAGTCATAAGCAGTATTTATCAGTTTAATAACATCACTGGAGTTTATTTTTTCTTTGATTAAGTTGCCTGATTGCTTTGTGAATTGGTATGTACCTCATTTAGACACTAGATGAATGGAAAGTCTTGCTGTCAGTCTTTCTACATGAGTTCAACATGTAGGAATGTTTGGATAAGCTCTCAAACAGAGCTTATCCAAAACTTTTTTTTTATTGGAGTTTTACATTTTGTTTGGGGTTTTTTAATGTTAGGGGGTAGGGTATTTTTTGTTGTTGTTGGCAGTTTCATTTTTTATTGGGATTTTTTTTTGTCTTTTTGTTGGTTTGAGTTTTTTAACTTCTGAAAATGTGCATTAGCACATGTAGGAAATGAGCGACATGGAAATAAATGTAGGAAATAACAGATAATTCTGTTATTTCAATAGTTGCAGAACTTGAGAAGTTGATAATCAGAAATGCAAGATCATGAAATGCTACCCTTGAATTGGATAGTTTCATTGGCTATAAAACATCTCTGTCTACTTGTCATTGTGCTGATGTTATTAGAATTTTTTGAAACTTACCTTAGAGGGTCACTGAATGGCATCAGGTGGCCATAGTCAAAGGGCCTGATTTCACATGTCCCCTCTAGTGCTGTGGCATGGCAGAAGTATGGAAATTCACAAAAAGGTACAACATTAGTTAAATTGGCAGGTTTTGACTGTAGTCTTGATTGTCCTGACGCATTAACTTTTCCTGCTATATAGTTCTGAATACTTTTTAATGTTTATTTTATGTTCTAGGCTTTGTGTTTTTTTGTTGTTGTTGGTTTGGTTTTTTGGTTTATGTGTGTGCTTTGGTGGTGGTTGTTGGTAGACTTAATTGCTGTTCAGAATGTGTTGCAAAATTTCACGACATCAAGGAAAATAATCTGAAATGGACAGTTGCTATCCTTTTCCTACTTGGAATGCTTGTTTTGACACCTGGCATATTTTGTCTGCACACAGTTTCTATATTCTATTCATTTCTGCTTACACCATGGGTAGATTTGTCTCAAATTGTCATGTTTTGGAACTTTCAATAACCAGTGAAGGTCTCGATTTCTGAGAAGCTAATAAATGAGAAAATGTAGTCTGTTCAGTTGATTTCTAATTGTATTCATCTCTGTTTAAAACTCCTCAAGGCAGAAATTAAAAATGTCAGTGTAACATCAGTTGTGATCTCTGAACGCAATAAAGAGAAAATATTCATGCCGCAACATATGCGCCACATTTGTAGAGAGTTTGATCTTCTTTGTAATGCTTACTCACTGTTTAGCCACAGGCTTTCAAAAGTGAACTTTTATTCTGGACCTTTTTTTCTTCCAATGTGTATTCTTGATTAAAGTCTTGAGAAAGCTTTTTAAATATATTTTTTTATCATCTAATGAGTGTGCCCTCTATTTCCTTTTAAACAGCAATGTAAATTCTCACTGGAGCTGGAGAAAGTACAATTAACTACTCCTATGCATCTGTGTTTGTAGTTAGTTCTAACTTTATTTTGTTCATTTTGTGATGCTATCTTCCCTTGGGCTTCTATTTCTGTACTCATTTTAGCCTGCATATTCATTGACACAAAGGCTTTTCTTGTCTTTACTTGCACTGCAAAGTGCCCTGCTGCAGCATTAATATTTTAG
This sequence comes from Melospiza melodia melodia, assembly GCF_035770615.1. NCBI lineage: Eukaryota > Metazoa > Chordata > Aves > Passeriformes > Passerellidae > Melospiza > Melospiza melodia. Next base: position 72,356,460 of record NC_086226.1, on the reverse strand, counting down.
AGGAAATATTGTCTTCTGGCACTAAATGTACAAAATCTCAGTAATAATAGACAGAATATAAGGTTTTTGCTCACTGCATTAATATCATATCTTACAGTTTATGAACTGTTTACTACAACATTAGGCACATGAAAGCAAAATTCTGCAATCATAATAGCTGGCTTCACTGAATGCAGTCTGCTAACAAACAGCAACTGGCTACTTCAAGTTTCTGGTTGTAAAACTCTGGAGAGCTTCTAGTAATAATGTAGCTTCATAAATGTTGTATTGGCTGCTTTCTTATTGTATGTTTGCCATTGACTATGTATGATCCTTCTGTGGATAATGCTTGTAGCAATCTGGCTGGTGATGGGTAAAATTTGCAGGTGTATGCAAAATACTTGATTTAGAGCTTCCTGTCTTGAGGAGGAATATACACTTCATTGCAAGCTGTCCACACAGAAATGATGCACAGAGAAAAGCACTGCTGAGCTGCCTTGGATAATCTTACTATTTCACAAACGAACCAAGTAAATAAAACAGCTCATTCCTCCAATAACTTATCCAGTAGAAAACTAGATGCTTTCTATCACGTATCTCCATATTTCTCATTAGGCAGATACTGTAAGAATGTTTTTTTTTGTTATTTAAGTTTCTCTAAGGAAAGCCGTATCACCTATTTCAGGCATATTCACATATTCAGGGTTGTTTGGTTTTTTTTCAAGTGAACAGGGCTTCTCTATTTATCTGACACCTGAAGCTTGCAGAGTTTAAATAATACCTTAAATTACGTGCCTGATAAAAGTACAGTTGTGCTTTTCTTTTTTTATTTTTAATTTTTTTGATAGTGTGTGTGAGGAATCTTATTTTAAAAAGTGTCAGGAAGCTTCTCACTGGGCAGGAGGATGAAGCGCAACTTACAGATGTTTTGAGTGACACTCAGACCACGTCAAAGTAGGCTTCGGTCCAAGACACGCGGAAGGAACCAACAACCTTTCCTGCTCTTTCTTTTCCTTGGGGCGAGGCCTGTCTGCTTTAGGCTGTGGCGGGGCGCCTGCTGCTGTGTCCGAGCAGCTGGGGCAGCGCTGGCTCCGGGCTGGAGGAGCTGCTGGACGCTCGGTCCGCGGCAGAAAGGCGGAGCCGAGGGCAGGGATAATCCTCCGCGGCCCTCATCCATCCGCCTGGAGTGCGGAATGGCTGTCCTGCCCCGCCGGCTGCGCCGCTGGATGGCAGCATTGGATGCGGCTTGGCAGCGCCGAGCTCCGGTTCAGCCTCGTTTAACATCAGCCGGGTAAAAGATTGATAGCGATGCAAATGTATTTATAACCACTAGAGATAGTCACCTTCCACCCCAATTAGCCTTTGAATTGATTTAGTGAGAAAAACATCTATTATGGAATAAAAGTCTTAGTGATTAGTGTTGCATTATTTCACTACATTTGAAATGGCTGTAGGTAAGAGGGTCTTACAGGCATAAATAAGCTTTAATATTATAACGTGCTTTTAGGCTACATCAGAAGCAAATTACAGGTCGATGGTTTGTTTTCTCAGTAAAATATACAGGTAGAGTGGGCGTGCTGGGACTCTATGGCATTTACAAAATCTAGGTTACAGAAAATTTCTTTTCCTTATTTTGTTTTTAAAACGGTTTATTTAGCTGATCACAAAAATGTGCATCTTCCTGCAAGCTAAAAAAATTAATTAACGTTTTGAAGCTGTCTGATTTTTTTCCCTGTTTTTCCTTCTTCCCAAATGCAGTTTGCTACGAAGAACCTGGAGTGAGATGAGTGGTGATGATTCTTTCTCTAGAGTGTGAATCCTGATGGTACATCGGGTACATCCTGACATATGACTTGTACTGCTAGGAAAGGACACAGGAGAGAAGAGAGTCCTCTGCTTCAGCTGAAATTATTACAAGGGGCTGGTGTGGTTTAAGTCTTCTAATATAAAGACCTAATTTACATCACATTGAGTTTGAATTACATGTTGAAAGTGTTATTTCTTTGAGAAGCAAAATTTCCCTAATATTTGACAATACAGCACTGCTTTTTCTGCTTTCCAGCTATGATGTAAATTAGCTTCCTTGCTAAGGAGTACATTGTGAACAAACAGCCTTTGAAAACAGGACTGGAGCTGTAGCTGGGTGCCTCCCAATTCAGATTCTGCACCTCCCCCTGCTGCCCTCCCCCCTCTGTAAAATCTGTGCAATCTTTGCTTTCTATTTATGTATTCATTTGTGTTTATATAAAGGATGAAGCTTAATGAAGTCTTTGCAGTCACAGCAGGGTAAACCACTGTGAGATCAGATGTGGCCCTGTGCTGTGTCTGAGAGCAAGACCTTTCAGTGTTGTTATTCTCTTCATTGTTCCTCAATTCATCTCTATTTAATATATAGCTTATATAGTTAACGCCGTATTTTCAAAATATACTGTTAGCATTTTTACTTTTCAGGAAAAATTATAAATTGTTGTGGTTTTTATGACAATAGGAAAATACTTTATTCGGTCCAACACGCTGGTTTTGAGGACTCAAACCACAAAGACCACCTTCCTTCCACTCGCCACAGCAGCTATTGTGACTGTTTCAAAGCCTGGTCTGAAATTTACCTGAATTCCTAATGAATGCTTGCATCCAGATGGCAGAATATTTTCATTGATGTTGAACAAAGATACCTTTCTTGGTATAAAGTTTTAAATACATTTTATACGTTTGTATTTGTAGTTTGCTTTGCAACATTTAAACAAAGAGTATGGAGACAAAGAAAAATTATAAAATAGGAGAGAAATGTTAACAGTGTTTGCCAAGAATATATTTGAATACACAAGAGGACTGAAGGGCTTAAAATCTAGAATGCCCTATAAAAATTGGGAAACCCCCCCCCCAATCAAAGTGAATAATTCTACTTTTATTTTCTTTTGTAGCCATGTTTTGGAAATCTACAATGCACTGCAGCATTGACACCAGATAATACAATGATATCCCACTTAGTCATGGTGAAGCATGCTTGACAATCAATCAAAAATCAGCTGGAAGCAAAATCTCCTGAAGGCAGCCTAGATCTGATGGGATTTGTCCTTATTTGTGTGTACATAAGCGAGAGATATGCAAGCTTTTCACATAAATGGCATGCATGAAAACTACACTGGGATTTAAAACACACATTGTATATTCTGCAAAACATTTGCTCTTGTGTATCTCCTATTCTAAAGAAATAAACAGTCTGATAAAAATAGGATCCAGAGAGCTAATATTGGCATTGATTTTTAATTTACACAAAAGTTATTGCAAATATATATCAGTGTCAATTAAAGCAGTTTCATTGCTTACACAATATAGGAAATCAGATTCCATAATTACATTTGCCATGCGGATGGTAGCACTATTTCCAAGGTTCAAAGGTCACTGACAATTAGCATAAGATTTAAAATTAAATTACACTAAATATTGTTTACTATAATTGCTTGAAAATTTGACAGGAAATTATGAATGCTTTACTGTAAGGAATATATTCTGGCAGCAAACCTCAGTTGTTTTTTTTCCTAAGGTTTCCATTTTTAGATGTTTAATTTTGTCTTTGTTTCATAGAAAATAGTTTATGTTGCACCTAGATAACCAGATAGAGCTTGTTTACCATAAAGACAAGACATCATACAATGTTTGTAGTAGTCTGGGAGCATGACAGTGTAGATAAGATTAATAAAAAGGCAAATGTAATAATTTGGAGCTGGTTAAACATTTCAGTGGACAGCAGCAAAAAAAGTCAGTTCAGTCGTAACTGCAGGATAGTATTTGTATTTATTAGAATTTATAGTCTGATTTTTCCCCAACGGAAATTTTTAGCTAAATTTCTTCTCCAATTGTATTATATTTTCAGAGGTTAAAATATGTGTGTGTATGTGAGTTGGAAGTTTAGCAGATGCTTTTCCAAGGAAGAAAATATTAAAATGTGGAAGGCCTTTCTACAAGGACATAATTTTAAAGCAGGTATTATTGCAGCAGAAAGTAGATTTGAAGAAGGGACACTGCTTCAGTTTTCTCCCTAGATACAATTTTAACATTTATAGAATGGTCTCTAGCAATTAACAGTGTGACACCAGGAGTATGACGCTGAGGAACCTTCCCTGACTGATCTTTGTCTCGTGCCCTGATTGGCAATCCCAGATGTGATAAGAAGATCTGCACAGCCAGCTGAGTATGGGATCTCTCCCCCTTTATATAGCTGTGGAAAAGAAGTGGAATAGACTTGGGCCTGCTGTTGGGAGGGATTGCTAATGCTTCTTTAAATAAGGGCAAGCTGTCAGCTGTGCTCAGAGACGTGATGGTTCAGCCACTCACGGTCTGTGGAAATGTTGCTTGATGCCAATGCTCTCCTTGATTGTTGTCTCCTGTCTGAGAGACTGGGAGATGTTACGGACCATGGTATTTCCCATGCGTTGCCTAAAGTTCCTTATGTCAAGTGAAAAACAGGGATATGGCTAGAAGGTAATTAGTTTAAAATTAACCAAAATAAAAAGCCAGTTTTTAGAGGACACCTCCAGAAGTTCACTTGGATGAAGCTTTCTAAACATAAGCCTGTAAAAATTGTATCACATGTCCAAACTTTTGAGAGAGGCAGAAAAGTCACAGAAAATGAAAACCTTAGATTTCTCTGATTTTTTTTTTTCATTTGTAAGAGGTGAGAGTGTTATGACAGATGTGCAGTGTTTTACATATGTAAGATGTAAGAACACTTTGGTTAAAACTCAAAAACACTTAAGAATTTTTCCATGTTATGGAACACAAGAAAACATGCCTTGAACTGAAGAACACGGCAAAAAAACATTGTCTGATTTAGAGTACTACATATTTCTAGGGGTATGCATGAGGAAAGTATTAGTGGATTTTGTAAGAAGTAATCTATGATTTACAAACAAGGTTACTGTTCAAGAGGATGTGTGAAGAGCAATTCTGACATTGAGAGAACACAGGTCAAAAATAACATGCTTTTAGTCCAAGTTATTATATTAATGAGAAACCAAAGTGTTGTTCAGCTTCTGATTAAACGTAAAATGTGCATTATTTGGGGAATAAGGTGTTTTTCTATTTCCTATACAGGAAAGAGGTATTATTTGTAGAAAGTATGCAAGGATCAGCAGTAAATGAATTTGAAGCAAAGGTGAAGCAAACTTTCAAGAAACACCATGAAACTGCAAACTGGTGATTACACTACACAAGAAGGTCAGTTTGAGGTTACATCAGGACTGTAGTCCAACGTTGGCAAAGATTTTTTTGTTAAAGCTATGTTGACTTTAGATGATTATTCTAAAATTACAAAACCAGAATTTTTAAGCTTCTGCATATACTGATTTCTGGAAAGAAAATCAATTGCCAATGCAGATAATAGGTATATGAATATTATATTAATGACTTGAATTGCTGGAGCATGTCACATTAGAAGTTGTGTCAAATACATGCACACCCTATTGCTGGGTGAAAAAACGGTTTCAAAATGCATTTGAACACATTACAAATTGTAGGGTAATCACTGTACAAAAACAAATATAAAGGAAGGTTTACTTATTTCTTCTATGCATGATGGAAGATGAAGAAAAAAACATATGTTGAGTCTCAGCCTGAGGGAGACTACAATTTTACAGGTGAAGAAACTTTAGAAGAAGAATGGTCTTGAGAAAAACAATGTAGAGGTGCTTTAAAGACTTAAAAACTTAAGATGACTGAATCGGGGACTGGTTTTTATTTTGTTGTTGTTTTTGGTTTTTTTGTTTTTGTTTTTTTTTTTTTTTTTTTTTAATGATGATTACTGTATATTCTTTTAGCTGGGAAAGAAGTGAAGTTATTTTTTGGTCTAGATAGTAGTACTTTATCAGCCTCCTCTGTGCTGTGTCTCTTGAGACACACAATTCTCCGTTGCCCTCTCTCCCTTCTTTCCTTTAGTATCTGATGCTTTTTTCTTTTATTATGATAAATGCTTTTACTTATCAGCTCTGTTGTGAATTTTCTTTAATGACTAGAGGCAGTAGCTAGTCTGAAACTAGAAGGATGTCTTAAAGCCACACAAAAACCTAATTTTTCATCTGAAAACATTGAAATATACCTCTAAATAAGAAAAAATGAATGTTTATGCTGTGCCAACAGTCCTAGGAAATTTGATGGAATTTGCTATTATAGTTAGTATTTATAAAGCCAAAAATATAATTTTCTATATTTGAATTTTTTTATAGCAAAAACAGTTTATGTCTTCTTGGTTTTCCTCTGAAGAATGTTTTTTAGAACCAAGGAAAAAAGAACGGGATTTTACAATAGGTTTAAAAGAGTTTGAATTTCTAGAAATAGTTTTACTGTATGCACTGAGACAGCATGGAAGAATAACACTGAGGATTTAAGACATCCCATTTTAGCCAGGCCTATTTTTGATAACTGGAAAATGTTAGTGTGTTCTAATATACAATTAAAGTAAACAAATTCAATCCCTGTAATATTTATGCATTTTATTTTAAGTAAAGAAAGTACAGATTCTTTAGATACTTGCTTTTGTAGCTTTACTGTTTTAGCATTGAGGCTGAAGAAAACATTTGTTTTATAAGAATTTTTTAACTGGGAGAAGTAAAGAATAGTGAGGAAAAAATGAAGTAGAAATGAGATGGCTTTTTTTTTTCCCCTAGTGCAGCCAGGGTAGCACTGTAATGCATTCCAAATATCTTTTGACTCCTTGTCAAGTCTTGATCTTAAAGTTTTTCAGCTGATGTGACTCTTAACTGCATAACTTAAAAATTCCTGGCAAATGGCTAGTCATGTTTCAAAGCTCTCTTAGAAATAGCTGCTGAAATAAAGGGAAAAAAATCTGTGTGTTTATCCTTGGGTTATGTTAAGAGCAATAGCTATCTGATGTACTTCATTGTTGAGAGTGTTTGGAAACTGGCTTGAAATTGACAGGAATTCACCTGGTGTGAGCCATTATCAGGACTGTCACATTGTGGGCATTCTCAGAAGACACAATGTGCAAGATGAATATAGTGATTAAAAAAGCTTAAAATGAACGATGGGAATTCAGAGGATAAATTCAACTAGATCAGGCTTTGAGCAACCTGGGCTAGTGGGAGATGTCCCTGCCTGTGGCAAGGGGCTTCAAATCTTTACAATAATCTTTATAATAATCTTTATAATAATCTTTATAATAATCTTCATAATAATCTTCATAATAATCTTAAGGTCCCTTCCAACCCAGACCAGTCTATGATTCTATGAAATTAGATATTCAGCTGAGCAGGATGATGATGATGCTCCTCAATGTTGGATATTTTAGGAATAATGTCTCCCAAAGGCAGGAGACTCTGCAAGCAGTTGCTATATCAGAACCATTCTGATTATTTTGATTCTTATGGATAAGAAAAGGACTGCTGCAATAACAAGTATTCCAGGAGTAATTTATCCAATTGTAGAAATTTAATGGACTTAGGTCAAGCAGGGGTAGCTGATCCCATTTGTGATGTTTTGGCTTTCATGCCTTGTTTGAATTTTTCATATACTTTTAGGTCATGTACAGTCTGAAATGTGTTGAACCTTGTTATAAAATAGATATCAGGAGATATCTGTGGACATAAGAAACGACCTTGGAGTTCCAGCTGCTTTGTGTTGCCCAAGGTCACAGATAAACATCGTGAATATAAGCACAGCACAATATGGCAATTGAATGACGTTGCATGACATGCAGATAAAACATTAAGCAGTCCCTTTCCCAAGTATTAATCTGCTCTTACAAGCTATGCCATCCTTATTTTATAGATAGAAAGCCAAAGCTGTGAGAGATTATATCTCTGTAATTCTCTGATGTAGGCCAGACTTTGAGTATTCACTGCTTGAATCTAAAGCTTCAGCCAGCAGGTTCTGCCTCCACATAGGTCACAGGATAATTTGTGTTTGAGAGGCAATATTAACAGACACAATGGCATGTTGTAAATGCACTGTAAAAATGCTTATTTGAATGAAACACTGTTCTTTCTTTCTTTCTCTTTCTTTCTCTTTCTTTCTTTCTTTCTTTCTCTTTCTTTCTTTCTTTCTTTCTTTCTTTCTTTCTTTCTTTCTTTCTTTCTCTTCTTTCTTTCTTTCTTCTTCTTTCTTTCTTTCTTTCTCTTCTTTCTTTCTCTCTCTTCTCTCTTTCTCTCTTTCTCACTTTCTCTCTTTCTCTCTTTCTCTTCTTCTCTCTTCTTCTCTTCTCTCTTTCTCTCTTTCTCTCTCCTCTCTCATCTCTCTCTCTCCTTCTCTCTCTCTCCTCTCTTTCTCTCTTTCTCTCTTTCTCTCTTTCTCTCTTCTCTCTTTCTCTCTTTCTTTCTCTCTTTCTCTCTTTCTCTCTCTCTTTCTTTCTTTCTTTCTCTCTTTCTTTCTTTCTCTCTTTCTTTCTTTCTCTCTTTCTCTCTCTCTTTCTCTCTCTCTCTCTTTCTCTCTTTCTCTCTCTCTTTCTTTCTCTCTCTCTCTCTCTTCTTTCCATTCTATTTTGGATCCCTGGCCATTAATTAATGAGAGTGTCACTCTCACTATTTCTATTTAGAGGCTAGTTAGCCATGGCCTTCTTAATACATTGATTAAGACATAGTTAGCCAATGAGTTAATTTTTTTTTTTAGTTTTGTTTTGTTTTTAACTGGCTCTTCCAATTTGTGGAAATGTAGAATTTGTTTCCATGGTAACTTTCAGACTGCAAGGCTTGTGGAAGAAGACTGGTAGGTGTATGATTTAGATTATACTTGCTGGGTTTTGTTGTGTTTTAATGTGTTTAAATTGGAACAATTTAGAATAGTGGGATTTGGAAAGCTTGACTGAAATGTTTTGCTAATGTCTTTGTTATTCTGAGGTAGAAATAATTCCAATGAAAATTTGACTAAGACTAGATTTGGTGGGGTTTTTGGTAGTTTTGTTTTTTTTTAATAAAGAGAGCTTATTAAGCAATTGTATTTGTATAATGCCATTTGTATCAGTTGCATTTATATACTGAAATGTTATTTTTTCTGAAATAGCATGCTGCTATTTCACAAAAAAGCCATCCTTTATTTTATGAACACTGAACTTTTTATGAATAAGTATTGAACTTGAGGCTTAATTAAATACCTCATATTTATTGGTTATTAGTTCTATACATAAAGTGTTTATTCTCTTATTACTAATTCAGTTGTCCAAATTACCAACCTCCAAATATCTTATACCATTTCCTCTCAAGTAGTACTAAAGCAGTCTAAACCTAAGCCCTAAAGTAGTCTAAAGGAAGCTCTTGAAATCTAAAAATAGGGCTGAAGGCCTACAGTGATTTCAGCATTATGAAATACAAAATTGAACCTGGTTTTGATTGAGCTTAAACTATATTTTTTATATATTGTGCATAAAGTTACTATTCTCTCTTGTAGGCATTTTAATACAAAACTCAGTGGTCATCAAGATCATTGTACGATGAATGTACAGCTGGTCTTCAAGGCAGGCTTCTGTTGATCTTCATTTAGGGAGCACCTTACATCTCTAGTGTTTTCATGTTAAAAAAATAGACTAGCAATTTTGAGACATGACAGGGATTTAGGGTTCAAAAAGTTAAGAAGCTCCTGACACATGTGGACTATTGGTTACTTTCATTATTCTTTATGTAAGAGACTTTCTCTGACCAAACAACTTGTTTGAACCCAAACACAGCTGAACTGTTGTAGTAGAAATACTTGTTTTTCTGTAGCTTGCTTTTCTTTGGTTAGGCTAATTTTTAATGGTTTTCTTTAGCTTTCATAAGAAAAAGCTTGTACTTAAATGCATCTGTTTGTGGTATGGAAAACATTTATTCATAAAAACCGAAGGCCTTGTGAAGAGTAAGAAAACATAACATATTAAGATTTTGGAAGAGAAATCATTCTGCTTGAGGAGGATTTGGCATTGCCTGAAGTTAATGCAGTCATGCAATTTACTTCTAATTTTGTTTGGATCCTCTCCATAGACCTCTTTTCTTTCCCAGGTTTTTGTGGTTGTGAATATGCATTTGAATCTACAGAATGGATACCAAATCAGTCCACCCTTGCTACTGAAACATACAAGATTAGAACAACTACTTAGGTAGGATTTAAATATGCCTAATTGTGTGTTTTGGTGGGTTGATCTTGGCTGGATGACAGGTGCCACCTGAAGCTGCTCCATTGCTCTGCCTCCTCAGCTGAACAGGGGAGAGAAAATGCAGCTGAAGGTTTATGGCTTGAGATAAGAACAGGGAGAGGTCACTCACCCATTGCTGTCATGTCCAAAAGAGATTGGACCTGGGGAAATTAATTTATTGCCCAACAACTCAGAGTGGAATAATGACAAGTAAAGCTGAAACTCAAACCACCCCTCACTTGTTCCTCAGGTCAGCCTCATTTGTGTCACTTTGCTCCCCTCGCTGCAGCAGCGGAGGGGGACGGAGGGTGGGCTGTGTCAGTGCATCACACATTGTCTCTGCTGCTCCTTCCTCCCCAGGAGGAGAACTCCTTACACACCTCCCCTCCTCCAGTGTGGATCCCTTCAGGAGCTGCAGTTCTTCAGGAACAGGCTGCTCCATCAGGGAACCCACTGAGTGTGGCCTGAGTCTTGTCAGCAGCCCTGCTCCCACATGGGTTCCTCTCTCTGTGGCTCGCAAGTCCTGCAGGAACCTGCTCCAGTGTGAGCTTCCACAGGATCACAGCCTTCTGTCAGGTATCCACCTGCTCTGGAGTGGGGTCCTGTGCTGCAGTGGATCTCTGCTTTCCCATGGACCTCCGTGGGCTGTAGGGACACGGCTGCCTCACCACGGTCTGCACCACGGGCTGAGGAGGAATCTGTGCTCCAGGACTTGGACACCTGCTCCCTCTTATGGCACTTCATTATATGCTTTAGTGGGCATGGGAATATGCTGCCAAAACTTGGGCTTGATGATATTGGAGGTATTTTCAACCTTAATGAGTCTATAATTCTCTGATTCATTGACCTTGGGTGTCCACAGGGGTGTTGCTCTCAGTCTTCTCTGGCTGCAATTGCTTCTGCACAATAAATTCTTCCCCTTCCTAAATCTGTTGCCTGAGAGGTGCTGCCACTGTCACTGAGGGGCTTGGCTTGGAGAAGGCTGGCATTGGCTCCATCAGACACGGGTACAGTTTCTGGCTGCTTCTTCTGGAATCATGGAATCACAGAATCAATTAGGTTGGAAAAGACCTTGGAGATCATCAACTCCAACCTCTGACCCAACACCATTGTATCAAGGAAACCATGGCACTGAGTGCCACATCCAGTCTTTTTTTTAAACACCTCGTGGGACAGTAAGCCCACCACTTCCCTGCCAGCCCATTCCAGTACCTAACCACTCTTTCTGTAAAGAATTTTTTTTCTGATCTCTAGCCTAAGCTTTCTCTGGCACCGCTTAAGACTCTGTCCTCTCATCCGGTTGCCGGTTGCCTGGGACAACAATAGGACAATAGGAAGATATTTGGTATGGAAGTGAAATTTGATATGATGTAATTTGGAATGAAACGTAATATTCTTTAATTGGTTGAGGTTCTTTTGTTACAAATCAGAAACATCAGTGACGTTCTTTCAAGTTCTGTTCAGATTCTTTAGACTTGAGAAACACTTATTATTGTAAATATGTTATGTGTTGTCTTTGCTCTTAGAGTAAGGGAATGAATATCATTCACCATAATACTGTAGATTGTATGTCAGCATCAGTAGGTCCCTGAACCAGATCTCTAAGTTTTCAGGTCTCTCCTGATTCAGTGTTATTTCTTCTCTGTTCCTTTCTTTTTTCCCCTCCCATTAGTATAGCATTAACTTTTAAGACACTAGTTTTCATTTTACTGTTCAAGTAGATGGAAAAAGCAGCTAAAATAAATGAATAATTGATTACTGTAACAATTAATCGTATGTCAAGCTTTGTTCCTTTTTGTCATTTGCTTATCCTAAAAGCAAAATACACATTTTGCCCTTAAGAGAAAGGAGGTTGTGACAGAGATGGTTTGTTAGAGAGGTTTCCCGCTTAGTTTCACATCAGTGAATAGTATTGTTTTGTTGTTATGGACAACATTGGTGCATAATGATTTCTCAGGTGGACAGTCATATATTAATTTACCGAACACTAAAGGGAAAGTCAGAAGTAAAAGTCAGTTCTCATTTCTGAACGGTTGATTTTCTGTTGTATGTGAGGTTTTAATGGTTGTGGGTTTTTTTGTGCTGATGTTCTGTTTTTATTGATAGATTGAATTTCTGGGAGAAAGGAGGCTTCAATATAAGCAGTGGATTCTTTCAAATTGAAAAATATGAAATGTGGTAAAAGTTTCTGGGGACCCTACTGTGAATAATCAGTAGCAGGAGCTCTGCCTGTCTGTAAGACCCAGATTTGCTTCCCCGTAAGAGTCTATTGGTCCTTAGGGCCTAAAGGAAGCAAATGTTGACAGCAGTGCTCAAATCAGTGTGGGGTTTTTTACTGCAGGCATTTTTTTTTACTTTGCAGAGGCATAATGGTCATGCTGTTGTATAAGTTTTTCTGTTCTTGTCATACATTTGATTTTCCAGGTGAATAAGACTTCAGGCACTCGACGGACACATTTGCCCAAGAAATTATATAAGCAAGTTGGAATTCTTCTTTGAACAATTGCAAAATAAACTCACTTTCTCAATAAGAGCTTTCTGCCAGTAAACACTTCCATGCTATTGTTGCACAAACGGTAATGGATCACGCTGTCCAAGTTTATGTCATGTTGGTGGCAGATGGCACGTAATAAACAACCCGCTGTTTGATTTCTGCATGCTTTGATTGTTTGTCCAAATGAGCAATAAGTGTAGCTAATGTTTAGGCTCCAAAATGTCTTTGACTGTGAGTGGAGAATGCTTCACTTGCTTGGCTGAAGCAGATATTCTCTATTCTTGTTTTCCTGTCAGAGTTCACAAAACAATGATACCCTTGAAGTAGCTGCAATATTTGGTTCTCTGACCACTTGACATTATATTAGGTATGAGCTACTAAAGAATTCAGTGCCTCCTGTCAAAGCTAGAAGGAAGGATTAAGTCAAGGAGACTTATTTTGCCTAGTCTGCTATTTCACTCTTTTCTCTTTCTTCTTGCTTCCAATCAAGAAAAAAATTAAAATTACCTTTTATTCTTGTTCTTTCTGTAATAATACCCAAATCTATATTTTAAAATATCTTTGGATTATCCTGACCCATTCTTTTTCTTCTGCTTTATTCCAAAATCAACAAAGAGGGAAATTTAATTGTACTGTTATTTGATTTCCAGATAAAAAATTACCTTGTAAAATCCAATTCCAGTTGGTGCTGATGTGTTTGCTTTTTGAAATATCGAACATATGAACATTTGATTGCTTAGGATCAGATTGGATGTAATTTCCTTGGCTTCTTCGATCTTTAAAGACAGCAGGAGTCTACCTTTTTGAATGGCACTTGAATATAGGATAAAAAACGAAAAAGAAAAGTAGCATGTGTGAATATCAGCGCAAATTATATCATTCTAACCTGAATGACATGCCTTGGTATTACAATGCTAAGCACAACTTTCTCTGTTCTCAATAAATAGAATTATTTAATTCAAATATGTGTATGAAAATTGCCATTTGTACGATTTAAGTCATGACCATTTAACTATTATAATTGGAATTGATTGTCCAAGTCTTTGTGACTCGGTTCCATGGTAACAGTTTGGATATTAGAGTGCTACAATAAAATTGCCATGGCTACACTCACTGAAACCTTGATCTTAAAATGAACTTCACAGGAAAATGGGGATTTGCACTTGTCTAATCACTGTAATTTTCACACCCTGTTGAAATTTTTGTGCAAGATACTTGGGCATGAGCAGGAAAGACTGCTGCTCTGAAACACTTAAATCTTAATATCTCTGCTCTTGGGTCACATTCAGGTGTTGTTTGGAATAGTTTTGTAAAAAGTTAAGAAGTTTAGTAATGGCTGAATTGAGCATTGAGCTGGTGTTTGTGTTTGTAATAAGTAACAACTGAGAGTTAAACAGGGCATAATTTTTTTCCTAATATGAATGAGCAAGATTTCTGAAATTCATAGACCCCCATAGGCTGTAAGTGGCCATTGACCAGGCCTCCACCATGTGAGTGAAAAATGCACTTCAAGTGCTTTCCTAAGCTGCCTTTACAGGGTGTATAGTCTTTTTTAGAGATCTTCTCACTTTCTGACATTCAGCCCAATTTTACCTGACTAGGAATGTGAAAGATCATTTAGAGATGAATGAATATACAAAAATGAGATAATTAGAAAATCTAGCAGGAGTCTTTCAAAGTGGCACTTGGGAGAGTTCCTAAAGGAGACAGCTATTGTCTGAAATGTTAACTTATCACTTCTTCTTAACCATCATAGATCTCTCTGCTGGTGTCAGCATTTGATATAGGAAATGGTATATGGTAACCCCCGAAGGTGGAATAGGATAAAAATTTAGGCAACCATGTAATATATGCATATGATTAGCTGTTGCTGGTTAATTAGGTCAAGTTATCTTTGTTTAGATTAATGCAAGCACAATGACCACAGGGTGTGAGGTACAACAGTTAAGCAGGAGTTTTACATAGGCAGGGATTGGATGAAATAGCTTCAGTGTGAAGTTAAAAATAAGGTTAATTTTTTGGGTTCTCATTTGGCTTAGAACAAGACAGGCTTACATCTGACTATCTTGTGTAGGTATTTGGCATCTTTTAAGACAGGAGAGAGGGATCCGTCTTTAAGAGAGTGGTGCTTCAAAAAAGTACCTCTTTAAGAGAGTGATACTTCAAAAAGCCTGATTGGGCAGTCTGAGAATGAAGGGATTTGATTCCTTCAAAAGGAAAGCTCCTCCTGGTAAGAGCTTCGGTTGCAGGAAAAGGACTGATAGAAGGGCTCTGGTGTGTGTGTTTGTGTATTCCACATTTGTGTTTGTGATGTTGGGATACACAATTCAGTGTGGTGTTAAGCAAAAATAAGTGAGCTGATTAAAGTCCTGAAAACTTTATAGCTGCATCAATAGTGTTTCATCAGTACTGTTGAGCCAGTTAGTCCTTCTTCTCAGAAGGTGAATACAATTGCTGCAAACGGAGCTACCTTCTCTGCCTAGCAGCATTCTCTGCCTTGTAGGTACACTAGTCAGGTGTAAGAATGTACTTCTGCATAGTATACACTGGGATGAAAGATTTCACGTCCTTGATAATGAGAAAAAGATCTTGTCATGAGAATAATGGTTGAGGACATAAACTATCGAGCTGAAGAAAGATTCTCCCATTCCGTCATTCAAAGACCTTGTTTTCTGTTAAGAGAAACTCATAAGAGGTTATATATAGGTTTCAGAAAATTGATTTCATTCCTGTTTCCATTTAATTCTAATGCAAGAATCTTACAAGTTCTATTTGACTGAAATAATATCCTTTTAATTTAATCTCTGCTATTTATAAGCTTGTTCACTAGATTTACTTTTTTGAAAATTTCCAATTTGACTCAAGTCAGAGTCACCATTTGAAGTAATGGTATTGCATGTGAAATAACATTTTTATATGTCCCCAATGCCTCAGAAGCTTTATTGTTAAGTGACTTGTTAGCAAAATGTCTTGTTAGCTGGTGTAGAGTTGCCTGTAATACTTTTAGATTTCCTATTGCCTTATAGCTTATACCATTAATAACAAGTAGAAGAAAAGAATGCAAAAAAAAAAAAGACCTTATTTCAGAAGTAGTTGGTGAAGTGATGACAAGCTGATAACAATTGTCTCTGTTTCCCAACTGAAGAAAAGTTTCTTTCAAACCCTCTTTTTTCACCATTATCTGGAAAACACTATTGTCTTTGAGTCATCAAAATTAATCTTTCTGTGCATCAACACAAAAAAGTGCTTTCCAGGAGTAACAACAGGTCAAGACTTAAACTGTAAATAAAAGGGAATATTTAAATCTTTCCAAGTAAATCTGCCCAACACTCTTTAAAACATTGAGATTGTGCGCTATGTCAAATCTCATTGACATATGACTTTGAAGTCAAACTTAAGTTCTTTTCTCTGTTCAAGTCTTAGGCTGCTGTTTATCCAAATAGGCTGAAATCTTTCTTGATTACAGGCTTATGCTGTGCAAGTGCATCAAATCAGAGATCAAACTATGCTTTTCCCTTTGCTGAGACGCATCATGCAAATCCTTATGCTTGGATCACAGCAAAGTGACGCCTTCTACACCTGAAAGCTTCCCATGGGGTTTGGGATCCATCTCCCTTCTTTGCTAGCTGAACGGAGCCCACGTGGCCTTCACTGACTACAGTCCTTTTCCCACTTCAGTGAGTAAGAACGCAGATTAATGCAAAGAAAGAAGTTTTTTTGAAAGGCGATCAGCTAGGTGTCCCATCAACAGGGATCCTTCAACTTTCATGTTGAGAGCTGAGATTAATATCTGCCCATCTGGTTAACTTTAACTTTGGGAAATTATGTTTGGGCCTAATTATTTTCTCTATCTCCTCCAAAATCAAATGAAATTTATGCAGCTGGATATACTTTGTTAAATCAAGTTTTTTTACTTTTTTGGTCTAGCTGATCAAAACTAATAGGAAGAATTCAACAAAAAGCTGACCTAGACCTTTCAAAGTCAAGGACTCCTTATCCTTCTATCACAAGTTATAAACGTTTTGCAGAGAGGAGGGAGGATTCCTTTTGAAGCAAGAGGAAACAATTTGTCAGGATGATTTCCAGAAGTCCTCTTAGTTTAGCAAAACAGTTTGACAACAGCAAGGTCAGTAACAGTGCCTTGCCAAGTGGCTCTGCATCTACTGTGGTTGAAAATGCATGGCAAATTGTGGAAATCAGTAATGCAAAACCCGATGCCTACAGTGTGTAAATATATTTCTTCTCAGGATAAGATACAATGTGAATATAGAATGCAAAACTAGCTCAAGTTGAATATAAACATGCAAATATTTAGTTTAGAAAGAGAAGCAACAGGAAAGTTTAGTAAGGAATGTAAAATCAAGCATTGCTTTGTAGCATTCTGTACAATAAATTTATAAATATACCATTTATATTTGTGAATATAAATACTTTCGGTGCTGGATCATTTTACAGTGATTTTCTTTTTAAATTTTAGTCCTTTATTGTATCAGTATTTCAAACACAGGAAAGCCTGATTCAAACCTTGTCAGTAATTTTTTTCAAATAACAGGTTTGACAACTCAATTTTCCTGTTACTGATTTACTTTAAGAATTTTCAAATCACCAAAGTGTATTTATTATTCCTGTGTTTATTGTGACCCATATTTTAATTGCCAAAATGCAAGCAGATTCACAGTCTTAGTTACATTTCAACACAGTAATTGCTAAATCATTTAGGAGGGAGGAAATAAAAAAGTCCCATAAGCAGTTGTTATTATGCATGTGTATTTTTAATATCTGATTTTCAGCATAACCTTAGATTACAGTGCAAGTTAAATTTCCCTTGCTGATTTGTAAGTATAATGTAAACTCTAGGCTCAGCTAATGATATTGCAATATAAAACTGTTCTGTTGCAAAGTAAAGACCTTGCTTAGCACTGCAAAGCTCTGGGTTCATTTCAATGAGATCATTCAGGCGCTATGGAGGGATTATGCTTTTATTGTATTTTGTTTCATGAATACATGAATGAATAATAAGTTCAACAAACAAGGGTTCCCTACTGGCTATCTCAAAGAAATCATTTTGCAACATGTTATGAATTTCAATCAATCATCCTCAACAGTCCTTGTCCTGCTCAGGTCTGTGCATTAACCAAGTCAGCATTTTTGGAACTATTGTAAATAGCTTGGTATTTGATCAGAATGTCCAAGATCAGGAAGTTGAAAAGGAGTGCTAGAGAAGAAACATCCTGTCTATATTGCATATTTTTTGTACCTACTTTTCCACACTTTTCAAGTTTTGATTGTATTGTAGTTGCATGTCCAGGACCTGACCTTGTTTTGTGTGACTTGTCTTTCAATGAGTCTCTATTCTCCTTAAGAAAGAACTAAAAAAGTAATTATGAACCACAAATACATATAAATGCACACATGTGCCTGTAAGCTTGTGATTCAGAAAAAGAAGGATGAAAATGTACAAGAATGTGGACTATGTTTAAGAGTACTGTTTTAGCCCATCTCTCTGGAAATTTATCTGTTTATAAGGTAAGGGCAAAATACTAATTCATTTAAATTGTGATAGCAAGAATAAGAACATTGGTAAGAAGGTCAGAACTTTGCAATATTTGCATGTAGGGTGGCAACAGTATCAAGTTATCAATTTCTGATTTGTTTATGTCTTTTACAATAACGAGTGAAAATAAATAACACAGTACATGATAACACAGTACAATGCATGCCTTATTCCTGGGGCTAAGTGTCCTGTGGATGCATCAATTAGGAATTAAAAAACCCTCAAAATGTTTATAAGATTTCTGAAAGGAGAGATGGAGGAAAATCAAAGATCCATTCTGATGCAATCCACAGTCTAATATGGTGTATTTAATTCTGTGCCTTGTCCCAACTTCATCCCATCTCTTCTTCTGAGAGGGACAAAGTTTTTCTCTCTATTAATTCTCTATACTTCCCCCTGCCTTTCCTTTCTCAGGTTATTACTGAAGTATCTTTCTTGGTTTTTGTTGTTTTTTAATAAGAACAAAACCTACTTATGTGCCATAATTTTGCTTAAAATATATGTTTACTAACGTTTGTAGCTGTTCTTAGAAAAAACCCCATGCCATGTAAGTGCCAGGCTGTATCTCTGCAAATTGAAAATGATGGCTTACACTCTACACTTGTCAGAGAAAAATAGTTATGCCAACAAGTAGTTATTTGACAGCTTGCTGCTGTTTACAGGTTGTTTGTTCTCCTCAGCTGGTAAGTATTGCTCTTGCATCTTTTCTTTTTTCACTAAGAAGTGACTGCAGGGCACAGATCTGTTCTTTCAACACTCTTATAGAATCATAGAATGATTTAATTTGGAAAAGACCTCCAAGATCATCGAGCCCAATGGTTAACCCTGCACTGCCAAGTTCAACACTAAACCATGTCTCTAAGTGCCATATTTACATGTCTTCTAAATTGCCTCCAGGGATGGTGACTCCCAGATTGTTGAAGGGCTTGAGAACCCTTTTAGTCAAGAAATTTTTCCTAATATGCAGCCTAAACCTACCCTGGAGAATCTCAAGGCAGTTTCCTCTTGCCCTGTCACCTGTTATTTGGCAAATGTGGCAGACCTCCACCTGGCTACAGCCTCCTTTCAGGCAGCTGCCGAGAGCAGAAACTTCACCAGCTCTGTTGCTCTGTTGCCCTCTGGATTCACTTGAATACCTGAGCATCTTTCTTGCCACAAGTGGCCCAGAACTGAACTCAGGACTTGAGGTGTGGCCTCACCAGTGCTGACTACAGGGGTATGGTCACTGCCCTGGTTCTGCTGGTGGCACAGTTGCTGATCCAGGCCAGGATGCCACCAGCTATCCTGGCCACCTGGGCACAGCTGGCTAGGAAATTCAGCCACTGCTGTCCATCGCCCCCAGATCATTGTCCACCAGGCAGCTTTTCAGCCCCTTGAGAACTGCCTGGGGTTGTTGTGACCCACGTACAGGACCTGGTATTTTGCCTTATTGAACCTCATCCACTGGCCCTCAGGCATGAATCCAGCCTCTGTAGATCCCTCTGAAGAACTTTCCTGCCCTCCCGCAGATCAACATTCCATCCCAACCTACTGTCACCCGCAAAGTGACAGAAGGGGCACTCCATCCTCTCATCCAGATCATGGATAAAGATATTAAGTAAGTCTGGTCCCAACACTGAGCAACACAGCTGTTCACCAGCTGCCGATGGGACGTGGCACCATCACCTCCACTCTCTGGGCACAGCCACACAGCCAGGTTTCACCCAGTGCCCCTGTCCAAGCCTTGAGCAGCCAGTTTCTGCAGGCAAGTGTTGTGGGAAGTGAAGTCAAAGGAATCAGCAAAGCCCAAGTATACACAGCCAAAGCTTGTCATCTGTAGCTTTTCTATCATCCATTAAATAAATCTCTGTGTCATAGAGGGAGAATTTGGTCAATCATGACCCACCTTTCATAAACTGGCTGGTGGCTGGTCCTGATCCTCTGGCTGTGCTGCACAATGGCACTCAAAGTGTCTGGTCCAGGATCTTCCCCTGCACTGAGGTCAGGCTGACAGGCCAGACCTTCCATTCTGGCTCTTCTTTTAGATGGAGGTTGTGTTTGCTAACCTCCAGTTCACTGGGCCTTCCCTCTCTAAGTGTCTTAGCAAGCACTTCCTCCAGCCACACCAGTGCTCCTTGAGCAGGAGAGGCCACTTGGCTTTTATTTATAGGCTGTATAACACTTGTGTGTGAATGCCAAAGATGGAACTTCTCTTGAAGACTGTCTTGCTCTTATAAATACCGATCTAAGCTCCACTGACAATGCTTGTGTTCATATTTAAGTAGTAAACTGGGAGGATCTATTTCTAAAATTTTGATTATTAGATGTAAATGCTGCTAACTTTTTGAGTTCCTTTGTCTCATCTTAGGCACTTTGAAAAGTGTGGATGTTTGCATGGAAATGATCTGGCAGATAAAGTGTGTAAATCCAATATTTTGGATGTACACATTTGGCCTTGCACTGAAGTATATGCAAAGTGGTCTCTGCAGGTGATACAGTCATGTTGTCTGAATAACACTGAATAACAAGTAGTATGTTTGTCCTTCTGATATGGCTTTTTTTTTTTTTTTGCTTACATTGTAGAGTTGATGTTTTGGTACCTACTTGGCTGAGAGCATTGTGGAATTGTGAAACAAACATCATTTACTGATACGTTGGCTAATTTTGTCTTGTCAAAATTGTCAAATCTCTTCAAAGCAATTGTCACCACCTCTTTGATGTGGCACTCTGTTCCATATATAGACACTGTTCACATAAATTGTGTCACATTATGCTTTTTTTTTAACTCTGCCATTTAACTCCAAAAGGACTACTTTGTCTTAGTTAGTGATCTAGTCAATTTTATAGGTTGGCCTCATTTCATGCTCTCATTATGTTTTTCACTTGTGTCATTCCCCTTAATTGCAGAAAAAACCCTTACATTCTTTAATATTTTTGGGAGCTATTTTCAATCTTATTGTTATCCTTTTTGCAATATATTGACCAAACCAGGTAAATTTTATCTGTTGCAGTCTTGTTAATGCCAGAACACATTAATCCTTACAATAGGATTTTCTTTAAAGGATGTCCTTCCCTTTGGTAATTTCTTAGCCTTGTTTACTGATAAACTCCTCTGTGCAGGAATATTGCAGAAAGACCATTTCTTCCCACTAGAGGACAAAGATGATATATGCTCCTGGGTAATAAACTTAGGTGTTGCCAAAAACTGCATGCATGCCCACTGGGTGTTCGGTGATTAACCTCATTAGAAACATCTTTTTCTCAATTTTGCGTGGCTTGTAGGACTCCATTGTACTGGAGAAAGAGCTACTAGAATTATGGGGTGCGTTTGTTGATTTAATTTCTTTTTCTTCTCCTTTGTAAACCATCTACAAGGAATCACATCTTAACACTTGTCACCCCTTTTTGAAGCACTAGCTAGTCACATAAGTCCTTGAAGTGTTGGGCCCTTCTCTCTATAAAAGCTTTTTTTCCCCCAGAATATTTCAGAGTTCTCTCACATACTTTGAGGTTTGAACATCTTCTTGGTGCATGGATTAATACCACCTATGCTTATTTTTTACATCTAACAGAATAGAGTCATAGAATGGTTGGGGGTGAAAGGAATGTAAAGATTGTCTTGTAACAAACTCCCTGCCGTGGAAAGAGACACATTCCACTAGAGCAGATTGCTCAAAGCCCCATCCAACCTGGCCTTGAACACCCCAGGAATGGGACAGCCACAATTTCTCTGGGAACAGGTTTCCCATCAACCTCATGGTCAAAAATTTATTAGTGATATCTAATCTGAACCTCTTCTGGGAGTAGGTTTAAAATAATTTAAACCAAAAATGGTTTCAAATAATTCTTTCTTGTCTTGTCACTATATGCCCTTGCAAAAGATCTCTCCCCATCTTTCCTGTTAGTTCCCTTCTGGAAGGCCAAAATTTGGTCATCCTGAAGCCGTCTCTTCTCTAGGCTGAATGATTTCTATTCACTCAGTCTTTCCTCATAGCAGAAGTGCTCTATCCCTCTAATCTTCCTGGCTGTCCTCTGGAGTCACTCAAACAGGTCAAAACAGATCCATGTCCTTCCTCTGCTGGGGACCCCAGAACTGTACACAGCACTCCAGGAGGGCTCTCAGCAGAGCAGAGCAGAGCAGAGGGGCAGAATCCCCTCCCTCCCCTGCTGCCCACCCTGCTGTGGCTGCAGCCCAGGACACGTCTGGCTGTGTGGGCTGGGAGTGCCCATGGCTGGGTCATGTCCAGCCTCTCACCCACCAGCACCCCCAAGTCCTTCTCAACAGGACAGTGCCTTGCATTTGGCCTTGTTACCACATGGAAGTTCCTGGACCCACTTCTTTTCCAGCTTTTTCTGGACGGTGTTTTTTCCTTCAGGGGTCTTGAAGGAACTCAGCTTGTCGTCATCTGCAAATTTGCTGAGGGTGCGTTTGATCCCTTCATCTATGTCATTGATGAAGATGTTCAATAACTCTGGTGCCAGTACAGACCCCTGAGGGCACCACGTGCCACTGACATCCGCTGAGACTCTGAGCCACTGACCACCACCCTCTGGAGGTGACTATCTATCCAGATTTCCCAGGGTATCCCATTGACTGTCTCCTTGATGAGATGGAAGTTTGCCAAAGTTCAGGGACATATCTTTATTTGACCTATAAGCTTGAGGACTGCAAATTCCACCTGCAGGCCAGGCTGTCTGCAATCCGGATGTCCTCAATTAACTCGCTTACACTGCTGACCAATAGATCTAGAAACGCATCCATTCTGCTAGGGCTGTGTACTGTGTGACCCATGAAGATATCCTCTGTGCCTTCCAGGGGTCTCCTGGATTGCCTAGACCTTGCCATGGTGATGTCCCAGTACCTTGTGTAAAACCAGCTGCAAAGGGAGCTGCTGTATTGAAGAGCTCACAGCCTTGTGGGCAGCCATTGAATGGGGCAAGAGCATTAGTGTCATATGGAGCAGGAAGGAGCTGAGAAAAAAAGGAGATTAAAAGACTCTCAGAAAGAAATCTGTAATAAAATTGTTTGAACTGGAGAAAAATCTTCCTGAATAAGGCAATCTCAGAGTTCAAATATGTTTCAAAGTGTTTTCCCTTAGAGAAAGGAAGGAACCAGATACTTATTGGCAATAGGCTCCCTTTTTAACCACTTGAAGTAACAAATGCTTCTGGATAATGCCCTGGTGGATTCACGCAGATGACTCCTGTTTTGCAAGGTGCATAGGGTACACTGTACTAATTTACTAGCATGAAGTAAATTAGACAGAAATACCTTTGTGCACTGATCATTTTTAAACTCATCTTCAAGTTCAAGGAATTACATATTTGTTTGTTTTGGTGGCTTGAGAAATCCATTTATTCTTTTTCCTATCTGAAATGGTTTAAACTAAAGCTCTCATAATACCCTTCAGTTTCTGTGTTAAATTGATGTTTAAATTGGAATGAAAGTAGGAATCTTGGCAGTTTAGATAATTTACTTCATCTGGTGGCCAGCTATGTTAACAATCACATCATATGCCAGCATTTGCACTAGATGAAAGAAGTCCCTGGGGCACTAGAACTGCATTTTAGAAGCAGAGTGAAAACACAGTTATGGTCTTTGTTTCATTGTTTTATTCTGTAAAATGGAAAATTATTTTAACTGGAATTTTTACGTGTTAAAAGCGTAATGTAAAGGTTATGGTGAGGACTAATTTGGGTGTATTTGCCTTGGAAGCTGAATGACAATTGATCAGTATTCTCAACAGGAAGTGTTCAGCACAATGTTAGCAAATTATGTCTTTTTATTCTGATGTATCAAGCACTTGGAGGAAATGGTATATTGTTAGCATATGAATAACATCAAAACCCCACATTGCAAGATGTATTTCAGTCTTCTGGAATAAAATGCATGGCATTCCCTTTATTTATTTAAGTGCCTCCCCTTGTAATATAGTGCATGCTTGAACCCGAAAGCTATTTCTTGTCAAATACAGACAAACTGAATTTCCGGATTCAATTGCTGGTGCATGACTGCACATTCCATCACTTGGCAAAAAAATTTGTAATATCAAATCGACTTCCTGCTTGAAGAGTAAAATGTGTTTGATTAAAAATAAGGTTGTTGCTGGAACAACATTGTTGTCTGTGGGGTTTTTTTGGTTGTTTTTTCTCTTTTTTTAAGAACAATTCTCAAAGAATGGATTTATGTCATCTGTGTTTCCTTGATACTAACAGTGACTATAACTACCCTGCATGAAAAATATTAATTTAAACAGTACATTACATCTGAGATTATTCTGCTTTTTCCTTTGCTATTGTCTCCTGTGATTACATTTCTTAAATTAAACCAAATTAAGAACATAACCAAAAGTAAATCCTAGAGATTTACTGTACTGCTGTTCTTCAGGAATATGCTTGTCCTTCTTTTATTGTCCTCTAATAAAGACAAACAAGCACTCTTTTACCTTACTGGGCACCAGAAGAAATTCTTCTATCTTGAAAATCTCAGCTATAATGTGACTGTAAGATGAGTGCTTGTTTGACAATCTTTCACAGACAAAGAATTTTCAAACACCTAAACTATTTAGTCCATAGTTTAAAAGCTATAGGCAAGAAAGTTTACAGTAACCATCAACTACTTATTTACAGATAATGTTTGGTTTGTGAGAATTTCACTAATTTTCCATAGTAACATTTTTTACTGGCAGCATAAAAAACCCCTTGCAATTGAGGGCTTAACACCAGTGTGAGACTGGTAGAAATTGAAGGTTCCTCACTGATTAGGAAATTTTCAGTATTCTGAATCTATTCCAGCTCACATCAATGTTGTGTCTTGCTCTGATAACTTTCTGTATCAAACTGATTTTGGTTTCTCTGCTTTTTAAAATTAGTTACTACAAATTTTCTCTTCTTTTAATTGCACTTTTTAAAATAGGAACATGAAGCAGTTCACAATTCTGTTTGCACTCAAATTTATGGTTAAAAACTTCAAAAACCATTTCACCTGAAAAAGATATATTACTACTATGTAACATTTCCAGCACCAGAGGCCCTGCTGGGTTCTGCCTTGCTGCCCTTGCTCAGCAGCCCTCTGCTCTGCCAGAAACACTGAGCACAGATTTCACTCGGGGTCCATGAAGAATAGCACCACCGAAGTCAAGGAGACTGCAAATGTTTCAGTGCTTTGATGGACAGGGGAAAATGGTGTCCTTCACTTAAAATGACAGTACAGGTGAAAGAACAGGGGGATTGATTTCTAACATGGGACTAAACATGGTGTTGCATCCTCTATCACCTAATTACCAATTTTAAACACCACTCAGATACTTAGGGAATGCTTACTAAGTGAATATTTTGAAAATTATTTTGAAAATATTTTGAAAATTTTTTTTCCTAAAAGAGTTAGTGCATGATGCATATTTTAAGCTTACAACTAGACACTTCTAAAACAAATCAACTGATGTTGTCTCACACAAAATGTAGAGTTCTTGTTTGATACACGGCAAAGAGAGTGAATGAAAGAAATTTAAATATGGAAAATCCATCAATTTGCTGTCCATGCATGCCTTGCTTTAAAATAAAGTTTTACCAGGCACTTTTGTTTTCCCAAGTATTTCTCCATCACTTAACTGATGAAGATATAATCAACCACTTCTATTTTTTTAAAAAAGACACTTGGGAAAAATAGTTCCTTGAAATGAAGATATAATTTTAAAGAATGGATCAGCCAATAGTGTGATGACTGCATATTTGGGATTATTTCTGGTCTTGATGCAGTTAAACATGTGCTGAAGGTTTAAAGACTTCCCGGGTGGTCTAAAACTCTTACCACCCAGTCTGACTTTGGTTTTAGTATACTATAAATAAGTGTCAGAAACCACACATTGTTATTAAGCAGTGCTGCAGTAACTCTTAGAACTGGCAATAACTGAATAAGTCAGTGGAAATGGTGTGTTAAAATGAATGAAAATAAGACTAATAGACTTATGTTTTTAACAGAATGACTCCCCATCACACAAACCCAGCTCTACTTCTATATGTCATTTGTTTAGGTAAAGTGTGATTAAACATTGTGTTAACTGGCTGTCAAGTGCTCATGAAAGCAGCAAATGAAGTACACGAGGTAAAGTCCTCTTTAGAATTAGAAACATATAAAATTATTTGCATTGACTTCCAGATCATCAGATTTGTGGCAAGAAATGTACAGGTATTTTCAAGATGATCTAGAGAAATGTTAGAGACAGTTTTGGCTTTAAAAGGGTTATAAGCTGTTAAGTAGGTAGATACTTTTCCTAACAGATCCCAGTCCCGGAAACACCTGTGCTAAAGAAAATTGTGCTGATCTCCTGTGAGAGTTGGCAGAACACTCAACAAATGTTGATTTGCTGAATAAAACTGGGATGAAAACCTTTCCAGTTAATTCTTGAGGCAATTTCTTTGAGATATAATGCAACAATTCTACTCACATAGAATTTGCTAAATGGAAATAGAAAAAATACTGCAATTGAGTTACTGATAAAGTGAATGAAGTGGGATGAAAAGGGAACTAGGACTTGTCTACAGAAGAAATACAAATAATGGTACAGATTCCTTACACATGTTTATTATATGCCAAAGATAAGTGAAGAAAGAGTTAAGAATTAGAAAATGTACATAGGGTTACCAAAAGCACATACACTTTGTAGATGGAAACACTTATTTGTGCTAAAACTTTACAGAAGAAAAGGAGATTAAAATATTTTCACTGAGTTTCAAGACAAGTTTCTGTTTACCGTTTGTTTAAACTCCAAAGTACCTGTCTGAAGACAGAGGGAAATAGGAGCAGACAACAAAGATAAGGGTGAGTTCTGCCTCAGTTTGTGTAACCACATTCTAGACTCGTCCTCCCTCAGTGTTCACTTGTTCACTCAGAGGGAAAAGAATTTTTCTTAAATTCAGTTGAGAATGTGAAAAATCTGAAGGAGACTGCAACCATGTTAAGCTTGTTGGTTTGGAGTACCTAACAATCAACCCAAGGATTCTGTATTTGTTGCAGTCATTCATAAGATCTTTGAACTATTCTTTCTATTGGCTCCTGTTATTTGAATCAGCAGGAGACTGAAAGGGACAAGACTATAACTCACTGATGTGTTCAGAGGGCTACAGTCTTATGAATTCTGTTTCCTGCTGACATGAAGAATAGGAAGAGAAGAGCAGAGTAGCAGTACAATATTTCATGATGGTATCAAACCTCTGTGCTCTGGATGGTTTGTTTGATCACCTTTTAAAAGATCTGTAATTTTAACGTTATTGTGACCCCTTCTTTAGGTCAGTGGAAGAGGACTTCTGTCCTTGCTTCTGCCCTTCTTATCCTTCACTGTTATCCAAAGGCAATGTATTTTTATTTCAGAAGTGAAGCTAATGAAAGCTAAGCTCTAACAGGGAAAGAAAGTAGTGAGAAGTTGGGAAGAAAATAAATTAGAAAAACTCCACAGTGAAACATAAAACTACTAAAAGGTTTCTTCCTTGCCATTATATTACGATCAAAAATGTTACTACTTGTGATGAAAGATCTGAGGCTTGTAGCCTTTCCAACCACATGGGCTTAGGCAAAATGAAAAACAGACTTTTTTACAGTGTTACAACAATTTAATCTGAAATTACAATATTAATATGAAAGTGCATCAAAACTGGTACTCATTAATAGTGCTTCCTTTAGATCCCAATATGGTCTTTTCATTACTTTAATTTGACTCTATTCACATCAATAACCTAAACAAAGGGTCATGAAGAAAAGCAACACTGAATCACTATCTCACTTCTTAATTCTTGACAGTTTACTGTTTTCTCACACGTATTGTAATCTTGGGTCTCAGCCTTGCACAGAAAGCATAAACATTTCTCTATATAATCTTCAGGTGATATAAACATAAGCATAAACAATTCTCTATATAATCCTCAGGTGAATCTAGATAGTTCAGGGCAGGGGAATTTAAGTCCCAAATTGTCAATGTTTCCTTATGGTCACCAACTCACTTGGTGACCATAAGGAAACATTGACAATGACAGACAAGATCAAGTGTATAGAAAAAAGATTCAATACCGTAAAATTGTAATTATTCTGAAGACTGGTTTTGGCTTTAGTGTATGTATTTATGAATAAAAATAATGCTCAGGGAACCTTATACTCATTGTACCTCTGCTAGTGCTGAACTTTGCTTATGCCAAAGCATAACTTGATGGTGCCCATACAAAGAAATATTTCAAATTTTGTGGTAGTCATGAGGTATCTTTGTATAGCATTTCATTAAAAAATTTAGTTGGGTTAGTTCTGAGTAAACATTTAGGTGGATAAGTTCTTCCTGTGGTTCTTACTCATGTGCTTGCACAACTGTTTCTCAGTGAGAAATGTTAGATATGTGACAGAAATCTGAATTTTAACTGAATTTTAATCTGCTTTAACTCTACCTGCAAATCATGATTTGATTGAATGGAATTTAGTTGCTGCATCTGTAACTACAGTCTACATTTTATTTCTGCTACTGGTGTGTAAACTACATGTTTTCTAGTATAATCAATCAGTCATGGGACAAATGGGAGTAAAATACCTGTTGTGATCTTTCCCCGTCAGTCAGTCTTGTTTATTAGGAATATGATGTTGGTGCATGTAATTTGCAATTCTCATGTGACTTTTTATAAACTTATTAGAATTATAGGAATATTCAGGTAAGCTGATTTTTAGAAAGCATTTTAAAAGGAGGTCATATTTGCTTTGCAGGTAATTGAACTGACGTCATAATTTACCTTTTTATTCTCTTTGAAATCTTCAGTTGATATTTATTTCTCTCATGCACCAGTATGGAGCTGATGGTGTGCTATCTTATAGAATTAAAAAATAGGGTTGCTTTTGTTCCTGAAGAGAAAGCTGAAATAATTTTCCTCATATATCAGGCATTTTAGTACTAATTAGATTTTAAGGAGTAATGACCTGTTTTTTTTTCTACTAGTTTTCTTTAATGGACTTTGCTTTTGATAGTTAATAGGGTTTTGTTGTTTGTTAGGAAGGTTTTTGTTTGTTAGGGTTTTTCGATTGTTAGTTTGGTTTGGTTTTTTTGTGGTCATTGTTTTGTTTTAGTTTTTGCTGGATTAAATTACTGTCTTACTAAATCATTAGGGCTGGATCCCATAGCCATGAACTTACTGATTTGTGTGTGTGTTAACAAACAGAAAATGCTAATTAGTTGCAGAAATTGGTTTGATGACCTATTGTCTGCTTTTCTGATAAATGAGTTTCAGAAGGATGATTTTGACCACTGGATAATAAAGCAGGTATATTTTGACACATCTTCTTCTTTCGAATCTGCTTTAAAGTTTTGAGGGAAGTGACTCAGTGACTGTAAATTTTGGAAGAGGTAAGAAGAAGTGTTGAAATAACAGTAAAAGGCTTATGTGTCAGGTGACTCACATCACTATGTATGATGAAGTAGCTGAGCGCTGGATTTTATTGCATGCAATATTCTATGAAAAGTGCTCCAGTAAAAGAGAGCCCTACTCTGTCAGTTCAGGTATATATTTCACTACTGGTAACACATACAAAATGCAGGAGCTCAAATATTACAGCGTGGAAATTAATATGTATTGGTGATCTTCAGACAATGGTGGTACTGTGTCTGCACAAGTCTGGAGTTTCTGCTGTGAGCTTCCATAAAGCTTATTGGTCTTTCACGCAGCGTGTCCATAAATCAGTGAGATTTAAATAGCACTGCCCTCTGGAACACCTGCTTGTTTGCCTTGAGAAAATTCTGTAGCATTTTAAACATCACTTTATGACACTGTAAGTAATGCCTGCTCTAGAAACACTTGGAAGAGCCATTAAAGTTAAGGGTCTATCAGCATTTCATTATAAAACTTGATTTCAAGTGGTTTGTAACTCAGCCATTTGAAAATGCATTTGACTGAAACTTGTTATGTGACTTATTATGGTTTTATTTTTAGTGTTGGGCACATTATTTCAGGTGGTCTTTTTACTTGTGGGAGGAGGAGTGAGCAAAGATTGTAGGTATAAGTAATTTCTCTTACAGAAGAGTATTTTCTTACAGAAAACAACCTTTAAATGTAGATATTTTATTTTCATCCAAAATGTTTTTCTGACTATGTATTTTGAAAGATCTTATCATGTCATATGAGCTTTCAGGTATCATAGTCCATATGGGCATCCTTAATGAACACTAAACTTATTTTCAAAGACAATTTTAGGAGACCTTATTTCTTGCTTTTGGTTTCAGCAAATGGTATTAGGTGCTTTGTGTGGTGGAACACTAGACTGAACTTCTAAGTTAGGGCTTATAGTGATTTTATTTATAAACACCACTCTTTTTTAAAAAAAATCTCTCAAATAATGTCTTAATTGCCTGCCAAGTACCTTGGTGTTGTACTTTGTTCACTACCCATCTCATTCTTGATAGGAGATTGAAGGGTGACATTTGAAATAGAGGTTGAATTTTTTGAGGACAACACATCAGAAGTAACTTTTTGAAGAAATTGGTTAACAGAGTTTTATGAAATCAAACAAAAAGGAATGAAACTTTTCTTACTGCTATTTTATGGAATTTATATAAAGGTTATACATACCTTTTTTGGGAAGGCGTGCAAAATGGAATAGTGGAAGAATCAGCTTTGTTCTGAGCTGCTGGTAAACATTCTAAACTTTAGACATAAAACAGCCCTTGAAATTCACCAGTAAACTTACTGAGAGTGGTTGTTAGTCCAAGATGTAAGCGCAGTATACCTTCAGCAGAAAACATTGTTATGTTAGTAAGCCATGCACTGTATGCTATTTTCAGTGTCAGAATCATCTGGAAATCTGTTGAAGGGTAGTACAAAAAGTCATGATATGGGGATTCACCTGAAGCATAAAGAAACTTTTTTAATATGATATTTATTGGTGCTGTAAGTTATGACTTTATGTTCTTTAATATGATACATTGACAAATGACCCTAATTATACATGAGTGGGGAGCCATCGTTTTATTAGTTTGGTGAAAGTTGATTTAGAAATTTTTTACTATTCACTCTCTCTTTTCATTTGTTCTTTAAACTTAAAATCTGGGTAATTGCGACTCAAAGCAGATGTTTGATCTTTATCCATGAAAGTGAATTACTTAAAGGATACTATATGGATTTTGCATTCCCTAATGGGGACAAAAGGAATGTGAAGGGGAAGTGGTGACCTAAGTTGATCTGAATTTGTGTTTGAATTCAGTCAACGGGTTGCAGAGCTGTAATTAAGTCGATAACATTTTGCCTTGTTTTGGCTTTCATAGAACACGTCCACATCTTACAAAATCAAAGACTAGGGAGAGGCTTTGGTACATGTTGTGTCTAATATCAGCATTTGTAGAAGCTTCTAGTAAATGGGAACCTAGGCAGTCTGAAGATCAGCTGGGACCTCATTCTGGATTGAGAAGATATTTCATTTTCTCCTTTGTGCGGCATCACAGTATAAATTTCCAGCACAAAATGATACAGATGTGTGGATGGTTGCGTGTGTGCATGTTTATATGTATTTCTAGGTAGTATAGAGCTAAATTATGCATAGTGTAAATATGTCTCACTTGCATAATACAAGTTTTTGAGTGTCTTAGCTCTTTTCTTGATGAGCTATTTTCACAGATGATTCTGATCATTCATCCAGATGTAACTTTGCAGTCAGCACCCAGAGAAGTTGAAAATAGAAGTAATTTCTTACAAGTTAGAGGTCACTTGTGTTTTTCTGTACTGGTCCTATATTTTTGGCAGTCCAACTGAAATCAATTTGTGTTTTCTCATTCACCTGTTGTATCTAACTGTCATATTGTTGTATTATGCATTGATTGGTTACAGAGATTATCAAGGCTATAGAACAATGGTGCCAGTTCTCTACTTGCTCCCTATATCCCAGAGATCTGTTTGTATGTAGACTAGCATTCAGTGTTTCTCCTTCACACAGCCTGTGGTGTTTCTGCACTGCACAGTCTAGCTGAGCTTGAACACGAAATGTGTCATTGCTTCTTGATCAGGCAGGTGCTCTAAATGACTCCAGAAAGCTGCTTAGTCCTGTGTCACTGTGAGCCCTCTATTTGCCTGTGAAGGGTGTACATTTAGTGAGCCAGTGGGAATCAGATCAATTTGAAAACACACTGGTATTTCCATATTGACTTGCACTGTTACAGGGCCTTTATCATACCCAAAAGCAGAGCTGGTTACCTCAGCTGCCAAGTGGGTGAAATACAAATTTTATTTATTTATTTTAAAAAAATCTCTTACTGTAAATCATATTTTAATACCGATCATGACAGCCAATGTATGAATGACCTCAAGCAAATGAGACAATTAACATGTAAGTGATGCTAGGTTAATATTCAGGGTTAGACTGAAACTAATACTGCTGCTGGGTACAAGGCTAGCAATAGATTTGTGGAAGAGGGACCTTAGAATTTCATGGTTTTATGACCAATGCAGTTGTAGTTTTGGAATGTGTTCTCTGATCTGAGGCTGCTGTTGCATTTTGCTACCATTTTCTGATTAATCCCAGAATCACAGAATATGCCTGTGCAAAAGTAATGAAAACATGTAACACATAACTAGTGAATTATCCTAGCAAAGATTTAACTGGTTGCTACTAGCAAGTATACTTAAAACTGGGATTACAGGCTTAGCAAAAGCATGAATGCATTGCTAAATGTATATCAGCTGCTTAGTGTTTATAACTGTGATATTGCCACTAGCATTACAGCAGTGGTCCAGACAGAAAGTGTTATAAATTCCCCATTACGCTAAATGTAAAGATGTCTTTGGTGCTGACAGTGTTTGCCCTTACATACACTTTCTTCATAGCTATTCCTCCTTTAGGAAGAGGGAAAATAAGTAAAAAAAAATGCTAATTCAGCAATCTGTTGTTGATTATATGACATTATAGTTGTTGTTATTCTTACCCAGTGAGATTTTCCTCCCAGTATTCAGAAAAGGCAAATATAATATATTTTATGCCTACCCTTCTGACTTCCTTCTAAACTCTTACTCCTAAATCCTCTTCAGTTAATGATTTTCTGTGCAGTCACCAGGCACTGAAGTATCTTGGGCTGAGATTATCCATTTTCCACGGTGGGTCTGGAAGTGAAGTCACGGTCATCTACCATGGGCTCCAGACTGGAGTGTCTGCTGCCACTGCAGCTCCCTCAGTGCAAGACCACAACACAATCTGAGTGTATTCTTTTCCTGAAAAAGGCAAAGCGGAGTGGAAAACTAACCAACTTCTGTGTATTGGTGGCTAGGACTGACATGGTTTCTGATCAGGAAATGTATAGATGTGAAATACGGATTTAGGTATCTGAAGTTATAATTGTCTTTGTGCCACAGAATGCAAGATGAGCAGAAATAATAATGATAAATGCTCTGTCATTGTCTCGCCATTGACTTATCCTCTGCAACACTGGAAGGGGAAAGACACGTCATTAATTGCCAATTAGGCTGACACAAAGGTAAAAATTTCTGATGGACAATGGCATATTTTTATCTATTCTGCTTTCCTTGACAGTCTTAATTCATACTTAGAAGCTCTTAGCATGAAGATTCACTTTTGAAAGCTGTACATATGAGCCAGTGTTTGGTCCTCAGCGCCATTTACTCCCTCTGCGAATATCAAATTCCATTGACATGGAAGATAAAGTCCCTTTGGCAATGATTCATTGTAGTTCCTGCTTTCCAGTACCTATAATTTTGCTGCCAGCTGTTTTTATCTGATCCTTATTTGTAAGGTGAGTGTTTACACTTTGAAATGGAGCAAGTCAATTATTATCTAACTGAAATCACTGAACTGCCTTCACTGACATGCAAAACTGGTCCATTTTTCATAAACCTTTTTCCTGAGATTGGAGTGTAAAAAATGCTTTAAATATCCATCTGAGTGAAGTGTCTGACTACTCTGGGTCAGTTCCTCCTTTTCTGTCATAAAAAATCAGCTGACTTCAGTTCAGACCTTTTTTTGTCAGCTAACAGTTATGCCTCACTTTCAGAAACATTAAGAACAGTTACAAATGGAAGTCTGAGGAGGCTATAGAAATATGAGGGAATGGACTGTATTTATATTTTTCCTGTCCGACATAAAATTGGAAATGCTTCAAGTCAGCACTTTAAACAAAAACCCTCTTTGGAATGGTGATGTGCTCAGCAGCAACTCAGGAAAGGTGCAAATGAAAACGTACCAGATGGCAGAAGTTGCTGAATACTGAATTCTGAATTTACTTCATTGTATGCATATGTATTCACAGGTCATTCTATCATTTTATAAATAATGGAGGAAATTACTTATGTTTCCTTACATAACACACCAAGAACATGGAATAGTCATTACATCATCTGACTTTCTGAGTGCAAAGTACTTTATAAAAACAAATGTGCCCATGGGACACTCCCATTTATATAGGCCCTTTTAAAGGGTTTTCCAGTTGCTTTACAGAAATATATATATTTTAAAAGAAAACTGTAATTTATTAAAAATAAAAGAAACAAACAGAGGCAGTAAAGATAGGAACAAAAGACTCAGTTCTCACTGTTAAGGATAAGACACACACAGGATAATGTGAAATGGATAAAGCATGCATGACTTGCTGAAAGATTATACAGGCACATGAATGTGATATGTACACAAAAAGTGCAAAGTCTTATATGTCATTTATATATTTTACTCTGTTATTCAACGAATACTTCTAGCTGTGGATCCAGAGCATTGTTTTCCTTGCCAAGTGAAGTGTTCAAAAAATGTCCCAGATGAGCCTTGATAAGGAGCATTGTCTATGCTGGAGAGGAAGACAAAAAACCTTCAGGGACATAGTGTACTAAAATGCCCAAATTTCTTTTCATCCTTACTCAGATGGCATATCAGGAAGGTGGACAAAGCCCTGCCCTGTGACAGTGGTCACAGGGGTTTTCAGGTGAAGGTAGAGACAAGAATGTTGATTTCATGTTCAGAAGGCTTGATTTATTATTTTATGATATATATATTACATTATAACTATACTAAAAAGAAAAGGACAGGTTTCCTCAGAAGGCTAGCTAAGCTAAGAATAGGAAATAAAAGAATGATAACAAAAGGCAGCTCTCTCAGACTCTGTCCAAGACAGCTCTGTCTTGATTGTCCATTAATTATAAACATTCAAGATGGCCCAGTCACAGGTGGGCCTGTTGCATTCCACAGCAGCAGATAACCATTGTTTACATCGTGTCGCTGAAACTTCTCAGCTTCAGCGGGAAAAATCCTAAGGATTAGGATTTTCACAAAAGGATGTCTGTGACACTGCCCCACATCAAGTACTTGCCCCTTTTTCTGTTCTGCACACCCTGTTGGGCCCTGAGACTCTTCCCTCCTATGCCATTGCACTCCCAGGGGTGTAGAGGGAAACAAGAAGGAAACCTCCCCATGACTTCTCCATCCTCGAGCTCTCAAGATAACGTTTGTGCAGTAGGGACAAGCAGAAGCCCCAAAGAAAATGAGTTCAGACATTTATTTGGCATCACCATTGCAGCTTTGTGCAAGGTGGCAGCTGGCAAAGGGACTGACCTGTCTCCTCTTTATGGCTTTTCTTTCCAAGGACCAAGGTGTCAGCTGGCCCGTGCTGAGCTGCTTGAAGTGCTGCCCTCAAGTGTAGCAGCCCTCAGCTGCCAAAGGTGCTGGCTGCCCTCCCTGCAGCATCCACAGACGTTGCTTGGGAAGGTGACCCTGCCAAAGCATGAGTCTGGACAGGGTTACCACTCACACCTCCGGGCAGCACAGTGAGGGACAGTGTGCAGCTGAGAGCTTTATGTCTGCTCCAAGATGCACCAAATCCAGTGGAGAGCATTTAAAGTGCTTGTACACTACCACCCACAGCATGAGGAATAAATAAGAGGAACTGGAAGTTTTGGCTCAGTCCCAGACCTACAACACTGGCTCAAGTGAGACTTGGTGGGAAGAGTCCTGCAGCTGCAGTGCTGGGGTGGGCACCTCATAGACCCTTCATGAGAGACAGGCGGGGCAGAGGGGTTGGACTGTACAGTGTTTGCATTACAGGAAAAGCAAGTAAAGCAGATATTGTTGTGGGAGTTTGCTGTAGATCAGCCAGCCAGGATGATGGCACTGATTTACTAGTCTATAAGGACTTAAACCTCTGTTCTAAATCAGTTGTCCTTGTTCTGCCGCTACATATCTTAGTTAAATTCTCTCTCCCTTCTTCTTATGAGCCCCTTTTAAGTGTTTAAAGGTCACAATCAGGTCTTCCAGGAACCTTCTCTTCTCTAGCCTTTCCTCCTCGCTATAATCATAGTCCTGGCTGTGCTCTGGATACAGTCCAACTGGTTCCTCTCTTTCCTGTGCTAGGGATGCCAGAATTTAATGCCACACTCCAGGTGGGGTCTGAGCAGAGCAGAGCAGAGGGGCAGAATCCCCTCCCTCATTCCTGCTGCCCACTCTGCTTTGGATGCAGCCCAAGACACGTTTGGCTTTCTGAGCTATGAGCACACATTGCCAGTCATGTCTAATTTTTCATTCACTGCTATTCCCAATTTCTTTTCCTTCTCTGGTCTCAAACCCTTCATCCACCTGTCTGTACCTAGACTGGGGGTTGCCCTGGGCCAGGCAAAGGATGTTAAACTTGTCCTTGGTGTTCTTAAGAAAGTTTGCATGGGCTCAGTCCTCCTGTCCAGGTCCAGAAGAAGTCCATATAGAAGATGACTTCTGATAAAGTCCTAAGGGAGCTGAATAGGGAAAGCAAATTCCGAGGTGTGTTGTTTTCAACTGGAGGTGGTCTCATGGGTTAAGGGAAGATTGGTGACTGTCTTGGCCACAGTGAAGCTGTTAAGTTTGAGATAGTTAGCACTATGAAAAAATAGGTCAGCAGAGAGGCTACTAAGTGCAGGTTTTTGGCTGATCAAGGAACTAGTCAGTAAGGTATATCTGCTTTCAAGGATTTCTGAGCCCATAAATACTGGGGATATTTTAAGAGTCATCTTTCAAAAGAGCCCAAGAGAGGGAATTCCCATGTTTTAGAAATTGAGGATGTGCAGCAGAAGGCTGGGTAGGTAAATAGGCAACTGAACACCGAACTCTGGATAACTGATTCTGAATATTTAGGTGAAAAAGAAATTGTATGGACTTTAAAAGCATGGCCAGGCTACACAGGATTATTAAAGAGGTGCTATTTGTCAGTAGGGAGAAAATTTGTATAATGAAATATCAGTTGGAATTGAAGCCAGTAAAAAAAAAGTTTAAATAAAGGCTTTTTAAGGCATGTTCACTGTAAAAGGAGGGCTAAAAAAAAGATTGGTCCATTACCTCATTATGTGGTTCTTCACCTCACAAACAGGGTTGAATGAAGATAAAACTGATGTATCTTTGCCTCTATCCTTTATTGTCACCAATGGGTCCTGGAACCACAGGAACTGTGGGTCTGAGCACAACGACTGGGAGAGGGATAGACTCCCAGCTGTTTATGCAGAATTTGCTGCTGCAGTCCAATTGGAATTGGGCTTGAATTGAATCCAATTGGGGCCCAATTGGATTCATCCCAGGGTATCGAAAGAACCAGGTGTCATCATTGCAAAACCTCCCTCAGTGATCAATTTTTGGAATCTGAGGAGGTCCTATCCCTCTTGAGTGGGAGGCAGCAATTTTCAAGAATGGCTAGAAAGATGACCCTTGTAGTTCTAGGCTTGTCACTCTCCCTCCAGTGCCTGAAGATTATTATGGGAGCTGCTAAAAAACTCTTGAGAGACAATACTGTCATCAGTCAAAGGCAACAATAAGTTCATGAAGGGAAAGAAGTGCCTTACTATCTTGATATTCTTTGGTAATAAAGTTTTCTGCCTAGTGGAAGAAAGGGAAGACAGTGGATGTGAGTTGTTTGGTTATTGCGTTTATTTAATTTAATTTAATTTAATTTTGGTTTTTGATCACAGAATCTTTCTGTATAAAATTTCCAGCACACGGTTGGACTTACACAAAATATGATGGGTGAAAAGCTGACTGACAGACTGGGCTCAAAGAGTTGTAGTATTTGGGATAACATCTAGCTGATGGCTGTCAGTAGTGGTGGTCACCTCAATTTTAGGTTCAATTTTGGCGCCAGTTCTGTTTGGCAGTTTTATTAATGACCTGGACACACAAGTTAAGTGCACAGTAAGTAGTTGGACACAATATTAAACTAGGAGGTGTCATGGACATCCTCAGGGGTAGAGAGACCTTAGAAGATAGATCTTGAGAATGCTAAACAGTCACCAGCTATGGGAATTTTGGCAAAATGTCATATTCTGCACCCGCGACAAGCTTCCCAAAGTTGTGGTCATGTCTGCAAGTGTGTTGGTGTCCAAGGAGTGGTTGGAAAATGCTCTGACAGATAGGGTTTAATTTTTAAGTTGCCATGTGTGGAGCTAGGAGTTGGATCCTCATGAGTCCCTTCCAACTCATGATATTGTAAGTACCTCCAATGCAGTGCCTAATTTGTAATTGGGATTTGTGGACACAAAAAATGCATTTCCCTTTTCTGCTTCCACTTGTGTGCCTTTAAACTGCCTTTAAACTGCCTTTATTTTGTTGTCCTTGAAGTCACTTAACTCCAGGATTGCATTCTTGTTCTCCAGGGTTATGCATTCTTATTCAACCATTCTTTTCAGTTTGCCAGCCAAGCTTTGAAACGTTAATATGTCAGTCATTTCTGTTCCTTGGTGGCAGAGCACTACTACACAAGTGGTTTAACTTGCTAAAAATAATTTTTTAAAAAAAGCACCTTAATCCTTAAAGCTGATTTTGGGTTAGAGTTTGGCAATAAAACCAAATGTTCCTCATGCTTTCTGAGGTTTTGCTTGCAGACTCTGCTGTGAAAAATTGAGAAACTAACCTTCAGTGGTTCATATGGGTAGAGTGTTGGTTTTGGTGTTCTGAGGAGGAGTTTATGTGTATGTCCACATGTTCTTGTGCATGTGGATGCAGATGTTCAGCTCTATACTTCGGGGTTTTCATATTAGGAAGTAGTGTATTTAAAATTCTGATTGAAAGGGAGACTGACTCTGATGCTTGGTTTTGGTTTGGCATTTTTTTGTCAAATGTGGATTTATTTAAAACATATAGATTCAGATTTGAACTAGGACTCTTGAGGGCATTTATATGGAAAGACGTATACAGTTGTGGGAACGCCAGAATAGGATTTCTCAGTCCTGGTAAACCTACTCATTGATTATTGTGAAATAAACCAGGCCTGGAGGTAGTTTAACTGGGTCTTAAGGCTCTCTGTAGGTGCAATACCTCTCCTGCATTATGGAATAAACTTTGACCGGTCTCTGTGGGAGAGGCAGTCTTCTAAATACTGGAGCTTCTCTCTACACCAAGAATATGACAGTTGAAGACTAATTTTGAACATTCTAATTTAAACTGCTATCTGCTCAATTGCTGATGTGTACTTAGCTGTGGCTACCAACCAGTGATAATGATTTTAGGGTAAGAGAGCTTGAACAATATGGCTAACAGCCCTCTGTTTTCATTCATCAGCGCATTCCAAAAGTAATTCTTTATTATTCTATGGTCTTAAACATTATAAGAAGTTTAAAAGTGTGACCAGACTCTTTTTTTCTGAACATGCAAGAAGACTGGCATGTTGCTGATGATACAGAGGGAGATAGGTGATGCATGAGATGCATTCAGGATCACTTCAGTTTAGCTTCAGCTGACTGGCTTAGCCAAATCAGGACCATGCATGTTCTTTCATTTCTTGTGTTTATTTTCTAGACTTGAAAGTGCATTTATAAGAAGATGTTTGACATCATGTTGCAGCTTTAGATCTTGTCCACATTCCATAACCATACCAGGGCACATCTGATTTTAACCATGTCAGGCACATATTCATGTCAAGCCTGCTAGAACTGTTGCTCTGTCATGCGCTGAGAAGCATAGAAATGAAAATTGTGGAAGAAGAAGCTTCTCCCAATTGTTTTTTAATGAATTAGCTGGATTTCAAAAAATAATTAGATAGTATGAGTTTTATACAAATTATTTGAGGTACTGGATATGAATATTTTATTTTTCTTTTCGATTTCTTTTATATAGATTTGGTAATTCTTGCATTCCATCTATTACTTACTAGTCTGACCTACATCCCAAGCCTGGGGAGTTTAAAGTGGATCAGAGCATCTCTTTTTGACAGGAAATTTCAGCAGGAGAAAGTGATTCTGAATCTGTTTTTGTTCTGTTTGTTGAGATGTTCTCATTGCAGTTTCCAGTCTCTAGGTGCACTGTGAAAGGGAGGATCCTGCATGCTGGTATCTTGTACCTGTTTTTCTTGGAAAAGCATTTAAAGGTTAGGGTTTGCACTGGGCTGTCAAAAATGTAGTGAATAAGTATTGGAAGGGACTGGGTGGATGAGTTTAAAGTGTGCCACTTTCTTTAGGTCTTAATTCAGTGATGTTCATCTTTATCCAGCAGAAAAAATTACCAACTTTTGCTTCCTGGTTATATTAAAATTCAGTGCAAAAATAGTTTCTGATAATGAAATCACTTCCTTCCAGAAGTGTAAGAGGCTGATATCAATGAAGTGAAAAAATGACACCTCTGGTCTAGGAATTATTTTGTGCTTATCTTAGACTTTCCTAATATTTTGGTAATTGAGTCTTGTTTGACATGTTGCTATAAGAAGTGTATGTATCTGTGTATGTATCTGTGTACCACACAGACCTAGGGGATCCTTCTCTTATAGTAAGTTTTGCTGAGCTTTTAGAAGCTTGTTGGTCAAGCCAAGAATTTTTCTAAAGTAATAGAATTTTTCTGAGAGTTTCAAAATTTCCAAATATTCAAAGGAGTTTACTAATTCATTTTCTCACATTCTGGTAAATATAGAACCTCCAAGACTTATTGCTTAAATTACATCTGTCAGATTATCAAATCATACAAGTCTGGACACAATGCAGACATTTTATTCATATCTAATTGGCAATATGCCAGCCAGTTATAATGAGCTTTTAACGCCGTAGTGCACTTCTACATGTAAAGGAAATTTGATCCACATAACCTAGTATTTCTTGCAAATTATTCTATCTGGTATTGTGTGTGTGTGTGTGTGTGTGTAACATATTCATACTTTTTACCTTCCTGAGGGAATTCAGATTTAAAAGATTGCTTTGCCGCATATTACAGAAAAAACACACATAATTCTTGTATAAGGAAACATTTTGTGTTCAAAAGCTTTATTAATCACAGACATCTCTCAGCAATTTTAAAACTGAAGGATTTATGACAGTCATTCTTTAAGAATGGTTGGAAATTATTAACTCATGTTATCTGAAATAACCTGGTATTTCCCTGGTTTTGTTTACTTATACGTTTAATGGACTTTTTTGTAGAAAGTCTGGATCTGCTGTGCTAAAAATATGACTCTAATCTGTCAACCCTTGTTCATGTAAAAAAAACTTGTTGAGGTGATGAGGCTCTGTGAAATAATAACAGTTTGTGGGAGCAGAGTTGCCACATCATGTCTGATCTGATCTGGGCTGCAGCATGTTTTTCCTTCCAGCTATGTGCTTTGTTGAAAGATCAAACGAAGCCATGAAAATGATGGTAAGATACTGTAAAGAAAAGTATGTCTCAATATTTCTATCATCTTGTATCATGTGCAAGAGAGACAGCTGTTTTCTCCCCTGCTATGAAGACACAGATGCATATTAAGCTGTGGTTTCTGGCTGCCTTTCAGAACAATAAGAAACTACACACCTGTCAGCTCTTGGCAAGCAGGAGTGGTAAAATTACTAACTTTGTTTCCACAGCATTCTCTCACTGACAAACACACCATTGGCTTCATTTTTCTCTCCATCACTTCTCAAAAGGCTTAGATTTCTCCCCAGAGGCACAGAAGAATTAAGCAGTTTTACTACTGCTTCTCATCAATGGCTTACTTTTTAGAAAGCGTAGGTTTTCATGCTAGGCTTGTTTTATTACAGCTTTTCTTCTGGAACAATTTTTTTTTTCCAATCAGTGTTTTGCATCTGTAAGCCTTTGTGCTATATAGCACCCTCCTTTCCTAAGGCAATCCAAAACCCCTGCAAGCTAATGGCTCATTTAGTGATCAATTTGTCAAATAATATTCACAGATGTTTTTCTTGTAGTACAGTGCAGGTAATACCCATGTGAATGATTTCTTCTCATAAGTGGCTAGGTAGTGGATTTGTTTTGTACAGTGCAGTGTGGAGTTGATAATGGACCTTGAATCTTTGCTCTTCATTGCTATTTTTTGTTGTCTTGCCTACATTATGAAAGTTATAAGAAAACTGGTAGTCGTTTTATTGTTTGTTTCAGTTTTTGTTTGTTTGTTTTGTTTGTGGTTCCCTCCCCCCTCATCCACCCATATTGCCAATAAAACCAAACTGAAGAAAAAGATTTTTCAAGGCACTTTAAAAAATGATTAAAAACTTCCATAGGACATCCCTGCCCTGTCTTCCCTTCTCTTCCCAGTTCTTACAGCTCCTTCACACTGCCCCCACACAGTTAAAAGCACAAACCAGGAATTCCTCAGAAAGTCTTTTACAAGGCATGTTGAAAACTTTGAAGACATTAATCTGAAATGATCTGTCAAAGATCTGGGGGAATGGAATCTAACTGAACTTTAACTACTTTATCCTACTTAAGCCGGAACAGAACTGCTGAGCTGAGCAATTTAAGATTCCCACAGCTGCACTAGCAATGTTTTCGTTCATGGTACTAAATTGTTTCCATTAGCCTGAAAAGGGTTATAAAACCTACAATCAATTTACTTTCTGGGGCATTGTGTTTTGAATACCGTTTAATAGGGTGTGACAAAAACACATAATTTCTCCACATGTTCTTACATTGCAAGCAGATTTTGCTTGGTACTAGGCAGTGAACCAAATGTTCTGGACAGACAAATATTCAGCAGAGAATGCACTGGAATTGGAAATAAAGGAACAGTATCAGACAGCTAGAATGCCCAGGGCATGACAAGAATCTTAAGTGGAAGATACGAGCACAAAGGAATAATAGGAATTTTTATCATCCATTTGCTCATCAGCTCCACATTTGCTATGGATAGGAATCATTAGATTTGTTTAACGTAGGGGAAAAGAATAGATTCAAAGACTGGAAACATGGGTGAACCCAATTGGACAGGAGTATATTTAATACTAATATGAATAACCAGAGATGGCTAAATGTGATGAACAGCTGCAGGCAGGAGGAGGATTCTCACTTTCTTCCAATGAACTCAATGACTTGGATTGCTTTCTCAGCCTAATACACCCACAGCATTTTTGTTACATGAATAACCACATTTATTTTAAAAACACTTCTTGATAGGGGAGGACAGATTGATTTACTTACCTTTACTAATACTCCTAAACTGTTTATATCCTGTATCTCCTTTCATTTTAAGCACTTCAGCTTGTATTTTGCATATGCGGTGTATTTAAATCAGTTTATTGAACAGGCAAATAAGACTGTTTAATGAGGAACTGTGAATAAACATATTCAAGCAAGTTATATGATACAATATTTCTTAATAGTGATATGGAAAACCCCCACATTGTTCCATGACAACATGTCTCTAAAAAGGTGTTTTGATGTTCCTGTAATTGTGTAATTGTGTGCTGAGGTACACTGTAAAGCATGTGAATGCTGACCATCTAAAAAGCACTTCATTTTACTTCTGACCGCAGATGGCCATAATTGTCCTTACAAGGTGTTTCATTGTCTTTTAATTTAAAAAACTGTTTTTAAGAAAGAGAGAAAGAAATCTGCCAGTTTTAACTCCACATTTAGAAACTAATGCTATGTTAGCAAGCCAGCTCCTTGGCAAGGAACAAAGCAATAATCAGGGCAAAATTGAATTGGTCAGTCCTACTGCACTGATTTCAGCACTGTTGTCAAGGTGTTGTTTGTTTCTTCCTGTAAAGGCTTTAAGGGATCCTTTCACGGATCTTCAAGATTTGGTTTGACCTTTTTCAGATTGAATTTTTAAGCAGTGAAAATTAGCTGCTGTTCATAGAAATTTTTAAGCTGCTTCTTCATCGCCTGTATTCTGGTTAAGTGGTAAATGGCAATAGATTTTTTCACTATTATTTTTTTGGATGATGATAATAAAAGCCAGATTTGCTCTATTTGACACATCAAAGCAGCAACCACAAAACCATATTGAGAATTGCTATAATTTAATGTAGCAATATATA
Organism: Melospiza melodia melodia; assembly: GCF_035770615.1. Classification (NCBI taxonomy): domain Eukaryota; kingdom Metazoa; phylum Chordata; class Aves; order Passeriformes; family Passerellidae; genus Melospiza; species Melospiza melodia. The sequence continues at coordinate 72,312,150 of NC_086226.1, read as the reverse complement.
AGATCCCAAAACTTCAGTTCCTGTGCTCAGCTCAGTGGCCTAACTGCAACTAGATGTTGTGAGGCAGAGAAAGATAGGAATCTACTGCTTGAATGGGGTTAGAGGAGTTGTGCACTCCACCTTGTTTTACCAAAGCTGTACAAAAAGTACATCACACCTAAGAGTGGTCCTTCTCCTGTTCTGACACATTTCCAAGTGCAGAAATATGGCAACCTCTTCCAGGTTTACTCCAGGTTTATACCATCCTTGTCCAACTTATTCCAGTTTGTCATCATGAGGTTGGACGTGGCATACACACATGCAATCAGGGTCCAAGAAGAAAAAAGTTTTTATTCAGCGTGTTCTCCAGCTTATATACTCTTAACAAAGTGTGATCTTAAGTCATTAACTACACCACAATAACTTATTATATTCATTGGTGCATTAATATAACTGGCAAAAGTTTTACAGAAATTTAATAAGGCACATATCCACATCTACTAGGCACGTAGTCTAGCTTGCAAAAATGTTCATGTCTCTTTTCTAATCAGTTTCCATGCTGATGGCCTTGTTTTCTTCCTTGCTATGGATACACTTGAAAATCATCAATTGTTATTTCTTCTATTAACTCAGCGTTGCTTGCAGGCCAGCAGTCAAGCCCCTCCATACCAGCTCTTCTCTGCGCATTCTGGTTTTTATTATGAATGCATTCTTAAGAATGCATTATACGCGTTCTTATTCCACCAGAATATGCGTTCTTCATAACTCACCTAGTCTCCTCTACTACCATTCAACCTTGTCTCCAACTTGGCAAAGTTCTTTCTTCGCAATTGCATTTTGTGAAAGAGAGTTACTTCAAATCTCTTCTACACTTTTCTCTCACAACAGTCATCCCCATTGTTTTCGTTTCTTTATCATGCTTTTTAGAATCAATGAATTGTTCGAGTTGGAAAAGTCCCTCAAGATCATAGAGCCCAACCATTGGTCTAACACTACCAAGTCCAACATTAATTGATGCCCCTGTGCGCCGTATTTAAGTTTTTAAAATACCTCCAGTACAGGAATGATGTTGCTACTACTTTCCTGGACAACCTGTTCATATGCTTGACAACCCCTTTGGAAAATATGTTTTTGGTAATACCCAAACTAAACCTCCCCTGGCAGAGTCTGAGGCCGTTTCCTCTTGTCCTGTCACTTGTTTCTTGGGAGTAGAGACCATGCCCCACCTGGCTAAACCCTCCTTTCTGACAGTGGTGGAGATTGATAAGGTTCCCCCTGAGCCTTCTTTTCTCCAGGATAAACACCCTCAGCTCCCTCAGCTGCTCCTCACAGGACTTGTGCTCCAGACTCTTCACAGTCCTTTTCTGGAGACATTCCAGCATCTCAATGTCTTTTTTGAAGAGAGGGCCCAAAACTGAACACAGGACTCAAGGCAGGTGCCCAGCAGAGGGATACAGTCACTGCCCTGGTCCTGATGGCCACACTATTGCTGATAGAGGCCAGGATTCTTTTTCATGTTAGTCATGATTAAAAATCTCATAGACAACTGAATTTGTTTGCTACTATTTTTTTTTCTTCTATATTTCCCATCTCCCACTGCAGCTTGCTTTCTATCTGAAATGTATTTTATTTTTAAGGAACATCTAACTTTGTGATGTATTTCCCTCCCACAGGCTGTAATCTATTGCTTGCTGAAATTTCCTTTAAAAATAAGTTGTTATTATTTTGCTACTTTCCTTTCATAAAAATGACTATGATTACAGTAAACAGTGTTAAGTACTCATACTAACCATCTGCTTTCAAGTGCTAAAATTCCTTTGAAAAGTACAATAAACATAATGTCTAACTTTGTTTTTCAGGCTTGCATTCAATGAAAGTGTTTTTAGAGCAAAACATCTCATCCATTTTTTGTGGCAGGTTTTCAGGCTTAGTACTACCTCTTAACTGTTAACTGTTTTGTGATTTTTCTAGCATTGGGATTGACCTGACAAAGTAAATAGGGGCACAGATACGTGGATGTAGTGTGATCACTTTTGCCACATACGAAGTGTCAACATCAGCATTTTAACTCATCATACCTAGGTTATACATCAATACATTTTTTTGAGTAAATTATGGAACAGCTGGTAATAGAAATGAAGATCCTATAAAAGTGTGTGATTTTGGAAGTCTAATGAAACAAAAGAGGTAATTTCAGCTTTGGTCTATTTAGAGTGCCGAAAGGCTCTTTTTAGGAAAGAATGTTTTTTAAGTTTTGAAGATTGCCTAGTCATTTGACCAAAATCAATTGTTTCATAGCATGATTGAGAGTGGAACTTTGTGTACAGAAAGGCTGGAAAAGAAAATAACTAGTCTTTAAGTGCTGAGGAGAAAAAAGGTGACTTCACTGAAATGTGTTTGGTAACATTGTTCTAAACTATAAAATTCAGTTCCTACTTAATCAGTAGAAAAAGTTTGAGAAACATTTTGAATTTTTAATTTTTTAAATCTACCCTAAACCCCCTAATGACTGCAGAAAACTTTAAATTTTGATTATAACTGAACATTGAAGTATGAGTGTGATTTCATAGTAATGAAATCATCTAAACAAAATAAGATCTGATACTGGTGTAATGACAGCCAACACAGCTGAATTTGTTGTAATAACTCCTGCAGATATCAGGAAACTGTGACAACTTGATTTAAACACTGAAGGGCCAAGAAGGAGATGATGCCTGTAAAGGCTATTTCTATCATATGAAAGAGGGACAGAAAAGACGTGACCATTGTCCCAAATATAAACTATGTGGGAATCCAACTAAATTGAATAATTAGTATTTTGTAGGTGAATGCATTGGGTGGAACTGGCATCATGGAACTCTACATGGCAGCAAAGCCATGTATAGCCCTCCTGGCCAGTTATAGAGCTTTTCAGTGCTGTTTCAGTCCATTCTGAAGAACCTGCAATATTCCGAAGCTAGTAGCAGTAGTAAATGTAAAAAAGTCCTTTTGTTAGACAAGACCCATGACAGTTCGAAAAAGGGACTCAGCCTTAAGTTCATGGTGACAAAAGATTTTTTAGGGTGTGCTGTGGTGACTGAAATGAGGCATATTTAGCATAGCAAGAATGGAAACAGAGCAAGACCCTCTAGAAAAAAGACAGTAGTAGACCTTGTAGGTGTGTGTGAGCCTCTAAGCAGTCATTTCTGCTTGGTGGCTGAAAGTGAGCAAAAGCCTAACAGAATACATTAAAAATTCAATTTAACACATTTTCTTTGAAAGCTGACTGAAATTAACACCACAAACTTATGAAGATATGGTGTGATGGAATTTGGGTCTGATTTTTGCTGGTCACAAAGGTGCTATATTCGTGTGGCTTTGAGTATGCAGGTTTAATCTGAGTTATTGCATGCATATCAAACTGATGAACAAGCACCTATTTGTTTTTATGAAAGAATCCTTTTAGAGAAACTTTACAGTAATATATATTAAGTCAGTTGTATCTCAACTAAAACAGCCAACTTTTTTTTCTAGGAAAAAGTTTTTGAATGTGAGAGATTTTCAAGATTGTGTTCTTTGTTTCCAGTTGTCATTTTCCTCTGTGTGTTGGCAAGGGTTTTTTCCTTTTCCTTAATGAGAAGCAGTATAGAATGTGCATTCAAATTATTTCAATTAATGGATCAACTTTAAGCACTCTTGCTTAAATTGTGATTGTTTGTGATATCCTCCTGTGGGTTTAAACTGCATAATATGAAGCATGGTATACCTGACTTTTAGTGTCTTAAAACCAGAGTTCTGTAAATAATGCAGTCAGTACATGTGAAACATCTGTATTAAATAGCTATTTGCAGAAGTCAAGCTCTGAGTTTGACTTCATTAAACTGCAAATGGCTTGCAATTAAGTTATTGATCATCTTTTGCAGGGTCTTAAGATTCTGCAGATGAGATTGAATCCTTAAATGTTCTTCAAGACACATCTGTTTGTGCTAGCATTTTGGCAATTGATAGTAGGAAACAATACTGGAAGAACATGTAAATTAATTTGGCTGTGAGTGTAGCATGAGTTCTTCAGGACCATAAAGTTTCACCAAGAACTTGAAAACTAAAATTTATGGCCCTCTGTATCCCACTTCCTAGACTTCTGCGTTGCTCTGCTCCTCATTCTTTTGGTATTCATTATTACTGAACCAAGAGAAATTATAATTTCTTCACCATTACTAGTTTCCACTTTTATTGATAGATAAGATGTATCTGAGAGAATGGAGACCCTGCTGTTGCATTTGTTGTTGTTCAAAGAGAACACATGATCTGCAGGCCACATATTTGTGAAGTAATTTTTCTGGCAAAATGGATACCACTCATATGACATGCTGATAGGGCAGTGAGAGATACTGCTGATAGGGCAGTGAGAGAGCTTGTGGTTTCTGTTTCTGTCCTCTTACCGGATTTTCATCATCAGACTGACTCCGCCTCTTGAAATGGAACTTCTGGTGAGGATGCAGAATGGGAAGGTCTCAAGAAGCTCAGAGGAGCGGGAAATATAATTGAAAATTGAAAATTCACAGTTTGAAGTGGCTTCTCTTTTTGAAACACGTGCTTCTCTGCTAAATACTGATTTGATAAACAATATAATCAGGCTTAAAAGGCAACAATGAATTAAGAAATAAAATTTGATATTCTCAAACACTGTGGGTGTGCAGGCCAAAGGAGGATCCATACTAAAACTTCTTTTGACCATGAGTTGATCTCACACCTAAAAAATAGAAGAGAGGTGATCATTTTCTCAGTGGAGGTAGAGTTGGCACCCATGGAAAGTTCTCCATGAAGTACAGCAGCAGGAGCCAGCCACTAGGATTGGCTCAGTTAATAAGAGTATGGGCTATTAATGCCAATGTTGTGGGTTCAGTCCCTCTGTGGACTGTATGCTCAGGAGATGGACTTGAGGATCTTTGTGGGTCCTTTCTAATTCAGAATATTCTGTGATTCTCTCTTGGGAATTTATTCAAGTACTATGTGAACCCTACAAACAAATTTTTTACAATATTTTTAAATAAAGACAAGAGTTACTTTTAACTCAATCTAAAAACAATTTTTTTACAATATTTTTTAATAAAAACAACAGTTACTTTTAACTCAATCTAAGTTCAATGCATGTACACTTGTTAAGCATTCTCACCCATCAGTAGTAAATTTTAGTAATGCTGATTGGGATGCTCTGTGAGAGTTTTTTAGGTGACAGATTCTGTCCTTCCTATGGAGATAAAATCATTCAGCAGAACAAGTTAATTGAAATAAATTGCCTATGTTTTACTTCTACAGAGGACATCTTTCACTTTGGACTTCCTTTAAAAAAGTTTTTTCAAAGATCATGTAGACTTTCTGTGTGCACCAGCCATGGAAATGTTTAGGGACACCACAAAACGTCAAATATCTCTTTAAAATAGAAAATCACCTAATTTGTAAACTTTTTTTTTTTTTTTCACAGAGATCCTAGACCATCATGGCATAAAGAGTGAGTAGCTTCTTTTCTTGGAGCCTCCTATTTATTAGCTTATTGAAAGAATGGTCCACTATTTAGATGACTGTAAGCTTGCCTGATCTCAATCTCCTCATTTATTTGAAAACGTTTTCATAAAGACATCTTCCATACTTTAGAAATGGCCTCCAGTCCTTATACTTTGTTATATTTTCTAAACCACTGTCAATCTTGTCTTTAATGGCTACAATGGACAGACAGGTTACTTATTTCATTTGTTTGATGATATTAATACTATCTCTTGTAATATGACTAGTAGTCTCTTTGTCTTTTACCCAGAGTAATTTGATTTGATATGGTTTCTTTTTCCTCTTATAATTTCAAACGTATTGAATGCTTTTATTTAATTCTGGTTACATGCATGGGATTCTGGTTATGTGAGCTGGATCTTGTCTGTGCTCTGTGTTATTTGAGATACATAAAATGAGATAAAGAGCAAACTTGTACTGTCACTTCAGACAAAGGTCTACAGTAGCAAATAGTCTAGAGAAGTTACAAAGAAGAGAAAAAGCAATCCTAATTTCTATAAAAGAGAGAAAATAGTCAACATCAGAGAGGGAATAGATACTGATTATAATGGACTAAAAAAAGAGGAAAAAATAGTTCATCAAAACGGTAAAAAACCTACTACATGTAAAAAACCTACTACAAGTGATAATGGCTGTTATTATTCATGAGGTTATTAAATTCACTAATGGTATTTCGAGCGGTACAGTAGATATGTGTTCATGGGTGCAAATTCTCTTTCCAGAAATGAAATTCTCTTTCCCTGTGTTTGCTGTAATGTAGCTCTTGCTTCCAGGCCTACATTTGAAACTTTACAATTTACTTTCTCCAGTGATTAGGTACTTCTCTATGGAGGATGAGACTCCAGTGGTTTTGTTCTTCCCTGAGGTCTGACTGAAGAGGTTGGAGTTTTTTGTGAAGGAAAGTACCAAAGAGCAACTGATCTGTTTCCCTTCATAAATCTTGAAGGTTGTTAACTCCAGTGCTTTAACAAAAGGATTCTTAATGGCATCAGAGGTGTAAGAATTTCAATTAACATGTGTTTGTTTGCTCTAATTATTCTGATCTTGATTTTATTATGCTATAATTTGGATCTGTTGATTCAGGGCAATTTTCCCCTCCAACTAGTTTTCTTAAGCCTACAGGCACTTGGAGGTCTCTTTTCCTTTGTGTATGTGTTCTTTCTGCATGTAGTCTTTGATCTTGTTTGGGAAATTGTTCTCAAAAAGCACTTTTGAGGATATCTGCAGCTTTGAGACTGTTCAAGTCAAGTATGACCAGAGGCCCCATTGTGTTCTGTTAGAAAATATTTTAAATGGTAGGGAGTATAACCACAAACTGTCCTATCATCATAGAATCATAGAACGACTTTGGTTGGGGTAGGCATTAAAGATTATCCTATTCCATCTGTCCTGCCAGGGCAGGACACATTTCACCAGATCAGGTTGCTCAAAGCTCCATCCAGCTAGGCCTTGAACAGCCTCCGGGGATGGGGCCTGCACATCTTCTCTGGGCAACCTGTCCCAGTGCCTCACCATCACTACAGTGAGGAATTAATTATTAATATCTATGTAAGCCTACTCTCCTTCAATTTAAAGCCATTCCTCCTTGTCCTGTTAGTACATGCCCATGTAAATAGTCTCCACTTTTCTTGTAGGCTCCCTTCAGCTAGTAGAATGGTGCAACTAGTTCTTTCTGGACCTTTCTGAACCATCCCAATTCTCATAGCCTCTCAACAAAGAATAGCTGCTCCATTCCTCTAATCTACTTGGTGGCCCTCACTGCCCTTAACCTCACAAAGTATAGCTGCATGAAGGGAATGAAAAGAATAATCTTTGCAGCACTAACTTGTCTGTTGTGAAGGACAGGAGACAAATATTTAAACTGACAGGATTTTCTACTTTATATGGTATTTGGTCTTTTTTTTTTAGAAAATCCTACCTCTCCATTTGGGATCTTTTTGGAAGATGTTCTTTCAGCTTTTAAAAAGGGAGAGGTATTAGTAATTTTCTCCTGAATCAATCCTTTACTTCTTTTCACTTTATATCTGAATTAAAAATTTGTTTAGAAGAAATGTTCTTGGTCCCTCATTGATTGAATGAAGTCAGCTAGGAAGTTAAGGCTGCCGATGCCTTTCTGTCAATTGCCTCAATTAGTTACTTGCTTGTATTGGTCTACACTGAAATTGTCTCCTTTGGTCTTTAATACCTGCTTTACTCTCCTGTGAGCCTTAAAAATTTGTGTCATTTTGATAGTGAGGATTCAATGGGGGAAAGGTAACAGCTACAAGTGTAATGAGCACCTAGACAATGAACAAAAACTTCAGTGTTTGTGTAACAGGTGGTTGTATTTCTAAAGGGCTGTAAACAGTCACTGAAAGTATACTGAAGCCCAATTTATTTTGACAGTGATGGTTAGACATTTTCATAGATTAGAAGTTTTCAGATAACCTTTATCTAGTGGCAAGTTGTGGATAGCCTTCCAAATTTGTAATGCAGAGATGACATAATTTGTGGCATAGTGTCATGATGATACAGCAATGTTAGATCTTCCCATCATTTCAGAGTATTTTTTAGTGTTTCCAGATGTGGGTAAATGCATGAAGAATGGGATTGTATTGTAAAAATAATGGCAGGTAGATACATCTGAAAAAGCAAAGCTATTGAACTATTGTTTTCTAGTCAGACTCTTAAAGCTAATAGTAATTACAACAAAAAGCATTATGTTGATCTTTCCCCGACAAGGTGACAAGTCTTTCAAAATTGCTCTCTGACAAAACAAAATAAATGCATACTGAAGTATAGCGCTTGTGTCATAGTCGTGTTTGTCTAAAACTAAAGTGAGGAAAAATATGGGAATTTGTTAAACCGAGTACTGCAAATGCAAAAACAGAAAATCTGTCACATATTTAAAGAAGATTGCATTCTCCCATTCTCCAGACTTCAAAAAGACACTGGATTTTGTCCTAGGATGTTTAGGGAACACATTCTTTCATTTACAAGGACACATTTTTCTTCTAAACATAGAGGCATATCTTACTTTCTGAATTATTTAAGTGAGAGTGCCAGGATTTCTTTCTTTGTGTTGCAGAATGTACATTTACACAAATGGATATTGTTCTTTCTGAAGAAAGCATATGAAATTATGTTTAATCTGTTTAATTTATTTTCTGAGAATGTAGCATACTTGCTGACTAACCTTATTGGCGTTCTTGCTTCTACTGGCAGGGTATATCTGTGAAAAGGGATTAAGAGAGAGACAAAGCTTTAATTTTTTAAGAAAATGCTCATTCTGATTTTTACATAGGAAAGCAGAGATAAGCAGTACAATCCATTTGTAGGGGTGCTTATGTGTGAATGTGAGCAGCATATCTATGTGCATATGCTTGATATCTGAAATCTTGGGGAACTGTGCGTCAGGAGAGATGGATGTGACAGAATGAGGAGCTCCTGATAGGAATGCATCATAAACTCTCAGAAAGGACTGTCATTTTGACTTTGGATGACAGCATCTCCAGATTGTAGACCACACAACTGGGATTTGTACATGTATTTGTTTAAATATAGAACAAAATATATTTGTTCTCTAGGGTGGCCTAGAGAAAATGTGAGCAATGACCAGTCTCTGTAACCCGTATGGCTTTCCCATATTTTGAGCAACAAAACAGCTATTGAAATCTGGGGATGCAAAGCATGTAGTTGGTTCAGTAATGACAAGCAATGCCAGCATACTGTAATTAACATGGGGTGGTATAATTTATAAGGAATGTTCTATGCAGCTTAACACCAACACAGGAAGAAGGGAAGGAGTGAAAGAATTGCTCATCTGCAAAATCAAAGTGCCTCTCCTTTTGATGTAAACATTTTATTTTCAAATGCTCATTACATTTTTGTAACTAACTAAAGGACTCTGTCATTATGAGTTAACACAGTGGCAAGCAAGAGTGAGTCATGAAGATGACCTCTGTCCTTTTGCTTCCATATTAATCTGAAAGGGAAAATCTCAGCAGACTGTTTTTACTGTACATAATTAAGCAATTCTGAATGCTCAGTGAAACTTGAATGGTATGGCATAAAGCCTGATAATATGACAGTTAATGAGATGAGACTTAAACGTATTCAGCCTTTATAATAATAAGTGAAAGCTTTTGCCTTCAGATTGAGGGCAGACATGTCCTGAAATATTCGTTAAAAAAGCTAAAAACAACAGCAAGGGCACTGTTCTATGTTTCTTTGTTTTATGACTCTCTCAAAGAAAGAAGAAAAAAAATGAAATTATTTCTTAATTATACTTATTAAACATCTATAACAAACTGTGACATTTGCATTCATGGCTGAGAAATCTAGAGGAGGAAGCATTCAAGAAACTGCTAACAATACAGGGAGTGATCTATGTCACTGTATCTTTCTTTAGAGCCCAAAGTATTCAGGCTGGCTGAAGCTACATAATTAATTTCACTCCCTGTCTCTTATAAGGAGACAGTTGCTTTGGAAAGACCTTCTTGTCTTTTCTCTGTGCTGTATTTCTACTTTCATTAACAAAATAATTTAGCTTTGTGTAAGCCTTCTAGTTGTCATTGGTGATTCTTGTGTGTTTGCAGCATGATGCTCTTTGCAGCATGTATAATACATACCTGGGGAGGGAGCTTTCCAATGAATCGTCCAGCTTAGCTGTTATTGATTAAATTTATTACCTGAAATTGCCTAGGTTAATGCTGGTAAGCAAAAATAGATTGTGTATTAAAAAATACCCTGAAACAAGTAAACAAACAGAGCCCACAGACAAGATATTGTGAATGACTTTCTGAGTGTTTATTCCTGTATTAATAATACTGGAAACCTCATGGGTACCTAGAGTTAGCTAGCCTGGTTATGCAGCTTTGGCTTCAACTAACCCCTTTGATTTTTTCTCTTAACGTGTTTATACTTCATGAGGACTTACATTTTCCCTTCCACAGTTTTGCTAGTCCTGCTCCTGCTGGGAAGATTCTGAAATGCTGCATGGTGACTGTGCAACCCCAAGATCATGGTCTAAGTGCTGAAAAATGTTGTGGTTAAGGACATAAACTCAGACTTGGTCTCAGGCATACATTCACTACCAGTGTACTGTATTGTTCAGTAATTCAGAGTCCTCAAAATTCAGAGGAATTTTTGATGTACTGCCAAAGGTCAGAGCACATGAGCTTACTGTCCCTGAATTTTTAGTTTTTTATTTTTTTTAAGAAGAAACAAATGAAAGCCAACCTATTTCAAATGTTTTAAGCTCTAAAGAGATACTGGCAAATAGGTGACTCACAAATTACACAGAGATTATTCTATCAGATGCAGTCATCTCTCATGATCATGTAGTGGCAGGACAAGGGGAAATGGATTCAAACTGAAAATTAATAGCTTTAGGTTAGATATTAAAAAGAAGTTGTTTACTGTGAGGGTGGTGAACAGGTTGCCCAGGGAAGCTGTGGATGCCCTATTCCTGGAGGTATTCAAGGCCAGGTTGGGTGGGTTTGAGCAACGTTTTTTAGTGACAGGTGCCCTACCCATGGCAGGGGGCTTGGAACTAAATGGTATTTAAGGTCTTTTCCAACCCAAGACATTTCTATAATTTTATGATCAGTGGTTTATACAAAACCCTTTTTGTCAATTGTTCCCAAAGGAGATTTTTGGAACAGAAACTATGACACACTATTTTTTTTGCTCCATATTTTTCTTAAATTAAATGGTACTTTTGCAACAACACCAGGAGTGCATGTGCCTAGGAAGCACTTTTTGCCTTTCAGAATTGTATTAGTCGAGAGTTTTGTTTTGCATTCAAATTTCTGATAAAAAATATTTTTGTTACATGAAAATGAAATTAAAATATAGCAAATGTAGGACATGTATAAAACTTCTGTAAGTCTCATGGTCCTTCTGTAGCAGAGGGGTATATTTCAGAATGAGAGCACTCTGAGGCATCAGGCTCCACACCAGGAAAGTGGAGCTGGGAGCAAGGCTTCTGATGATAACCACGCAAGTCTTGCCTGGGAAAGGCACTAGGGGTGTTACAGTGTTTGTTTGTTTCTCACTGACACTTGGTGTATACGTCAGGAGAGAAAAATGCTCCTTCCTGTTGAATTATTTTTCCCCCCCCTTGATTATTATAAATGCTGCAAACAGCAAGTAAATTTGTGGAGGAGGGGAACTGAGAACATTTTGTAGTTCTTGAAAGGTTAATTGCACTATTTATAGACCTAACTGCAGAGGGAAAAATCTCTCAGTATGACCCAGCAAGGTCAGCGTGGTAATAGGAACCTAAATGGAGCTCTGACCAGTCATGAATTACTGTCTGTGATACTGGGAATGCTGACAGTTCAATCACAGCACTGTTTCAATAGAGAACTCCATATATTTAAAGCGCTGATACTGTTTTCCCTCTAAATGACAGGCTTGACAGATGGGCCGAAAGCACTGCAGACGTTTGAACAAGGAAATAGAGAGGGAGCCTGCTGGAAGCAAGGCTTCACGCAGCCAGCCGCGGATGATGAATAGAGTGTGATTGTGTCTGACAGGTAGTAATATAACTATTCATTCACCACAGAACACCTGGAGCACACTATATTAAATGGTACAAGATGGAGAGATTCTGTGACAGGAATGGGATGTGTGAATCCCATGCTGAGTTTTGGTACAGCAATATAGAAGGTCAGGGGTCCTGCAATATAAACTCCCTGAGAAAAGGATGTAATTAAATTATTTGCTTACTAAAGTCTTTCTAATGTTTTGCTAACATGTTGCCAGGATCATTACTTCAGCATGTCTGCACAGCTAAGAGGAAAATAGCAAATGGTGCTTGCTGACTACTATGCTCCTGCTCTGTGCTCACAGGCTTGCTAATCAAAGTGCTGTCATTATTGCACAAAGCTGCATTGCAGGGTGGGGATGGCGAGGGGCAGAAATGCCTAATTGTGGCCACAGTTCTAGAAACTGTGTGCTGTGTTTTGTCTTATGTTTTGAAGCTTGTAGTTGACCTTATTTTAGGGCATTTGGGGCCAAATATCTACCGTGTTCAGCACGTACATGGAGAATTAAAAGATGCTGCACTCATGGATAATGTGGAGCTGTGTAGCATCACAAATCTGTTTTGTTGGAGCTTAAAGAAGCTGCCATTTTCACCTTGCTATGACAGAGTTGTAATTCAAAGCCAGAGACACTTCATTTTGCAAATGTTTGTTTTGTATTATTTCTGTACTGAGAAGCAGATCAGGCTTAAAATCTAGAATTGTTCTTTGTATATAGAAAGTGAGGACCTGAGATTAGGTCTAATGTTAGCATGAGTTGGAATATTACTTAATATATTCCACACAGGAGCTACTGAAAACCTTTGGAACGCTTAACTTTTTTGGAGTAAACCCAAGATAATTAGAGACCCTTTGGAAGACTTCAGTGAGCACTTTGGTGTAAGAATATGAGCCAACAGTAAGTAAATAACATCCAAAAGGAAATCTTGCTAGCAGTCATATGCAAGTGAATATTTTTACCACAGTTCATGTCTTGCTAGGCAGGAGTGTTAACCAATTTGTTTCTGTATACCTGTCACTGATAACTCTTAAGATACAATGACAAAGTGCAATGTCCTTTTGAAAATACTGACAGCTAAAGCACACGTAATCCCTTCTCTTGGATGTCCAAAACAGGAGTTTACTTCTGCAAGCATAGGTGACAGAACAGAATAAAAAGACAAACAAGCAAGCAGGTTTAAATTTTACTTACCTATTTATTGTTTCTTTACAGGTACTAAAGCACACTGTGTAATTAGAAATGTTACTATATCAAGTGTGTTATTATTCTCCTTTGACCCTACATTCTTGACAAATGTTGAATAGAATGTTTACACTAAAAATATATTGCTTTTGTCAAAATTCAATGTATACAGAAAGTGTTGATAATTTTTTGTAAATTCAAAAGCATCAAAAGGGTAGGGTACCTAAAAGCACTAAAAAAAAACCTAAAAAAAATACATACATTTTTTGACATTATATAGGTAAATTATTTCACATTAAAATGTGTTTTCAAAGTACCAGAATGTCTAGTATGAATGATTTATTCCCTGATTTTATTTTCTTTCATTTTATAATTGCAAGTAGTTTTTAAAACTGGTTTGGGATAAAAGTCAGTTTTACATTGTGCCATATACTGGATATTCCAGTTTTCTTTTTCATGTGAAGTAGCTAGTGATGTATATAGCAATGTATCTTGTATTCAGTGTAGCTGGAGTCTTCAATGTCTGCTCAATTTTTGGCCTCTACTTTGTCCCCATATCTTGTTATAACAATGCTGACATATTTCAAATTGTTTTGAAATTGTTGTGGAAAATGTTGATTCTGATTGGTTTTGTCAAACAGTATGGTTTGGTGATTCTTTTTTTAGCATTTCTTCTACTTAGACAATCACAGCAGATATCTCCTGCAACATAATCAAGAGAACCATATTTCTAAATATATGCAGTGACGTGACTGTTGACTTGTCTTGGGAAGTCTTTGTGAAATGAAGTATTTGGTTGTCAATTTTCCATAGGAAGTTATTCAGCAGCTTTCATCTCAAATTAATTTTGCTTGTCACTTTCTTTATTTGCTGAATTCTCAAATTGGCTAGGTCAGCTACTCTCCGAGTGCTTACTAAGTGGCTTTTCCTGAAAGCAGAAGGCATACCAGGCACTCTTTTTTTCTCTGTCTCCTTTCATTGCCAAATCTGGCAACATAAGTAGTAGTTAAAGGACAGGAGCAAATAACCAAACATAATTTAAAAAAGAAAAGTACAAGTCACCACTTTTTAACCCATGTTTTTGCATATAGATTCAGTGCCTCTTTTTAATGAAAATAAAATACAAAAAATAAATATTCTACATGCTCAGAAAATTAATGAAACTGCTCTTGAACCTCCTGCCAAGAAAGCTTGTTGGACCTGGTGCACTTGGGCTCTGTCAGGTAGTGGCCAAATCCGTTGCAGCTCTTAGGACTTGCCTATTTTACCAACAGGTTTCATCATAGTCCAATACATACTGGACTGTTTTCTTGAAAAAAAAATTGGTGTTTTCAGGTTTTCTGGTACTTAATCATTTTCTGTTCTGTCTCAGATCTTGTTTCAGGCTGAATTCTAATTCTGTTGGATCAGCTGAAACAAATAATGAAGTTAACACATTTTTAGGCCAAAAAAATATTTCTTTATCTATTTATTTATTTAGTTATTTAGTTTGCTTATTTTAAGCAAAATGAGCAGTATTCCAGGCCTTTATACTCTGTCAGTCTGGGACCATTAGCTCAGTGTATTTGTAAGTCTACACTGAGACTGCACCTTCCTTGATGGCTTTTTAAACGTTTGTTTTTATATAATTTATTTTAAAAAACAATTTATCACAGTTTACAGTAAATGATTAGAAATATCTGTCTCTTACATTAATTTGCTTGCTTTGCTTAATAAGGGACATCTGATTATTTGTTGTATCAGGAACATGGGCAGTACACAGAAGAGTGTCACTGAGCATGAGAGGCCTGTAAAGATTCCTGCTGAGGGAATTGAGGAAAACTGTAGCCTTACATTAACAGAATATTAATTAACAAATAACAGTGTTTTGCTAGGAGCAGAGATGGTTTTTGTCCCTCTCAGTGTATGAAAATTTCATTCTGCATTAAAGGAGTTTGCAGATATGGCTGAAGACACTCTATCTGATTAATCCATAGTATTCTGTGGACAGAATTCTCTAACTCTCTACCAGGCAAAGAAATCCCAAACTTGCAGATATCATCAGTGTAATGATAATTATTTATCATTAATGTAATGATAATAACATTTTACTGATGAATTATGTAATAAGAAAAGAGAAAATGGATCTTTTATACTAAGAATCTTACATTAATTTTGCTTCTCATTGTCTATAAGATGTTACAGGGTTATGGTCACTAAAACAAGGACTTTATACATGGTTTATGAGGACTGTTGGGGCTTTGGAAAATTAAAGAGTAAGTCATAAAATATAAGTGTCCTCCCTATTTACAAGAGAGTTTTCTCTTAGGTAGAAAGGTGTACTCAGCTTCCATTTCAGACAGTCCTTCCCTGAATGGTGGAAAAAGTGAAGTCAGCTTTCTCCTTCTCCTGGAGTAGGTCTGCACAATACAAACAAAAATTTTGCTCTCACTATATTTGTTCATCTGTGAACGTCACCCCAGGTCCCCACCAAGGACACTGCATTGATACTTCCCTACAAAAGTACAAAAAGTGAGAAAAAAATTAAAGCTATGTTGCCAATATCTCTTGTTCTGTAGATGTGTATATTTTGTAAAAGACAGCAACAATTCAAAATAATTTCCTTGTCTTGTCATTTTAACTGTCTGATGAGATACCTGATGACTTGGTCAGCAACATTCAATATTTGATGTTTGAAATATGAAAATGTTTATTTTCCAAAACCTCCATACATACAGAACTTCTTTGCATTTCTTTGTGTTTGCTGCTAAATTGGATGTTGGGATGCCTGTGGAGTGCGCTCAACATTTTGGGTTAAGGCGAATATTACCACCTACTGAGTAGAGTAATAGGTAGCTATTAAGAAGATCTGTAATTTCCATTAGCCTACCAGCTGCCCACAAGGGTTGTTGGACCATATCCTTTGTCAATGCTTAAAACTGATTAAGGAACTTTGTTTGCAGTGTGTTCACTCTTCAGGTGTCTGCCCTAACAGAACATTTTAACTGTAAAGATCTTGGCATGGTCAGAACTGCATGAAATATTATTTGCTTCTTCAAAAAAGGTATTTCTAACTAGTCTTCTGTCTGTATGGGGCTGTTCTGTATTGAACACTTCCCTAATTACCTTTCATCTATGTTAATAACAAAAAAGTATTTAATGTGTTCCAGAACTGGCAGTTAGAAATAAACCTGCCCCTGATCAATGATCCATCTTTCTCTCTTCCAGACATCCTTTGTGTCCAAGTGTACGGTTGTGCGCTAAAAAAATTTATTTATGCAACACAGCAATACTACTGATATCTATGAATTTCAGCCCTGATGAGTCTTTTAACTGATTCCTGCTTCTAATCATAATTTTTGGAGTTCATTTACTCAGAATTCAGAAATCATTCTAAACCTGGGTTCTGGCTGTTTTCTTTACTGTCAGATATAAGCTTCTGTACAGACAATAACGGGCTGCAGTTTGTCAAAACCTCTCAGGCAACAAGAAGGGAAGTAAGACAACTAGAAATATATATGTGGTTTCAAAACTATGACAAAATGAAGTGTTTGGTCCAAATAAAAATCTTGGATTCTGTGAAGAAAAAGAAAGATCAAGCTGGATAATTTTGCGAAAAGTTTTGCATCTTATCATGGTTTGAGAACAGAAACTGTGAGCTAGTGACACAAAAAATGCATTCTAGTCAGGGCCTTTATGCCTCAGTACAGCTTTATAGAGTTATGACCTGGTTCTCACTGCTTCTTTTTATTTCTCAAGTGCACAGAGAATCTGCTGGGGTCTTGGTTATGTCAAAGTGAACTACTCACACTTGGAAAAAAAATAAACTGCCATTGTTTGAGTTGAAAGAGCAAAGGCATTTCTGAAAACTCTAGACCTTTGCCTTATGCTGAGACTTTTTGTTCCACAAAATCTTTAATTGCTGTGGTTGAAGGATTTGCCTGTGGTGCAGCACTTGATTGCTCGTCTCCTGGTGGAGGCCCATGGCCACCAGCTTGGAGGCAAAGAGGGCCACTGAGCCCCGATAAACTGAGAGATACAGGAACCTCTGGAACTCATAAAAGTCTTAAGCAGGCAGTGCACTGTGGTGCAGGGACATCTCAGTGACATTGAGCTGGTGTTGTGAAGGGGGACAGAACAGCTGCACCGGTGCTGTCTGGTGTTAGTGTTCTCACAGAGGAATAGTAGTTTACTGCACGTGTATCCACTGTCCTTGTGGCTGCTTTGTGCTGTATATCTGCAGAGCTTCCATCTCACTTCTTATTCTATCACTTTTATTGGTCAAAAGTTTAATGTCTTTCAATATCCTCTGACTCCACATAGGTGATTAGAAAATGTTGGCCTGTTGTTACGACTAAGAGGGCTGCTGTCATGTGCTTTTCACCCTGTGTTTTGCTGTGAAGGAAGTAAGTAGAAAATTACTCACACTTAAGAAGAGAATTACACATTTCTATGTGTCATATTGGGAACTTAATAGCATGCCAGTTTAATAATTAAGGACTGAACTTCGAACACAAATGTTGCAAATTCTTCAGCTTTTGATAATGTCTCATCTTTATGGACTGGAAGAAGTGTGGAGGGTAAATATCTGCTTAGCATCATTTGTGATGAATGTTGTTATTGAGGAATCTTTTGCTTTCTGAAACATCACTTTCACTGTTTATAGCTGCCTTTCCTCTTTGTAAGTTTCTGAAATCTGCCATTGTCTTATGGACTTTTTTTATTTCTAAAATATAATTTCTTATGCATTTTTCTGGAAGGATTTTTTTGGTGCTTTTTGTTAAGTTTTATCTAGTCTGATTAATTTTCTATGTGACTAATTTGAACTGGCTTTGTTTTCATAAGCTTTCAAGTATGGCTTGTGTACAAGACACAAGACACACTTTCAGCTGAATGTTTTTACAGTATTATTTCTGTTTTTCTTTTTTGGTGGTTTTTAGTTGTTGCTATTTTGTCCAAAAGGGTCTTTCCCTACTGGTATTTCATGCCTGTATGGTTAAGCAGCTTAATCCTATTTCAGAGAGTCTAAATTTCTCAATTTTTGCTCCAGGATGTTCTTGGTTAGGTTTCTTGTCTGAAGTTTAGGGTGACAGTTCTTGTTTTCAATATTTCCTTGTAAAAGAAAGATTAGGTAGGATGTGGCCAGTATTACCTAATGGGTGATCTGCAGATCACTTGGACTTCTTCCTTCTCTCTAATAATAGCAATGGCTCTTGTACACTCCAGAGCTAGTTATTCTGAGCAGACAAGCACTGACATAGAGTATTAAATAACATTTAGTGATTTAGGACAGAATTATCTCTCAAGTCAGAGTGGTAGGGACTGTGTGAGCAGAGTAGAGGACTATGCAATTATTTACTGCCTTGCTGTGTGTTAGGGAACGAGTGTTTTTAATGTATGAGGAAACTTTTGTGGCTTAAAAGTTGGAAAAGATATCCAGTGGGCTTTTCTGAAGTAAATTGTCTGTTGCATGGTGATGCCTATTCTAGTTCTATGGATCTGATCTGAAGGTGCAATTTGGCCAGGTTGGGGCTATAACACAAGTTTTATTTATCACATCTTTGTTCACATTTACTGCTGTAATCTGCAGGTTTTACATGATCTGGAGATAACCAGTTATACTTCTAATAACTGTAATATTTTTGAAGACGTTGTCATCTTTTTATTCAGTAAAGGATCTGGTTACCTATCACTGTGATATCAATTATATAACAATCAAGACACTTTGATGAATAATTCTGTTATGATTCAGCTATCTATATTGGCAGCATAGTATCACTGAAATGTTTCTGATTATCCTCTACATTTCTGGCTTTGATGGCCATGGAAAATGTAATTTGTGTGTTTTGCAAGTGAATGTGTTTTATCCCTTTTCTTTTTTACACTGTCTGCATTGTTCAGCCAATATGCTTGAGATGGGAATTTATGTTCACAGATTGTAGGCATGAAACATCACTACAATCCATAATAAGGCCATTAGTATTCTGCTCATGCAAGCCACTGTAAGTACAATTTTCAGTGGCCTAATGTAACAGGTAATCATAAATTAGTATTTGCTTTAAAACAACACCAGATTACGCAGACTGCATGCTTAAGAAGAATGACTCAGTAAGTGGTGCAGCTCTGTAATGAAGTGGGAGCTCATTAAACAGATGCTATCTACTTCACTGATCTACATAAACGGCAAACAAACCAAATGGAAATGTTTCAACAGAACACTGCAGTCAACCAGAACAAGTTCAGGTTCATTTACTGTGGCACTGTCTACAGGAATGAGTCACAGCAATAATTGAATAGTTGCTTGCTAATTTATCATTTTACATTTGTTATTGAATTTGCATAATGTGTTGATTTTTTATGTCTTTGGTTACATTGAATGCCCTTGTCTGTGTTTACAAAACCAGAACACAGTGGGTGATTTTAAGATTCATCATACTGGCAGTGTTCAATGTTCATTGCTTGGAATGTATTTTTTAAAATTTTCTTTTTTTTTCTGGTTTGTGTGTTACAACACAGCACATGCACACTTGTAATTAATATTTAGGAAAATTGAAACACTTACTTTTTTAATGAATCATAGGTAGAGGCATGCAGACAGGAGCAATGACTGGGCATTCAGTATTTCTAGTGTAATGCAGCCAAAATGACATAAGATGTTTTCCCAGTAGGTGGAATAGCCAGAAATAACAGTGCTTTAGAACTGAACTCTATGAGTAATTTGAAAGATCACTACTTGTTTTGGAGTGCATTACCTGAAGGATATTTTGCTGATTTTAGAGGCTTTGCAGCTGCTTAGGAGGAACAGTACTGTGTAAGACCATTATACAATTCTGTTTGAGAGGAATGAAATGTAAAAAAGCTAAATGACTTGAATCTAAAAAATAATTTTTGACATGGTTTCTGATATGCATTAGTTGTAGGTTTTACACAGTATGTGTGAAATATAGCTGATAAAGCAGAGCTAAATGGGTTATAACTTGCTTTTGGGTTATATATGGTTTTTATATGGTGATATTTTTCATAGACTGTATTTTCTAGTATGTGAGGCACTATTAAATGATGCAACACCCAGCAGGATCAATTTTTAGTGTTGCCAGACTCTTTCAGGACCTTTTTTATTATTTTAATGTTTTATCTTTTGCTTATAGCTCTTAATATCTAGGGGAACTATGATCCTGCAGATAGCATCAGTTGAATTCTGACATGTTGCAAGTTTTTTGTCCTCTGCAAAAGCTCTTAACATTGTGAACTCTTGTAAAAAATTGCTATTTTACAAGTATCCAAAGATACTGCTTGTGACCTGTATGCAGACTGTGCTTGCAGTAATTGCAGTTTTCTTTGTGCAAATGTATGCAGGGTACTAGTCACCAAGAATATGTGGAGGAGCTCACTGATGCTGAGGAAAAAGAGAAAAAATTGCAAAGCACTAGTGTTTAACTTAAACAACTATCAAGGAAAAACATTTATTTGTGAATCACCTTTCATCAGGACTGGTTAGATTTCTTTCAGAAAAGAAACCCCACTCACTTGCTACCAACACAGTGTGTCGTCAAAGGAAAAAACCCTTCTGTTAAATGATTTCAGAAAAATTTCACTCCACCTTTTCAACATGTTCGTTCATGTGTTCCACACAAATTGTCGACTTAAGAGACCTCTAAATTTGTAGCTAACCTCCTTCAATAACCTGCAGAGTTAAACAATAATTCTGCTGAGATAAGCGTTAGAGGTAGCACATTCTTGAACACATAGTGAGGAAATCTAGCACCAAGTAATATCAATATTGAAGTCACTCTGTGTTAATCTACTGAAAATTTATTTGCGTATGTTTTTTAAACACTCACTTGTAAATTATTCTGTTCTCTGTTAATTAAAGTAGCTAGAATTCTGGTTTATAAATATATGATTACATGAAAACATTCATGTTCCATGTATGTGAAGAGTCTAAGTAACTGAAATATACCAGGAGTATTGAACTGTTAAAGGAGAACCTTGCAGTCAATACACCTGTCATCAAACTGTGGGAGACAAATTAAAAAGCATTCTATGCCAAAGTTGTATAAGCCCTTTCCAGTTATAGAGTACTCCAATACCTCAGAAGAAAGCAAAAGAGCAGGAAACTCAAACTCAGTTCATTCCTATTTATTAATCTAGTTTATTTAGAGTTATTTTAAAAAGAGGTCGTCAAGTTTTCATGCTGTTTTGATGTTTTTACAGCTTTTCTTCTATGAAGTGGATGACAGTTCCATTAAACTATTAATATTCTTGCATCTATTAATATGTATAAACAGTTCTGTACTTCATGAGGATCTAGGACACAACTGTATTGCATTTCCACGCTTGCTTTATATTAACATTCAGTTTCACATTGCAATTTTGCACAAGAGCAATAAGCATTTATTTGCACTAGTTGAATTTTTCCTTTTTCTGACATAAAACAAGCTTCTGATTATATAATTATCCTATATAGTTTGTTCAATCCACATAAGTAACACCTCATTGATAAGGGAATTTAGCTGTGAAGATACTGTTTGAAGAGAAGCAAAGAAATACAGGTTGAAGAAACTTTCTTTGAAAGACAGTACAGTACCTTGATATTAGATTTGTAGGATTTTCCCCCCTTCTTTTGTTAGATCCTCTGCTGTTCCTGTCTCTGGGAATACATAAAATAAACTCTGACTCAGCTAAATATATTCACTAATTTTTGGCAAGTAGG
This sequence comes from Melospiza melodia melodia, assembly GCF_035770615.1. Lineage (NCBI taxonomy): Eukaryota > Metazoa > Chordata > Aves > Passeriformes > Passerellidae > Melospiza > Melospiza melodia. The sequence continues at coordinate 72,290,222 of NC_086226.1, read as the reverse complement.
GCTTAATAAGTCTACCTCTGAATTTTTTCCCTAGATTGAGTCTGTTCTTTTTAAAGTTATCCAGTCCCCCCTGAGGATGGCTTGTATCTCTGCCTTTCACCTCCACCCAGCTGACTAGAACAGTGTTAGCACAAGCTCAAGGGACAGGAATTTTGTTTTGCTGAAGGTCTATGCCTGTCATCAGGAACAAGTAATAATGTACAGATGCAAGAGGGCATTTCTACCAAGTTCACTTGTGAATCACCTTTTGGAGAAGATAGCATAATGTCTATTTTCTCCTTGATTTTCTTCTTCTGCTACCTGCCCCTAATTTTCTAATCAACTTCTCTAGTTATTGAGAATTTTCATCTGGGGCATATCTTTTGATGTGTTTTGCTTTTGTTGTTCATTTATAACTTTCCAATGCACCAACAAAACTGCCTCCATAGCATAGCCTATAATATAGATGATTCCATATGTGCAGGTCCCTTTAAATAGATTAATAGCTCTGGTGGAATTGTGATCCCAGAATTTTGATGCTGCTTTGTCAACCACCTTTTCAGTGGAAATTGTGTTAAATAAAGTGTTTATTGGTAATTTCAGAGATGTATTGGATCAATCACAATAAAAATCTGACATATAGGACATTATGATTTCTTTCTCTGCTCTTTGTAGTTTTCTTGATCTTAGCCTCTCTGTAGTCTTAAGGCCATTATGTTTTTTTGTTTACAAAATTTAATTCTCCTCCTGGACATAATTAGCTTCTCTTCTCTCTTGCAAATTCTGTTTAATTTTCTCATTCTGCATGTACCAGTATTTACTGCCTGAATTTTGCCTGGGTTGCATTTTTGTGCTTGTCATAGACATCTGCAAGAGGACGGACAAACCTAATATCTCTCTGGGAAAATACTGGTTTAAAATATTTAGCAGGTTAAATACAGCAGGTCATGACATAAGGTAACTAAGAGATTCCAAACTGAAACACTTTGCAAGATTTTTTCTCTCATCCCAAGTAATGAGAGCACAGAGGCAGATCACCTTTTTGATAGGTGCCTTATCTGCAGATGCTTCTGGGTCAAGCTTTGTGGAACAATGACTGTTTGATGTGTGCTGCATGTTCTGCAGCAATTCAGCCTTGAAATGTGCAGTTCAGGTTTACCACTGAGGATGTAGGATGCTCAAGCACTTATGTAGTCATTCAAAGCATGTGTCTAACTTCAAGCAAGATAATGGTTCCTGCAGTGTTTGAAAAATATCACAACAGACAGAAAATGTGCACTGTTAACTAAGTTAACATTAGTTAAATTCATTGTTAGCACAAATGAGAGTGAATCTGAGTCTTATGACAATGACTACAACTAAGGTTACACTTCTATTAAAGACAGAGAATGAGAAGTATCTGCTCTTTGGAAGTAACTATCCATTTCCTTCTGTGACTGCCAACCAATGCGGAAATTGGAAATACACCACAGGCTAATGAGCTGTGTGTCAGGAGGTGAGCAAAGAAATCACTGAAATTGGGTGGGGAGAGGAAGAGCTCTCTTATTCTCATGCTTTTCCAAGGAGAAAAAGTGAAATTTCATCCAGAAGGGAGCAGTCACAAAACACTGCTGGATTTTGTGGTGTTAGTCTATAAAACACTAGAGAAAATGGAAACAGATTATTAGATTACAGGGATGTAACAAGCACAGGTATAGGTTAGGTGGCCTGGTAAATGTTTAAATTATGCTTGTGACAGTCAAAATCAAAGGCCAGAACAAGACAGCAAATTTTTTCTTCTTGAAGAGCTGTCTGTAATTACTACAAACTGAAAAAGTTTGTCAAGTGCAAGGTAAAGCTAATCGGGACCAAGATCTGGCAACCAGTTTTTATCTAGGTATGAACCATATTTGCAAAGCAGCAAAGATTTATAAATACATCTCTTAGCACCAAAAGTAAAGTCTCTGTGTGTCCTGCTTTTCCATTCCTTGATGTTTTAAAATTATTCATGTTACTACTACTTACTCTTTATGAAGAGATTTGAGCCTGGGTCATACAGAAAAATGATACAGAGTATTTCTCAGAGTGTTTTACCTGCATTTTAAGTGGCTGAACATAACTTTTAAATTATTAAAGAGTTTCTCTGTCAAAACAAATTTTTAGAGAAAGAATGTGCTTTTACAGAGTTTGCCTCTTTTTCACCCTTCTCTGATTTTAGGTTTTCAGTAGCCAATTAATTTTTTATTTTCCATCCAAAGACTCATTAGTTTTTTGTACATATTCTCTCCTCTCTTTCCTCACCCTAAAAATGCTAGTCTGGGTATATCCAGCTGAGTTTTGGTATAATAATTTTCATTGATAACAAAATAAGAAGACCAAACAGTGTGTCGTGCTTATTTATACTTTGCTTTCACTTTATTTGGTTTGTGTGCATGGGAAAGCCTAGATTTTTTTGAAGTTTGGGAGTGTTCAAGGGACACGAGGAGAGATATTTAAAGAGCAACTGTAATGGTTTCCCCTGTCCAAGGGTCACAGACTGAGGAAAAAATCTTCTGGCCAATTTACTTCTTTTGACATTTCAAATAGGTGTGCTTCCAACTTGAATAGAGAGGATTTTGGGAGCTTTTTAAAAGTTGAAAACACAGGAAAACATTGTTTCTGAGAAAACACTGTGTTTCTGAGAAAAAAACAAGGAACAATTACAGAACATGGCCAAGACTAAGACTGAAAAAAAGAGATAGCCTTTAAAAAAGACAAAGGAGTTTAGTACTCTTTCACCATCAATCACTGGTGTGTGCATACAACAGAGAGCTGAAGAAATGTATGATGAAACTTAATGTTCCTCTGCTACTTTCTTTCAAAAGTAACAAACAAACAAACCAACCTGAATTTTGTTAAAAGGATCAAAGGACAATTAGGTGTTGCAGATACCCTGAGACATTAATTTACAAAGAGTTGTCTACAATTTTGAGCTGAGAATAACAGATGTAAATACAGAAGTAAGGAGAATAAACACAGGCTCCAGACCTTGTACATCACGTGAAATCCCAGTCATTCTTAGTTTTTACTATGTTCAATAGAGTGCCTCCTCAATTCAGGGTACAAGCAGTACTGCAACACTCAGAGAAGCTGCTGGTTCTCTTTATTATCTCCCCTAGTCGGTGTTGTAGCTGATCACTTTTATGTGTCTGAAAAAGAATTTTCAGGAGTTATCTCAAGTACAGATGATATTTTTATGTGAGAAACAGAAAAGCTTATTTTTGGCAGACAGGAGGGAAGCAAGAATAAATTGCCTCAGGTTTGTCCCAAGTGTATTAAATTGCTAGAGAGATGAAGAAAATGACAAGAACAAAAATTACAAGAGCTGTACTTACGTGTTGCAAATTTTGTGGCTGTCAGCCAGAAAAGCAGAGTGTCCATGGCTGTCACAGGAGCATGAGTGAACAAAGAAGACTCTTTGGTTCAAGTGAGAAATTATAGACCTGGGAACAAAGAACTTAGGAGGGAGCTGAAAATGAAACTTAACCCACACAAAATGGGGACAAAGGGGATTTGAGTGTTCAAAGTAGGTCCATTCAGAGTCAAAAGGAGTTCAATGATCAGTGAAAACTTCAAAGATGTGCTGTGTCCAGGGTTTGTTATTCAGTGCCCTGATCTCATGCTTTGGAACACATTCAGAGGTGATGTGGATGTCAGACACCAGTAAGTGGGTGGAAGGTATTCAGCACTCAGCTTTGAAGCCTAGAAAGTGCAAGTAAAAGAATGGTATGTTCTTCTGTCCATCCCATCTCTTTATTATGTTTCATTTGTCAGTCCTCTTTGTACATGTAAAACTTGACCTGCTTATGCCTAGAGCAGGAAAATTACTTACTACCTAGAAGGAATAAGTGTTATACCAAGTGCCTGCTCCTAGCTTGGATGGATGGACTGTTTGATGGGTAAAAATCTGGCTGGAGGGCTGGATGACCAGATCCAGAGACTTGTGGTGAATGGAGCTAAATCCAGTTGGCAGCTGGTCCCTGAATTCCACCTTAGAGCTCTTGGCAAATATAAGCCAGTGTAAGCCAGGAAGGCCAATGGCATCCTAACCTCTATCACCTCTATCAATAACGTGACCAAGTGGGACCAGAAAAAAGGAAAAAGGTTGTCCCCCTGTGCTGGGCACTGAGGCCATGCCTCAAATGCTGTGTCCAGTTCTGGGCCCCTCACTACAAGAAAGATATTGATGGGCTGAAGCATGTCCCAAGAAGGGCAACAGAGCTGGTGAAAGGTCTGGAATGCAAGTCCTCTAAGGAGTTGTTGAGGTTTCCAGGGTGTTTAGCCTGGAGAAAAGGAAGCTCAGGAGTGAACCTGATCACCTTTTAGTACTGCCTGAAGTGAGTTTGTAGCCCGGTGGGAGTTGGCATCTCCTGGGCAATGACCAAAAAGACAAGAGGATATGTCCTCAAGCTGCACCAAGGAAGGTTCAGGTTGGGCATTAGGAAGAATTTCTTAATGGAAAGGGTTGTTAAACCTTGGAATGGGCTGCCCAGGGAGGTGGTGGAGTCACCATCCCTCGAGGTGTTGAAGAAGTGACTGGATGTGACAGTACTATGGTTTAGCTGTTATGGTGATGATGGGTCAAGGGTTGGACTTGATGATTTTGGAGATCTTTTCCAACCCAAATGTTTCTGTGATTTTGTGGTTCTGTGATTTAGTAGTAAAATTTGCAGTGTAGCATTAAATCTTTGGTTTTTGTTTGGGTTTTTTTTCCTAAATACATGAAAGCTTAGGGACTTTAGAAAAAGAAAAAGCTAATACCAAGTTCTACATTTCTCTGACAAATGCTTGAATTCTTATTTTTATAGATTACTAAAAGTGCTTTGAATTATTTACCCATGATGATGGTTTTTTATTTGTTTTCTTTTTTAGAGGTTTTTTACAACATTGCTGTCTGACTTTGGTGTCACTAACTAAAAAAACAAGCTAATGATATGAATGAGAGTAAAAAGAACAAAACTGCAAAATTGCTAGGCTTGAGCAAGTTCAATGCACAATTACAGTACTGTTCTAAGATTTTTGTTAGTTGCGGCTGATCTCTGTTTTTACAGCTTTTCCGAAAGAGAGAAATCAAAATCCCATCCATCACAATTATGTGTGATTGCCAATACCAGTCAAAGTTTCATTTCAAAGAAATACTGGAATAAATATTATAAGTAAGTAAGTAAGTAAGTAAGTAAATAAATAAATAAATAAATAATCACCATATATGAAAAATTAGGCCACCAATGTTTACCAGTTTGATTTGTAATCCCAGGTTTCCTAGGAGATTTTTTTAGAGTTGAATAGATGTAGTTTTGGTCAATGCTAGATATCAAGCCTCAAGCCAGTCAGCTAACTGAGCAAAATTTTGTGGTACTATTTTGTGACCTTGCTTATAATTGTTCTGCCAACTTCCATAATGTTGTATGCAATAACCATTAAAAATTAAGTGTGGGAGGGTCCGATGTTATTCAGGATCAGAAGTGTATTTTTCATGCAGACAGGCATGCTTCACAAAGAGCAAAAAGTAATTTTGTTACCGACATGAAGCTAAGAAGTTATTTTACTTCAAGTGTAAGCATTTAATAATGTTCTCCTATGCTGTCAACTCTTTTTCATTTTAAAATTGAACAGCAGTCCTCCCCAGTCTGCGTACAGGTTTGGAGTCCACTTGTACTAGATTTGAACAGTTCCATCTGCTTTGCTTTGGTTCATTTATTCATGAGCACCTGAAGAGTTGTCAGATTTCAAGCCTTTGCACTACACAGGAAACAAAATTGTGTGTCAAGATTGTCATCATTAGAAATATTTGTAATTTGAGTGCCACGTAGATACATTTTGTTTTGAAAAAATGGAAAGTCTGAAAGGCAAAGTAGACGAGAAAGTAGTGATACTCTGGATGAGTGAATGGCTGTTAAGGAAAACCCTCAGTGAAAAGGAGATAGGGCAAATCAACAGTGCAAAGGGTTGTGGTTTTTGTTTTTTTAAAGATTTTGTGCTTATTTTAAGCTTAAAACAATGACCCAATAGTTTGTATTGGAGCTAATTTTGATTTTAGGGCCATTGCTGATAGAACAAAGCACTGGGACATAGCTCAGAAATGCACTTTCTTTTCTTCTGCAGTTCCCTACATTAATGCCTCCCACTATACCCATTTTAAGAATTACTTCTTAATTTACTTTCTTCTTGTATGGGAGAGATTACACATATAAAGAGTCCCCTTATAATCTCAAATCTCACATCCTCCATTTGTTTTGGACTAATATTGACTTATGTCAGAAGACTGAAATAAAAAGCAGTCTTTTTTGTCTTTTTTGATTATCCAAATAAATAGTGGAAAGATAGCAAACTATTTGCCAAGTGTTCCTTTGGATATGCTTATTATTAAAAAAAAATTTAAAAATCACTATTTGATTCTGAGTTATTTTCTCATTTATAAATAAGGAGAAATACATTTTGGATCTATGACAGTGAATACTAAACTTTTCCAAGGAAAGAAATATTGTCCAGTATTGTTCTTCAACAGTAGTGGGAATGTTTCTGCTATTCGGGCAATAAAGATATAAGAATTAAATAGTGAGGGTCAGATTTCTATGCTGGTGATGTAGATGACTTAACTGCAAGGACTTTTCTGAATTTTCTATATGTAAAATGTTATCACAAAAATAATGGTATAGTCTTTTCATACATGTATAAATTGGTTTTTTATTTCATTCTGATGCTACAGCAAATCATAAGCTAAAGTTTATTTCAAAACATATAATTCTGGAATACTTCTGGCACTCAATCTCAAATAAATGTAAAAGTATGTCATGTAGATAAAATGCAGTAAATAGGCAGAATTAATTCTTGCAGGTCTCTGAGGGTTGTACTTAAGATGATGGAACTGGCCTCTGTGGACTGCGGAGGTAATAAAACTTGAATAAAACTTCATAGAAGAAAACTGATCTATTCTCTTCCAGCTATTTCAAGCTCTAACACTGGTAGGGAACAGATAGAAAAGTATTCCCCAATGGAGGACATGAAAATGTTTCATTCTCTTTTGGTTGCTCTGTGCCAAACTAGAATTTAATAAGTGTATCACTTGCTATTTGCCACTGTATAATGATATCATGAAGAAAAAATAAAAAAGAAGACGATATAAAGTACTTTCTTCTCAGGAAAATGTACTCATTTTTCTGTATGTCAGATGAAAACAAAGTGCCTTTAGATCCCAGTGGGACTGAAAGGGTGACATATAAAATTTCAGCTTATATGTCTGTGAAGATCTTCTGCTGTGTCTCATGGCCTTACTGTCTATCTTCACAACCAGCCACTGCTTTAAGCTGAGAAGAATGGGTGACAAAATTTTAGGAGGGAAAAAAGCCAATTAGAACTGAAATGCAATGCAGAAAGAAAATGTCTAAAAACACTTCTAAAAAGATCAACCTCCTTGCCCAAGCTAAAACTGGATTACAGTGCTGCAAAGTGGTGTGATAGCAAATAGCTTATTTTACTTCTAAACCAGCAATAGTCCTCTCTTTTTTCCTATCTACAAGCCACATAAATTTTGCCAAGGCAGCAATAAATGGGATTTTCCAATTGCAACACAAGTGGTAAATTAAATGTAAATGTTCTAAGGGATTTAATGTCATCGATGGTTTAGTTTTTTCTTGATTTTAATTAAAAAGCTTTTTTCACTTTTTCTTGTTATAGCACAATGCAGTAATTCCCTGAGATGCTTTCTGAAACACAACAGTATCCAACAATACTTAGCATTTGATAGACTACAGGTTCTGGCAATTTTTCTTTTTTCTTGAGATTATCTGTGTCAGAGTGTAGTTTCAATTTCTCTGTTATCTTCAACTTTGCAAACATTTGTTTTCTATTATTATGCTGTACAGCAGGAGGAGGAGGGACAGAGAGGAAACCCAGACTCCAAGAGATACTTATTTGCATTAAGTTAAACATAATAAAAATTAATTTAATTTGAAGGAACAGAAGAATGTAATATTAGACTCTTGGAAAAAAATTAATAGAACTAGTTTTCAGGCATACTCTTGCATCATCTAAATAGTATACATTTTCAGTGCTCTGTGATTACATATTTTCATCCTTGTTGACTAATGCAATGAATATGTTGATAAATACACTTAAAAGATACACAGCCCTTCTTACACAGAATGTTTTCCTTCTGAATGGATACTCTGTTGTATGTGGCCCTACTCTTCACCTTTTTTTGTTTGTTTGTTTGTTTGTTTGTTTGTTTGTTTATTTTTTAGAGCATGTGCCAGGCCTCCAATAATTTGTTTTTCCTCTGTTTGCCACTGAGCTGCATGGTCCCACTTCAGAACAGTGTGAGTAGCCAGCATTGGCTTTGGGTTGCCATGAAGTGTGTGTGAGCAGTTGTGTTGTATGTCACAGCTCTTATTAACTCCAGTGCCATTGCTAATGTTTTAATGTATGCCTATATGTGCCTTGAGGGAGTAGTTTGTGTGTTTTACTAGCGTGATACACCAAAATACTCCCTTCCTTTTGCCTCGATTATAAATTAATACATGCCATCAGGGGACCTCTTATGATGTGAAATTGTCATCCTGCGAACAGTGCGGATGAGATTCCATGAAAGTGCAGCTGAGCAGCTACCCATCCTGTGAGCACAACAAAACTCTCTCCATGCTCGCCCTTGGTGGCTTGCATTAATTTCTTATGAATAATTCACATTCCTTCATCACAGTTATTATTCCTTCCTTCTTCTTTTGTTTCCCAGCTTTGAAAGGCGCACCAGCCTGTGCAGTGGTGGAGGGCTCTCAGGCAAAACCTCATCCACCGGCCCCACGGCAGGGCTTGCTGGCACTGGGCAGTGCCTGGGTGGCAGGGATGTCACACGGGCACAGGGAAGCACCCTGAGGGGCTCTTAAACCTGCCAGTGCCCGAATTAGTGTTTTAATTGAGAAGCTAATGGGTTAATCAGCATCCCTGAGCTTGTGCTACTTAATGGATCTGTTGCCTGGCAACGACACCTGCCAAAATGAGGAGGTTTTGTTCTTCTGCTGCTGTGTGAGTTGGGCTCTTACCTTGTGAGGGTTCAGGAAAGGGAGCTGCTCATATGCTGAGTCTCTGGATCTTTCTCCACCCAGCCGGAAGTTCTACGGGGCAAACATCAAAGGATTTCCAAGTCTGACTCCTTAATTGTAAGGCTTCCAAAGTTCAGATGCATATTTGAACCTTTTGAAGTCCCACTTTTGCCTTGTAACCCAAAAGGGTCACTTCCCATTCTCCCTCTGTTTTTCTGACCTGCATTTATGTCCCTTCCTAAAACCAAACTACTTACATTGATTTTTTAATTTTTTTTTTCTCAGCAGGCTTCCCCTTATCCAATTTCCTCTAAACAACTGACCAAGCCCTCTCTAATTTGTTTACCCTCCACCAGGAAACATTTGGCTCTCTACCCATCAGTCTGTGTTACTCTGTTGGTATCTCTGCTCAAGGTTTGCTTTACCTTACACATCCCAGGAAACATTTACCTTGCCAGAGAAACAGCTGAGCCCCCAGATGAGGATACCTGACTTAACACAGGCTAGCTGTTGGCTTTGGAAGAGAAAGTCTGCTGTGCTTGTTTTCAGAATTTAGCTGTTTCTCCAAAGGCGTTGTAAATCTGTGGAGTTTTGAAAGTGTCTGAGCTCACGCTTGAAGCCAAGGCTGGCTGTCTTTGAACACTGGTGGAAATCTCATTAGGAAATCAACAAAACTCTGTTTCACTGGTTTGAGGCAACTCAGTGTTGCATAAATATGTTCTTTGGCATGTTAATACGCTTTCTCACAAATACAGCAAGTAGAGTGATTTTCTGCTTATGCAAGCAATGCATTTCAGTTAAAAAGCCCATCCTGTGGCACAATATGTTACTTTGCCAGTTTGCTTTAAAAAGATCAGTGTTACATTGATCCTATTTCTGTGGTACTTCCTGAATTCTTTGATATGTGAGCAAGATTTTTAAAAAATCTAGCATTTCAAAATGTATTAAAGGGTGTGTATACTTACAGAAGTATTTTTAAATCCTTGTCCCATGACTCTTTCATGTGTTCTGTACCTGGGTCATTCAGCTTTTACTCTTGTGTTAAAAGGCTCTTCTGAATAGGAGTTCTCTAGCCAGACAGCATTTTTCTTTTTTCTTTTTTTTCTTTTTTTTTTTTTTTTTCCATCATTTCATTTACTAGGAAAGAGAATGGTAGGGCACAGTGACATTTACTTACTTAACTCTTTATGTACTGTGTCATCTGGAACTTCTGTAATGTGGCTTGCTTACTTTTAATAGCAAAAATACAGTGACACACAATGCTCTTCCATAGGCTGTATGGGAGAAGGCTTTTCTAGACAAGATAGTGGATGTATAAGGTAGGTGAGCCCAATGTCAGGACTTGAATTTTGCAGGTATTAAAATAATTTCTCTACTACATCTCAGTGAAATATAATATCCAATACCTGGTCAGATAGCCAAATTGTGCTATTGTACCACATTTTGTTTCTAAAGCCAGTGTAGGCTATACTGTAATTCCTTGCCTCTGGTTTTGGTAAAATAAGACCTTAAATGTCTGCTTTTTTGCATCTTGAGGCAATTTGCTGTAAATTGTCCTTTTGCATGGGAACAGACTTCTTTGAAAAGCTCAGTGCCTCTCATCCTGAGAGCATGGTACTAGTCTGGTTTTGATCTTCCAGGAAGACTGTGCTGAGATGGGGAAGGCACTAATCAGATTAGTTAATGTGATTTTTAGAAGATGGAAAAAGATAAGGATCAGGGACTCCATAAGGAAGTAGTTTATGGCAGAGGATATCAGAACACAGATCATACAAAGAAATATTTATGTCTCATTTAATTTGGAATAGAGCAATATTGGAGTACAAAAACAAATTCCCTGCATAACATTGAAAAGGCTGCTTTCCTTTTAAAGTCAAGCCTGCTCATCTTTTAACTGATCAAGACATGAATGTTTATGTTCACTGTCAGGCTAAAACCATTACTTTGAATCAGAAAGCATTTTCATGCAGTTTTTTATTCATTAATTAAATTGCTGATGCAATTTGTAAATGCACTTTAAAGATAGTACTAGAGAGTGTAATGAGTTTCTAACCAGACAATTAGGCTGAAGAAAGCTGAAGTTCATTCTTTGAATTTAATAGACATCACCCCTACTACAGCAATATTTTCTTATAACTTCTCACCAAACTGCTCTGTCTCTGAACTGCCTGTCTTTAACTCTACATGCACTACATGAGGTGCTGGGAGAGCTCTCCATGGGGCAAGATTTGCCAGGGATTTCTTAAATCTTCTTAAAGATTCAGAAATCTGGAGCAGTGGGACTTTAGTGCTTGTATGAAAAAATGGTGATGAAAATAGATGTTTCCTCTGCTGAGGCATTGGCATTGAATGCTTAAAAATTTTCTTCAGCTATTTATGCTGCAGACAAGCCTTTGTGTATATATGTATACATATAGAAATAAGAAAGTATGTATATCTACATGCATACCTCTTACTTGTTACTTACATTCTAGCAGCATGCCGGACAATCCAAAGGCTCAGGTCCATATTCAGGTCCTAAAAAGTGATATTGTTTGGAGAAGGTATCAAAGAATAGCACCTACAACACAGCATTACAGAACAGTTTGGTTTGGAAGGGAACATCTTGTCAAACCCCCTAGCTCATGTGGATCACCTAGAGCTGTTCTCCCAAAACTTTTGTCCAGACAACTTTTGAATTTCTCCAAGGATGGAGACTTTATCACCTCTCTGGCCAACTTCTGCCAGCGCATGGTCATCCTCACTGTGACCAGGTGCTCTTGATGCTCCTAGGGAAGCATCACTTTCCTGCTGGCAATACTATGTGTAATGCAGTGCAAGACAATTTTCTCTTTTTAGGGTGAGGGCACCTTGCTGGCATACAGTGGCTCCACCAGGAGAGGAAGTACATGAGATTCTTTTCTCCAAAGTTGCCTTCCAATATAATTTCATAGCACCTAATAAGAATTAGAAACTTCTCCTAAAATTGGCTAGGGATATGGCTAGACTGAGATATTGCACTTGCAGCCTTGTCACTTCTTTCCTGTTTGCCTTCTGAACAGGGAGGAGAATGTTTTTAGTTTGATTGCTTTGGACCCTGTATTCTATGTCTTTTAATTAGATGTCTAACTATACTCTTTAAAAATAAAATTTCTTTGGGCTACTGTGTGGAAATAAAGCACTCTAAATGTTTTTATACTTCTAGATTTTAAGAAGAAATGATACTTCTAGATTTTAAGTAGCCTGCTGCTACTCCATTGTTCAATACGGATGTAAAGTGGTGAGAAAAATGTTTCATGTATTCTAATTCTAAGGGTGGGAATCCCTTTCTCCTTCTCTGGCAATGGAATAATGCACTATCTTGTTGGGTTAGCAAAGTCATGATAACTTGAATTCTGCCCCTCTCTTCTGAGTTAATCCTGAAAAAATATTTAGTATTTGGTCCTCAAAACCGCAGCATGTATTCTTCCACAAGGGTCATATCTGGTGGCAAACACAGTTCTCTGACAGCTGCAGAATGTGCCTAATGATAGAGTTTGATAAAATTATTAGAAATTATGAGCTTGGTTTTACCTATATGTCCTGGTTTGAGAGGAAGTGAGGTTTTTGGGATGCTATGGTCAAACCAATAGGTGCTCAGATTTGAATATTGGCACCTGATGTGGCCCCTGAAGACATGGATACGCCTCTGAGAGCACAGGGGGTTAAAAGCAGAGAACTCCCAGGAAAGCTTTCTCTTGTGTTCCAGCGGTGAAACAAATCAGAGCTCCCCGGCCCGGCTGCTGCGGGCTGGGCGAGGGAGGGGAAGCCCCGCGGCCGGGTGAGGTGAGCCAGGGCCTGAGATGGAAGGGTGGAGGAGCACCAAGAGGCACCGGGCAGCCAGGGCCTGAGATGGAAGGGTGGAGGGGCACCAAGAGGCACCGGGCAGCCAGGGCCTGAGGATGGAAGGGTGGAGGGGCACCAAGAGGCACCGGGCAGCCAGGGCCTGAGATGGAAGGGTGGAGGGGCACCAAGAGGCACCGGGCAGCCAGGGCCTGAGATGGAAGGGTGGGGAAGGGTGGAGGAGCACCAAGAGGCACCGGGCAGCCAGGGCCTGAGGATGGAAGGGTGGGGAAGGGTGGAGGAGCACCAAGAGGCACCGGGCAGCCAGGGCCTGAGGATGGAAGGGTGGAGGAGCACCAAGAGGCACCAGGCAGCCATCCACTCCCCGAGAGACAGAGAGAGAGAGAGAGAGAGAGAGAGAGAGAGAGAGAGAGAGAGAGAGAGAGAGAGAGAGAGAGGTGCCTGTGCCTGTGCCAGCAAGGCAGTGTGGGAGTTCTGGACAGGCAGAGCCTGAGATTTTTAACCCTTTTCTTGGATGATGGAAACCTTACAAATGCTGATCCTCCTGGAGTTGAATGAGAAGAGAGATAGAGATGAGATAAGAGGAAATGGGCCACGAGGGAAGTGGAGAAGAATCTTGGGTGGGCGGAGGTGATGGAGTGGCCTTTGGCTGGACTTTTCTTGTATAGCCATGGACAGAGCCATTTTTCCTGTGACACAAAGACTGCATTTAGGGGGAGGCAATGGCTTGGAGCCAAGAGAGTTCAGTGTTGTTATGTGAAGGAGTGAGTGAACAGTGACGATGGGTGAGGAGTGTGGTGGTGCCGTCCATCTTTGGGGAAGAAAAAGATCTCTGTTCTCGAGACCCTTGGTCCCAGGGGGTGAATTTGGGGTGGACAGGTGCCCCAAAAGTGAGAAACTGTGCTTTTTTTGGAGCTGGGCAAAGCATCCTTAAAAGGAAAACCCTAGAAGCAGCTCTGGTCCATGTGCAGGGGTGAGAGCACTGGGCATGGAAGGAAGATGTCACGATGGCAAATGTTCTCCGAGTGGTGCTACATGTGACATGGAAACACTCAAGGTCTCAACTGTGTTTCCAGGGGAAGCCTATGGTACAAGAGGGACTCCTCACTTCTTGATGAACTGAGGATTAATCATCTAAAGCATGGTGATGGACTGAGACTTGATGATCTGAGGGATGGATGTATTGGAAATTTGGTGGGGGGAGGAGGAATGTTTTTGGAGGATTTTCATTCTGAGTTCTGTGTGTGTTTCTTTCTATATATAGTTGCATGTTAATAAAGTTTTCTTTTCTTCATTCCTAAGTTGGAGCCTGCTTTGCTCTATTCCTTGTCACATCTCACAGAAGACACCGGGGAGAATATATTTTCATGGGGTCACTGGCATTGTGCCAGCATCAAACTGTGACACTATAGCACTGTGGAAAACCAGCTTTTTCATGGAGTAAAATTGTTGTGCTTCAGGGTAAAAAATAAATATGAGCATTGGTAACAGCTTTAGTATGTTGTTTGCAGTGTAATAGTTTTCTGACACTGTTAACTTAAAATGGTTTAGACCTGAATTCTTACCATTCACATTTAATTTTTATATAATGTGTACTAATGTTTTCTAATTCTCTAATAATTCAACATTAAGGAAAAAAATTCCATGAGAACACTAGAGGGTATTTAGCAACCAGTCAGAAACCTGACCTGAATGTTATTTGCATTTAAATATTGTAAAACATACACAATTGGACTCCAAGAGAATTCTTGAATTAGAGAATTTAAACTCTGTAGGCTTCTAGGCTCATTTCTGCTAACCATGCAACAGGGTGCCAGGATCCTTATCAATGAGCATAGCTGCATGACTTCATTTGTCTTCACTTTTAACACTTGGAAACACATGTTGGAACAATGTGTCATTTAGAGCTGGGTGCAATAGCTGATGCTCACTCTCTCGGGAGCCAGAAGTGGAAACAGAAACCTGCTTTGTGCCCAGTTTTGGACAGGGAGTTCAACAGAGACCTCCCACTTTCAATGAACTGAGATGAACTCCCCAGCAGGCTCAGCGCGTTTGGGCTTTCTGGGGTCTGTGCCACTCTTGTATAAAAACTAAAGAGTCAGGTGATTCTAAACTGGTAATTAGGGCCCTCATCTCTAGCTGCTGAATTAGCTCTTTATACAAGAAAGAAAGTTTTGACCCAGGCATCTTGCTGGTGGAGAAGATGGGGACCTGAGGCACCTATAGTTTAGTTTGCCAGGCTAGTTTTACATAAAGAGTTAGGGAGAAAAAGATGTGTGTTTGGCACCCAAGGGACCCATGTGCTTCAGCACAGTGTGATGTGGCTGGAGGCAGCATCATCCTCTGACCTGTTGCTGGGACTGCAGTGCAGGCACATCCCAGGACATCCCACAAATCAGGTGGGAGGTGAAGGGGCCACTACCAGTAACCCAAAAGGGTTACTCCTCCTTTTGCTTCCTGAGATGTTTCCTTCAGAGTCCTGCAGCACTTTCTAAAGTGGACGAAATGCTTTGTGGCTCTGCTCTCATTCATTAACACAAGCTTAAAAAAAGAAAAAAAAAAAAACAACAGAAAAAACATTTAAATTAAGGCTGGATTGAGTCTTCCCTCTCCCTCTGACACCCCTCCCCCCCCCCCCCCCTTTTTTTTTTCCTTCCTCTGTTAGGCTAAGAAATCAATTATTTGCACAGCCTCAGTATCAGGAGAGAGATCTTCTATTACTATTTCCTATACTGAAATATATTATGACTACATAGGGGTTATTGTATTCAGAAGCAAAGGGATTACAAATATCTCAATGTCTTTTATAGCTGCTAGTAATTTTTTTTTTGCTTCCAGCTATGTTACAACCATTAAAGTTCATGTTTAGGTTACAACGCTCACTGTGTGAATGTTTGCTTTTAATTAATAGGAGGATGTGCTGGGCTTGTCCTTCCACAGTGTAGACCCTAAACCTGTCAGAAACAGCTTACAGTAATGGAAGAGCTCTGAAAAGCTCTTTCCTGTGAGAAATGTGGCTGGAATTCCTTGATTTCCACACTACTAGCCAAAGATATAGATGCTTGGGAGGTTTTGTCCTACAGGCTGTATTAGATAACTTTGTTACACTCTGCGTGAAATGCAGCCCCTGACTTTTGACAGCTGCCTGTATATTTTTCAAGCCAGCAAAGAAATAGCTGCTAACAAGCAAGCAGCAGCATAGTTAAAATTCAGTGTGGATCATAGCTGCGAACACGCTGAGGGTAAAGGGGCTGCAGCCACTTCAGCTCGCTGTTCCATAACAAACTACAGAGTTTCTAAGAGAACCAAATGTCCTGGCTCTCCTCCTCCACTGTGGAAATGCTCTCCCCTTCCCTTCTGTAGGGATGAGAAAAACTCAGTGCAATATTAACATTTGCTGATATCATCTGTCATAAATAATGTCCAGAAAAATTTTAAGAGAGAGGGGAGAACAGCAAACCTCAAACCAGTGTTTAGGCCATAAAGGCCAAAAGCATTTATGTTTGTTTCAAGATAGTGGAGACCAGAGTGGAGGTCTGGTATTTTGCTGGTGACTGCTGAAGAAGAGGGATTTGGCTGCTGGCAGAACATAAAGCAAAGCTGACAACAAAGCTTTCCTTTCATGCTATCCAAATGAACACATTTCTAATCTGAAATTCAAATACTTGACAACAGAGAGCCTGTGAGTTGGGCTTTGAATAGGAAATTGCTTCATGGTTTTAGCATAATGAATTAGGCAGTTGGAGTAAATCCATTTAGAAGGCATAGAATGCTTTCACATGCCTTGTAAAAGCCATAAAACCCTACTAATTTCCCAAATTTCTCATGACTTGCAAAATGTCTAAGTGTTCTGGGCAAATGTGGTTGTGCATGTTACGTTTGGCTTATTGCAGCTATGTAGTTTGACTCTTATATTTTACAGCACATGGATTATTTAGATAAGATTGTACCTTAATTAAAAGCCATAAATAACAGCTAGGACATTATTTGAAAACCAACGCTCTCACCAATAACAAGAGTACATTAATTAGTCGTGACACTCTGTTCTGGTCAATTACTATTACACATTCTGGAGATGCAGCATTAGTCTGAGAAAACAGCTGGGGTGGAGTCACACCAAGAAAATCAATAGAGGGATTCTCTGAACTGTTAGCTGTGTACTGACAAGTGGCAGCTTCAGTCTCTTGTTTTGGACAACACTGGACCCATTCTACGTTTATAACCCTTCAAGGGGACCAAACAGAGGCAGTGTTACAGGTAGCATAAGGAGAGATGCTGTAACAGAACACAGTGTGAGGAGCTGTTGCTTCTTTTGTGAGTATGTCTGACCTTGGAAATAATTTGTCAGGCCTCCTGGGAACTCAAAGTTTCTTCTTCTCTGGTTTGCTTAAGCAAACAATTGCAAATAGTATCACTCAGAGAGCCAAGGTTAAATGCATTCCAGTCATGTTTTCAAAAATTAGCTGCTTTTTTAAAAAAATTCTTTTCTTTCATTTTTTTTCCTTTTTTTTTTTCTTCTTTCCTTTTTGTGGTAGCTCATGGAATGTTCTTAATAATTTGTAGAAAATGTTCAAGTCCTTGTTTTAAATATTTTGTTGTGCTGCAATGGTTAAATCTAAGAAGGCAACTGAGTTTATGAGCAACTGCATAGGGACTTTCTACCAAATGCATACAAACAGATAATAAAGCATGACATTCTTGCATTCAGAAGCATACTAGCTATCACAGCAAACTGACATTTTTTCCCATGGAAAAAGACTGAGTAAACAAATGGAATTTATTTTATCACATAGTTTTTAACTTTGCCATTAGAGATACCATGGTACAATGACATAGTTCTTTGGGCTGGGATTGTGATAAAAAATTATGATGGATTATATTACAAAGAGTATTTTTAATCATTAATGTGTGTCAAGCACCTAATTAATGTTTACAGTTAGGAATGTAAAGGAAATATGTCCTCGCTTTTGCACAGCTGCTAAAATATGAATAGGTCTTTTTAGGTCCTTGGAGTTGCATACTGAATATATGTATACAAGCATCTGAATGTGTGTATGATGAATTAAACTAAGAAACACTGACATTTAAATGCATTAAAGCTATACTGAGTTGGAATAATAATTATCACCACCAGCACAACATAAATATTTAAAACTACTGTACCTATGCAGTAGTCACAGAGGCACCAGGCTGAATTTATCAAAAACCAATTCTGAGTGGCACCTCTAGCTAAATAATGGGATATGGAAAGGAGGCATCTTCAAATCATTAATATGGAGGAAAACTGAAGCCTACATTATAGGCTTGTTCTCAGGTGCCAGCACAAATAATAGGTTTCCAAATCAGGACTTTCCATATACAAGATGTCATAAACATCAAGAAATGCAGCTGGCCCACTGCAAGACAGGCTGCTGCTTGAATCACTTCACTTCAACAGAGAGGGGTATTCAGATATTTACATTTAAGAATTAGCTAAGAGAAAAATATATATTTTAAAATTTTTAACTTATGTTGTGGTGTACAGTGCTGTGTAGTGTGTTGGGAAAAAAACCACAGTCTGTGAAGGAATTTTGTGTCTGTGTGTGTACACATACTCTTAAATTATAGCAAGATGTCAAAATTGGTTATTTCTGAATTATCAAGAAATTTATATTTTTAAAAAAACTGTTTTCAATTGATTTCTACCAAGTGTTATTCTTTGTGAAAGCATGTTCATACCAAAATCTCACTGAAATCTATAAAATTATTTAGTAGGCATGGAGAATTTTGCCTAGATATGAACTTTGGGGCCGAATCTAGAATCTGATAATCTGATGCAATATGAAGTTCCTTTAGACATTGAAGGCATTGTTTAAAGTTGAGTAAAAGGTGACGAAAAATGCTAAAAATTTAGTTTTGAAAGTAAAATATCACCCTACTGAATGACATAAACGTATTCTTATCAGAAAGAACTCCTTGGATGAGAACTGATGACTAAGTACAATTGCAGCAAGAAATAACAAGGTGAACTGGCCAGAGTTATTGATTGCTGTTCAAAACCAGTGACTAATTTCTTACATCTTAACTCTAGGTTCTTGTTCAACTTTGACTTAACTTGACATATCGGATCACTGTGTGCTTCCCTTTGTTTCTTTCTTACAGAGCATGAAAAAATGAAGGAACAAAACAGATTACAGTCTTTCCCTTCCACAGAGGGAAAGAAATTATTCCCTCTGCTCTAGTTTATGACTCATTTGTAGTAAAATTGCCCTGTAAATACACCTCCAGTGACACCAGCTGAAATGCATTACTCTCACAGTGCCTAAATCATGGTATTGTATTTTGGAGATGCCTGTGAGCCTCAAGGTGTGTGCATGGTGTAACTCTGCAGCTCGTCTCACTGGAAGAAGATCTGCTCTGCACTCTTTAGAGGTACAGTGCAAGATCTGAAGCCCAGGAAAAGCTTGAGCCAACTATCTGTCACCCTGTTCCTGCCCCTCTCTGAAGCATGAATTACACCCCTTCTTGGTAATGACATTTGATAATCTTGAGAAGGGGAGAAGCTATTTAAATTGTGACAGATATCCAGGTTGATTGAAAGTTATCATTGATGATGAGGAATTCACAGGATTTACTCCGCAGTCTTAGAGTAAAATGCGACTCCTGCCTTCAGCACATTTTGCTGGTTGTTATGAGGGGTTGTAATGGTACAGCACTTACACACAACACCTACAGTGGGAAAATGTTGTCTCAGATACCTTCACAACATGGTGAACTGTTAATGCAGGAAAAGATAAAATACTGCCTTTCACAAATGTGAGCTCCAGCGTCTGATCTCGGGTCACACATCTAATTTCATTGATAAGACAGAATTGCAAGATAAGCTTTCATAAATTAGAAACATACAAAAACTTTAATTCCTGAATTTGCACTGCTGCCTTTTCTTTCTGAAAATATCTCCAAAACCAAAGAACTGGACATGTTTTTCATAAGCTGACTACAATAATTTTTAATGCTGCAATGTGAAGACTTTTGGCAGACATAAATGCTAGAATATTCATTGATAAAAGTTTTAAAATATCATAAACAGATTTTGCATGAAAAATGTACTAAAAGCAAATCTCAGAGACTGTCTCAAACAGGAAAAAAAATTATCTTCCTATTAAAGATTCAGAAAAGAAGGTGAATTTATATTGCAGAAACCATCTTTCTTCTTTTCCTTGACTATATTTTCTATATTAGAAAATATTTGATCTCATTTCCTCTGCTGGTGCTTACAAATCCAGCCAGCTGTTAACCTTAAATTCTTATGTTGCATTTAGGTTTCCAAATTATCACAAGAAAGGAACCTCCTTAGAAGCAGTTTGTCCTCTGAGTGAAGTATGAGCAGAGTTGAAATGCACTTTGATTAAGGTGCTAAAGCAGGCTGAAATGAGATTCAATAAAGCAACCTTTTCAGCAAATTCAATGCAGTGATGAACCAGTGCTTTCCCAAACTGATTAATTTGTTGAAGGGAACATTTTACTGTCTGCTAATTTTCAGATATGTCTAATTGCTTGGAAATCAAATACTTTATGTAGCAAAGAAAGATACAGGAAATGCTGTTAGATAATTAAAGCAAAAAGGTTATGCACAAATGTCAAATCAATAAGGACAGTAAACATGGTTTATCAACCACGCCAAGTACACTTTTTCAGTTGCAAAATGTAAATAGGTTTAGAATAGAGTGGTCTGGTGGGATGATGGATAGGATACCCATAACACTTTAATTAACTCCAGTTTCCTACATGTTAAAGGTTTCTTCAGTCCACTGGTTTATGTAACAAACCCTCTTAGGATTTCATTAGCCATTGTTCAATATGAGGTGCAGAATGCCATCTGAAGGGGTTACACTTTGTCCTGCTCTTCTGTCAAGCCTTAAGTTGTATCACAGTGCTATTATTGTTTTCCCTAAAAATATGCAAATATTGTAAAGTATCAGCCCTGGGTATTGATTTGGCATTTTGCTTTTTATTATCAGGAAATAAAAGGTAACAACTTCTAACAGTGAAATGAAAATGCTTCTTTAACTGCAAATAATTGTTTTAGTTTGTTTTCTTTCCCTTTTTCTTTTTTTTGTTTTGTTTTTTGTAGGGGAGGTATGTTCAGGGATTTGGATTCTTTATGTTGATTGGAGGAAGAAAAATTGCTTTTGTTTTACTACTCAGAAGATATAATTAAATGAAGACCTGCATGTTACATCGCAATAAATGCCAGGCTTTTTAACTTCTTTTTTAGTAAATGAAGTATTTTTCTTTACACCTTTTTGTCTGATAAAGGGTATTCACATATTCTGTTTTAAATGGAGAAATTCTTCCATTCTGAAAGCAAGGACTCTGAAGCTGGGGCAACATTTTCTAGCCATGCCTGCTAAGGATTTTTTATCCCTATAGAAAGGAAAACATAAATCAGCTGTTATTCAATTTGGCTTCAGACTATTAAATTTATCATCAGGAGAGAAAAGGGTTATTTAACCTTTAACCCTAATAGAAGAGCTTAATTTTAAGTTTAGAGCACAGAAAGTCTTTTTATTTAAAACAAAATGCTCTCTAATTTTTGATGTTGCCCATTTAGGACTATAACATATGAAAACAACAGATACAGCATCAGTTAATAATGATCTATTTTCTTACAGAAGCTGGCAATAATAATGCTCATTAACACCATTTTCTAATGTCCCTGTGGGAAATGCTATCAAGCTCTCTGTTAAGGACTTATTTCAATTAAATTAACAACTGCTGACCTGCCTTGTACATAGGATACTCTAAGCAAGATCAGTTTGGTCCTGTAATGGCGTTTTCTTTTAAGATGAATATATGACAACTGTATTTTGAATGCCTTGGAAATGACTTTCAAAAATGTCCATTGTCACTACATTTTAAGATTGCTCTTTCAAGATGCTTTGTATGTCTCCTGACTGAGTCAGACATGCATGACTATCCTCACAAACAATGATTTAGAGGAAGAAATTCAACACTCAAGATTTGCCGCTTCCACTTCTCAATAATTTTGTGCTTTCCTTGCCCTCTGCTGTGTTATCAGTCATCCGTGTCCCAGGGGAAATACTACAGGCTTGAGGTTAAATTAAGGTTCTATCTCCAGTGATTGTCTTCAGCAAACCCTGTATGTTCCCAAACAAACCTTATCTGCATAGAAGGCAGACTTAAATGCCAAGGGACAGCAGGGAAAGCTCTCTTTCTTGTTGACATGAGGGCTAAGATTAATACAGAGTAGTGTTTGAAAAGGAAAAAAGGTAACTAAGCTAAAAAATAAATTGTACATTTATTAACCTATTAATCAGAACAGTGCTCTGAGATAGAGATTAGTTTGTGAAAAACATTACCAGTCATCATATGCTACCCAAGAGAAAACAAAAGATTGAAGAAAAGTGTTGCTACTACATCTCTCTTAGTTAGTTTTGCTAATTAAAAAAATCAAGCCTTTTTGTGTGTTGTGTGTGGGTCACTGACATTTATAGATATAACTTAAGGAGTTCCCTGGCACAAAAGATGGTTATATGTCGGCCTACCAAATAAAAGCAGCACAAAATAAACTAATTCAGTGCAGATGCTCTGAGGTAAGGTAAAAATCAGGGTCTTAGCAATTGTGTAGTTTTGTATGCACTGAAAGGCTTGGACCAAGTTTCAGGTCATTACTAGGGTAAGGGGCCTTGCAAGGAATAGGCTTGTATCATGATTTAATAAAAAATGTTTCTAAAGTGGGTAAGTGGTCAACCATAGGCTAGTAGGAGTGCCCTACTGCTCCCCATGCCTGCAAGGCTGGCTCTGTGAGGGGGAGAAGGACTTTCTGGGGAGCAGAACTTGTCCTTGGGACACCTACAGCAGCAACCTCAGTCTGACTTGCTCCCCTGGCACCACAGTGCCAGACCTGCCACACTGGTTTCGGTCAGCTGGAAAACAGGCGTGAGGAGACCCCTCCTGAGCTGTCACTCAGGGTTAATTAAAGGTGAATGTCAGGGATGGAATCCAAGTGGGACATATTTTAACAAAGGATTTACTCGTTTAGGTAAAGTCAAGAACAAAGTTTCAAGAATCAAACCCCAACTCTATCATCGCTGAGCTACAAGGTGATTTTGAAACTGGACTTGATACAGCATTACATTTTGACTCAGTGTAAATAAAAAATTAACTCCTTTGTGAGCTAAAAGATATCACAGAATCAGGCTGATGATTGAGGTTGGAAGGGACCATCTGGTCCAAACTCCAAGCTCGAGTGGATCCACCAAAACATTTTCCTCACACCAGTTTTCTGGACCATATCCAGATGGCTTTTGAATGTCTTCAGGATGGGAGGCTCCATCATCTTGCTGAGAAATCTTTACCAGGGCTTGGTGAGTCTCAGAGTGAAAGAGTGTTTCTTGATACTCAGAGGGAACTTCCTGTGTTTCAGTGCGTGCCTGCTGCTTCTTGTCCTGTCACTGGGCACCACTGCAAAAGCTCAGGCTCTGTCCTTGGGTTGTTCCTGCAGGTATTTAAATGTATATTGATGACTTCCCTCTGACCCTGCTTTACTCAGGCAGAACAGACTCTGTTACCTTAGTCTTTCTTTTTAAAGAGATACTCTTGTCCAACATCTTTGTTTCCTGCATATCCATGGCTGTCTGGTAGTGGGAAGCCCAGCACTGGGAGCAACACTCCATCCATGCCTTAGAAGAACTGAATAGAAAGGCAGTCTCAGCTCCCTCAAATCTCTGGCAACACTCTCTAATGCAGCACAGGGTACAATTCCTATTCTTTGCAGTAAAGGCACAGGGCTGGTCCTTGTTCAACTTGGTGTCCTTCGGGATGCCCAGGTGTCTTTTTCTGTTGGATTAATTTCCAGCTAGGTGGCCCCCAAATACACTGACATGTGGGATAGTTCCTCCCCAGGCACAGGACATTGCAAATCTCCTTGTTGAATTCCATGACATTCCTGTCTTCCCAGTTATTCACCCTGTTGAGTGTTTTCTGGTTTTCAGTGTGACCCCCTTACATACTAAGCATTCCTCTCAGGTTTGCTGAGGGGACACTCTTCCTAATCATCCAGACCATAATGCCAATGGTAAAGGATATCACATTCGGATTTGATGCTTCCTGTACGCTTTGAATCATTAGATTCCACTAGAGCTCATACCACTGATGGCCACTCTTTTGCCAGTGTTCCATCAGTGTTAGTCAGTCATCCATCCCATACTTCAGCAGCTTATCTACAAAGATCTCATGGGAGGCACTAAACTCTTTGGCGAGAATATCCAGTGCTTTCACTTCATCGATCAGTCCAGTTGTTTCACTGTAGAGACTCATCAAGTTTGTTAAATTTCCCCTTGGTGAAGCCATGCTGATTACTGATGATTTTCTTGTCCTCCTGGTGCCCAGAAATGGTTTCCAGGGTTAAGTGCTCCACTGACTTCACAGGAATCAAGGCAAAGCTGACTGAACTGTAGTTCCCTGGGCCCTTCTTCCTGCCCTTTTTGAAGACAGGACTGACACTGGCTTTTTCCCAGTCTTCAGATACTTCTCCCAATTGCTAGGATTAATCAAAGATTTTTTTAAGTGGCCTCACAACAGCATCTGGCAGGTCCCTGCCCTCTCATAAGTGCATCCCATGAAATTTTGCCCCACAGACTTACACATGACCTGTTTGTTAAAGTCTTCTCTGATCTGACCCTCTTTTCAAGGTATGTACTTCTTATATTGTAATTTTCAGAATTTACATTTAATATCTAGGCTTGACTTTTTTCTAAACAGGAAGGAAATGCTATTCTCCTCAATATACTCTTATTGCAGTAGTGCTGCACAACAGTATTGAAATTTTAAATATTTTTACTCCTTCAAAAATAGAGTTAATAATTACTTGGGCAGCTGAAAGCTCACTTTGGAGGGTTGACTCTGGCTGGATTCCAGGTGCCTACAAAATCTGCACTACCTCTCACCCATAAATAAACACACATGGGTCAACATGAGGACAGAGAGAAATCACTCAACAATTACCATGATGGGCAAAGATGATTCAACTTCAAAATAAAAAAGTTTTATTTACTGTCAATCAAATCAGAGTAGGATAATGTGAAATCAAATCAAATATTAAAAAAAACCATCTCCACATCTCCCCCTTCTTCCTGCATCTAATTTCACTCTGATTTTCTCTACCTTCCCCCCTGCTTCAGCAGTGCAGTGGGACAGGAAATAAGGGCTGTTGGAAACATGTTGTCCCTCCTGCTCCTTCCTCCTCAGGTGAAGTACTCCTTGTACTCTTCCCCTGCTCCAGTGTAGTGTGCTTCCCACAGGAGGCAGACCTGCATGAACTTCTCCAACCTGGATCCTTCCCACAGGCTTCCCTCCTGTGTAGTGGAATCCTTCAGGAGCGCACTGCTCCGGAATGGGCTGCCCATGGAGCCACAGGTCCTGCTCCCATGTGGGGTCCATTTTCCATTGGTCCTGCCAGGAGCCTGCTCTAATGCAGGCTTGCTGTCAGCTGTCTCCTTCAGGCCCTGACCTGCTCCCTTGTAGCCTCCCAAGGGCTGCAGGCTCACGGCTGCCCCTGGATGATCGTCACATCAGCTGGAGCACCTCCTGCCCCGCTGTCCAGGTTTAGAGCAAATCTGGGGAAGAATCCCCCAAAGGAGCTCCGGTGGGAGAAGCTGATCCAATTGGCCCCTCCCCCCAACTGGTCTGGGAGGGAAAAATACCTCCTTGGAGAAAGGTGGAAAAAAACCTGTTTATTAAAAAATAAAACCAAAACAATATCAAACAATGAGACCCCTTGCCACTCTAAAAGAGATGACAAACTGAGAAAACCCCGGGTTGCAGCTCAGCTCACTCAGTCTCTGATCAGTCCCTCAGTGCTGGAATTGTTGCAGGCCAGGCCCGGCCCGGTGGGCCACAGCTGCAGCTGCCGGTGCTCCCCTGGGTGTTCAGTCCAGAGCAGTTTCAAGAGGTCCAAAGAAAAGAAAAAAACACAGTCCAGGAAACTTCTCTGCTTCAGCTAACTAAACTAACTAAAAGCAAAGAAGAGCTCTGTCCTGCTGTCTGTTCATCCATGGACAAAAACAGTCCAGGAGCAGGAATGTGGGGGAGTGAGGGCAGTGTCTGAAAACAAACTGCGTGCTTCTTCTCTCTCCCCCTTCACTCTCTGGAACACTGTTAAAGGTGAAAAACTTATTATTCAACATAAACAGAATGAGACAATTTCGGATAAAAGCATCATATAGTCAACCCAGGACACCCTCCTTCTGCTCTGACCTGCAGGGCTGCGGTTCTCACTTGTTCTAACTTTTTTCTTTGGCTGAAATCGCCATTGTGTAGAGCTTTCTGCCCTTCATAACTACATTATAACTGCTGGCCAAGGCTAAACTCAACTGCCATTGCTGTTGAGTTTAGCCTTGGCCAGCAGTCAGTCTGTCTAGGAGCTGTAGGGCATTGGCTCTGCTGGACATGGGGAAAACTTCCAGAGAAGTCCCCCTTCTTGCAAAACTTTTGCTGTGTAAACCAAATGCACTCATTAAAAAGCAAATGCTTTTAAAGGAAATGATGAGTGTTTTTGAAGAATACCTTGGATTTCTTTTTGTCATATTACAGATGTGAAGTTTAGGGGTTGTTAGAAGACGTGTGTGAGTATAACGATAAGAAAAAAAAGCCTCCAAAGAATTTCAGCGTTTGTATTTGCTACTTTATGTCCTCATCTATCTTGTCTTTCTGTATATTACAGCTGTCCTTGTGGTCCTACTTTATCAGCACAAATGATGTTACTTTCCCGCTTACCACCTTTTTCTCACTCTTTAATGTTGGACATGTAAGACATACTAGCAATCTTGTCACTAAAGAATTTAGTGTGGAGGTATCTGTGGGAGATACATTCATACCAGATCTGATTTATTTGAGATTTTTTTTTCTGTGGGTAAGAAACAATGGCTATTTTTTCTCCCAGCAAAATAATAAAAAAATGACTCTACTGCTGTATTTGAATGGAGTCTCAAATCAATGTTCACATTTAACAGGGAAAAAAGTATATTTGAATAGAAATTACATATGAATACTTTAACATATGTTATGCACTTTTTCATTTTTATGATCATGTTTCCATAAATGATAGCAGAAGCTGGGGCATGGGAGGTGAAAAAATTAGTGCTGCTGAGACAGGATGCTATTGTACTGGAATTAGCTTGTGTAGTGTGTGTGCTTTTTCTTTAGCAGAGGCGATCACAAAACTGATTGATGTGTTCCAACAGAACATTTGTGCTAGGGATATAGGCTCAGCCAGGGGACTAATGTGCACAGAAAACTACCAAGCTCTTCCCAAGAAATGGGAATTCTAAAAAAAACCCCCAACGATTTGATATTTTTGTATAAACCAAAGACTGCTCACTTTTTCTACAAAAAGAATTTGTAACAAAATCTGTGACAGTGCCACAAGGCTCCCCTTGCAGTAAGAATGTTTCAAACAGATGTGTCTTAATTGAAGTAATCCATCTCAATCAAATGAGCCAAACAGCTTCAAGATATGTCATGAAATGATATAAATATTCCTCTGCCTTTTCCCCCTATATGCTCACATTTTTTCACTACTATGTAAGTTAGAGTGTACTTTTTATCCTGTTGATTATGACTTTTTCCACTCCTGGAACCAAGACATGTAAGTTCTTAGCAATGTTTTGGTTATTATTGAAACCATTAGCAAAATTTACTTCATTTCATTCTAAAGTACTGAACCAAATAAACACATTAAATGACAAGAAATAAATGCGAACTTAAGAATAATAGTTAAAGAACTTCAAAGCATCCTATTCGGTGCCTGCCTGTGGGGTTTCTCAACAGAGAGAAACTTGACCTGAGATTTTTCATGAAGGAATGATATTTTTTACTTACTTAAGTTAAAAGAGCATGTGCAATAGTGATAGGCCTCTGTTTCCAATTTAATTCTCAGCAAAGATTTTTTTATTTTTCTTTCAGTCGATGGAGGAAACTTGTTAAAAAACCCAAAACCGCCAAAATAATTTTACAAAGCCTTCCATTATTAGCATTCCACTTGTTGCTACTGCAGTATACACTAAATGAACATTTTCCATGTCAGACTTAAGTAATATCTCTCTATTTGCATGTATTTGAAAAATCAATGCCAATTAAAGAAAATAAATCTGGGGGTTTTTTTAAGAGTTTAGAATGTTGGTGTTGTTTTGTTATACTTTGATAAATCATTGCATCCAGTTATTGCACCCATTTTGTCTTAATTATACTGAACAAATGGATGTTCTATGCTTAGTAAAAAACCAGATTCACAAGGCCAGTAAATACCTTTCAAAAAAATTTTTTTTTTTTGCCAATTAGTTAATTTGTTATTTCGTTCTGATTCTAAAATTTGCCCTGACAGGAAATAGAAATCTGACTGGTTTTTAGAAATGTGAGAGAGACCAGCAATGACCCACAAACTAGCAGTGATGAGTGTTTGGCATAATTGTGGTAATGCAGAAAAATATTAACTGTCAAACTTGAACAAAGCTGTGGCTGTGAGGTAATTTAAAAAGACTAAGGGTTATTTCCAAGTCACCTCACACGTTTGGAAAAGGAAAGGCTAACAAATCTTTATAATTAGTATCTTCTTTTTACCATACTTCTATTTTTTAGCTATGAACAGTTTACTAATTCCACGTAAATTGCAAATTCAAAGCAATAGCTGCATGAGCAATTTAAGTCCCTGAAGAAAATGAAACTAGGCTTTTTCTGAGGAATTTTACTGATGTGAGATCTGTCAGGGCTACTATAACTGAGTATTTCAATCTGAAGGTCATGATTTCACAAATAATTTGACTAAATACATTTTAGCAAGTGGCATCAGGAAGTGATGTGCTTGTTGATTTTTAAGACATGCTTGCCAAACATTAAGATAGATAGGATACTGCTGGGCACATGCAGAAGGTGTAGGTTCTACATAGGTGTTCTGAAAATAGATTATGCATCTCTGTCCATGAAATTAGTCTGAGTTAACTCAGCTTTATTACTTTATGGTCTCAAAGAAGGATGAAAACATATCTGTGTTTCTTTAGTGGTTTCTACTCCTTTCTTCCATTGAAATGTTATAAAAAGCCAACTGAGTAACTTTTATAGTGATTGCAAAAAATGGCTATGTTTGTGTATATGAACATCATATCCACTTCTATGCATTCAGATCATGAAGGCCATGAGTCTATTGCTCTTTCTAAGGCAGTGACCACTGGGGCATGGCTCTGTGTTTTGAGAGAAGCAATCTTTCTATAAGGGTTATTTGGTTGGGGTAATTTGTGCTATTTTAGTTTTTAGTACAAAACCCACCTTCTGGCTTTCACAAGAATTTTTCTCAAAGGTAAGTTAGCTTCTAAACTACTCCTAGCCCAGATTTCCTTGATTTTGTGTCTGTGGGAAAGGAAAAGTTCTGACAAGATAAATTACATGGGCTGTGGTCCATAATTATGTGACGATGAACTACACATAATTCTTTTGAACATGCTAATGGAGAATTATTGATAGTTTACCCTGACAAAGGTTTCCCTGCTCTCTATATTGCATAATACAATATTCTATTGACCAGAAATTTGTGTTCTCTGTTTAGAAGCTATAGTAATGTTATTTATATGCAATGTAGATTACCTGGGGAGGTCTGAATAGGACTGGAAAATGCTTTATGTAGCTTCTCCACATATTGTCAGAAGAACTGAAAGGAGTAAATTGCTAAGTGATAGGAAGATTATTTCTTGCATGTAGAAAAACTCACTGCAGCTCTTCAAAAATCTGTTTATCTGGCTGTTTACTTTCCTATTCTCCCCATTTTCCACAATAACACTTTTTACTAGTGAGGTCTTCCACATAGGCTTATTGCATCTTAGATAAGGTTATGTCCAACAACTTAATACAGGCTGACACAATCGAACATTTGACAAAACTTGGATTTTTATATTTTTACTCAGGCAATTCTCTTATGCTTGTTGCTACCTGCATGACACATTTGGATTTTGATGCGCTCTGCAAGTGTACTTTTGCATGTAAAACTGATCATGTTCCAGCTTGTAGTAGAAGTTTAAGTGACTCCTGGCATGCAAGTTTTAAAAATCAAAATGACTAGTTTTGTTTGTTTATTTACTTTCTGTTTGGTTTGCAGATATTGTTAAGAATTGAAGAATAAAGTTCTTTTGGGACCATAATGTCTACATCCAAATATTAAAGAGACAAAGATTTGTATCAAGAATATAGTAAGTATAAATAACACTAAGTTGGTAGGTAACCTTTTACTGCGAAAACATTATTCTCTGGTAATGTTTTCCTTGACTAAATTCTAAATTTAAATGAGTTATAATGCGTATAAAAGATGATAGCTGGCTGTTTTAATTTGTTATAACTTTCCAGCTTTTTTTTTGTCTCATGTTGTTTGTTTTTCATCAAAAATACAATGTAATAAATGTTTTCTCTAGCCATTTGATTTGTCTCTTTGAAAATATTACAAATTTTATTTTATGGATATGCATATATTAAAGCTTGTGATGACTTTTATTAAAATGTGCACTTAGGGACACTTGCTGCCTCAAGTAATTGGAAGTATTCAGTAAGAATATTTTCATTACTGACTGTCTGGCAATAATTTCGTGCCAGTCCAGCTCCAGATCAACCATTGCTCACACTCAGAACTGTAGACAGATGTGGGATGCAGGGACGTTGAAGAGACATGCAACTGTAATTGTTGTGCCATTTAATGTCACTTGTTATCCATGGAAAACAGGTTTGAAGCCATTAAATGGGAAAGAGAAAATAAGTCTGTGCTAATAAGTGTCTTGAATTGGATACCTGCTATATTTGTGGTTATAGCATGCACAGTGTGAAATTATTCCTGCCCATATGGATTCCCAAATGCAGTCAGGAAGTTTCAGAGACTGAATGTGTGTTTTCAGCAGCAGATACCAGAAACTTGATGCTCTCCTGGTCAGTCATCAGATTAAGTTATTTTTATTTTCAAATATTGAATTATTTTTATTTTAAAACATTGTATGCAATACGTAACTGACATGATGCATTTTCAAAACCTGTAGGAAAATGCAATATTTTTAGGAAATATATTGATCCAATGAAAAACATTTATGGCTCCTTATTTGGATTTATTTTGGATTGTTCATTAGCAGACAGGAAAAAATCACCTTAAACTCACAACTTAAGTATCTCCTAGAGTTTTCTTGTAATGACAGCTCATTATTCTGTTCTTAAACTCCTTAATTTTCAGAGACAGATTTCAGATGTGCTGAATGTGATTAGAACTCTTGTAATGAAATTGACTTCCCCTGGATACCCATATGCTAAAAAAAAATCTTTTGCGGCAACTGCCAGTCTGGTATGGCAGGAGAAAAAAAAAATCATTAAAGTTGCTAAATGTTTCTGAAATTTGCTTTCCTGTGTCCAGGCAGAGTTGTATGTCTAAATATTTTAGGATCAGGTAACTCTCTGGAACACCTATTTCTGCCCTCTGACTTCTCCCTTGTGGTCTGACAGACCTCTAAGTAGTAGAAGAGAAAGCCTGCGTCTAAAGGGTGACCTCAGACAGGACAACACTCTCCAGGCGACCTGGAAAAGCTCCAGAACAGGACTCCTGATAGCTGATCTACCAACACTGGAGGAATTAACTCGTGCATGGCTGTGGCTGCTGAACTTCTGCCCCTGGGAGAACAGTGCTCCTGTGACCCAAAGAGAAGATCCACAGTGATGTGAAGCTCCATCTCCTTGTGCTCGCTGCACAGATGATCTTTGCTCATTTTTTTCACATGAGGAAGGCAGAATGACTGTCAGTACTGAAATTGTACTGTGCAGTCATTTGTTTTTGCAAAAAGGAAAATTCTGCACAGTGGAGCTATGGCAAATATGTATGTGCTCCTCAGCTCATATTACAATAATTACAATGTTTAGCAATGGGTCATTGATGTTGCGTGTCAGCAGATGAGTAATGTTTTTGATGATGTTAATGGACACCACGAAAATTTTCAAGCAGTGCATTCATTTGACTTGTTTTCCTCACCTGCCCACAAATTTCTTTAATTTCAGATAGACCTCATACAGCACAGCAAAAAATATCACAGCTGCAAGCACTGAGAGATGAAATACTGGCTGGGAAGTTGGGACAGTTGTTTCAGACAAGCACAGAACTGTTTGGGTGTTATGATTAATATGGAAAATATTTTAAGCTGGCCCAACAAACCGGGGCATAAGCCTTTCTATGAGATGTATTTAAACTGGTGCACTTAGAGTGAACAAACTAGATTGATGTAATGTCCCCGCGTAGACATGCCCTTGCTCTGCTTGCCTCCGTGCTTTGATCTGAGATCAGGGAGCGAGATGAAAGCAGATCAGAGAGTGCTCCCTATTGTACCTCTGTAAGTGATCACATCTATCTTCATGTGATGCCATGGCAGCTGAGGCCAGCTCAGGTGGCAGAGCTGATTTCCCACAGTTATAAATGCAAAGGGACTGTGGGCAGGGAATTTCAATGAGGGACACTTGATTTTGCAATGTCAACCAGCAGGCCCTCAGTCAGCTGATTTAATCTTCTGCACTGCCTATCCATTTAGCCACGTTTTTGGAAAGTGGTTTCATTAGAGGCAGTCGTAAAGATGTAGGTCCTTTGTTTATTTCATGTCATGGGACAGAATAGTTACTTCAGTGACAGAAAAATTAGGTGTAGTTGCTTAAAATGAATATCACTGTTCTGACACAAAAGAGAGGAAGTGAACAGAATGTAATTGATTACTGTTACTAATGGATATGCTACATGGAAAAATGAATATATATTGTTGATAGATCTATGTAAACACAAAAAAATTACTTATTTGCTTCTTCTAGTAGCCATGTATAGATGTTCTAATGCCAAATACATGTTGGGAGTTCTATAGAAATACTGTCTTCCACTGAAAGAGCCTAAGTATTGACTATGCATCTATAATCATCTTGCTTGGCTAAACTCACAGTATGATGTCTTTTACTTCAGAATGAAATCTTTACATTTCCTACTGAATGTGGTGCGGAGGAAGTAGTAAAATCTTGTTCTGAGTTTCCAAAATCTGCTAGAAGATGTAATGCATCAGCTTTTGCTGGAAAACCGCACTGCTGGAACACAAATCACAGCCTTTTGCAGAAAATGCTGAAATTAACCCAATGATTATAAGTTCTATTAAAAAAGCATTTTTATTTTTCTGCTGTCTGTGGATACATTCACATGGAAGTAAACTTCATTTTGCACTTGATAAGTTTTTGCATTAATTTTTTTATTGTTTGTACAATAACATGGATTTAGTCTTTGCAATCTTTTAGTGTAACCATCCTTCACAACAAGAATTTTTGTCTATTCCAGCAGTGTAAATGGAAATAAGAGAGCATATATAATTTTTAATTAGGTCTTTTATTGCCATGACTGAATAAGGGTCAAAAGCTTCAAATATTTTACAGATTATTTATTTGTGCAAGAAAATATCCAGTTATCTTGTCTGTTGATTATTCCTGAGAATTGTAGACTTAGATCTAGAAAAAGAGCTTATCTAATGTTTAGAAAGAGTATTAGCATTTCAAATCAGTTCCTGCAACTAATTTGTTTTCCTCTACTGCCATTGATCAAACTTTTCCATGTCAAACCAGTATGTCAAAACAGAATTGAATAACTTGGAAATATGAATAAATCTATTCAGACTGTTCATTCTGTGGCAGTGGTTAATAACAGTTGTTTAAAAGCCTCAAAATGACCTGAGTTGGAATAATTCCCTGTTCTGCAGTGAATGAAATTATATTTTGAGTATTAGAAAATAAAAGGAGATCTTGAACATCCTCATATTTGCATTTATTTTTGTGTAAACTGGGGTGCATCCATAAGAAAATATGAGTTCCTTGAAGAATATCAGTTTCACTCTGGCCACAGATATTTCTCATAAGACTTAAATAATAGAATTTGGCTTCTGGAGACCAAGTCCTGTGGCTGGAGAAGCTGTCAGTAGTTACAGTTGTGAAGGCTGATTCTGAGCTTGCATGGGAATGAAAAGCTTTCTACTCAGGCGTTTGTACTAATTTGTACTAATTTGGTGCTTTCCACTGATGGATGTTTGGATTTCTGAAAGCAGGCAGCATTAGGGAAAAGGCAATCCCTTCTTTATTTAGAAGAAGATGAATGGAATGGAGGCAGGCAACAAAATTATCTGCCTCCCTGGAGGCTATGGAAAATAGTCTCCATTGCAGTTCAGCGATAGACTTTCACGAGCATAGAAAGACAGTTGCATGAAATTGTGTTGAATTATGGGTAGGTAGTTCAGTAAGATGGACTACTGCCCACTGGGGAGAATTTTGGAGCTGTTGAAAAACCGATCTTTAACAATGATAATGTATGCAAAAATAACAATTTGTCTTCTATGGAGATGACTTTCCAAGGCTTTGGCCTTGCTTCTTGAGTATCAGGTTCATCTGCACAGAACAAAAAGAAAAACGTAAATTAAAAAGTGTGTCTGTGTCTGTGTGTGTGTGAAATGGCACAGCCCCTACTTTCATTTTCAAATAACACAAAGAAGTCAATTTTTTGTAATTTACCTTTTTCTACTCTGAATGACATTACTTAAAATATTTATAATTTGTTGAGTTTGTGCAGGAATCTAAAGCTAAAAACACAACAAGTAATTCTAAATAATAGCCTAACATATAATTCAATTTTAGCATACTTTAATATAATCAGTTTTTATGAAAACACATTAAAAGAGACAATTTGTCTCATTAAAATTCAACAGGCATTTAGCTCAGCTGGAATAGGACTTATTTCAGCCTCATTCACACTGAATTTTCAGATAGATTACAAACACAAAGACTTAAACAAAGTTAAATATAAAATACTTTTGGAATTAGAGCACTGAAAATATTTGAGTGGCAGTATCTGTATATTTTTCATGAAGTACTGCATCTTTACCCTTTCAAATCTGAGTAAATTGCAGTTTCGTAAGCCATAATTATATTGGATCATATTTAATGGTTATATTTGGTAATGCTGAGAAAATATTAATCAAGTTTCTAAAAATTTATATATACTTTCTCATTTCTCATATTGGTACTTTTGTGCTTCAGGTAATTACAGTCATCTTTAAATTTTATATGTGGTTGGTTGGCACTCCTGTAAATCTATTTATATTTGGGATTCAAACTTTCACAAATTTTCATGAATTTGACAATTTTAAGGATGCATTTTCTGCATATCTGGGATGAGAAGCTGTGTTAGCAGTCTGAAATCTATCTTGAGAAAATGTACATCTGTGACTCTGTGGTGAATGTGTGTTAGCTGCTGCCTGAGCCCTACCCCATGGAGGATGCTACTTTTAACTTCTTTTTGAGCTATGAGATAATGTACAGGCTGTTTGAACCCATGCACTGTGCTTGAATACATTTCCTAATGATGTTCTTCCTCTCTACCCTGCAAATTCCTAAAGTCTGGACTAATTTTTAGCTGTGTGTGAGCAAAAGGTTACATTTCTAATCAGCTTCTCTTACAGGTTAGCCATTCAGTGATTAGTGAAAATCCAGCTATTTACATACCAAAAAATTGTTGTCTCAGTGTGTTTCTCCCTTCTCCTGTGTTGCCCAGTTTTGGGGTTTGGATGGTTTTTGTTTGCTTGGGGCTTTGTTTGGTTTTTGTTTGTCTGTTTGTTTTTACTTGGTTGGTTATTTTGCTGGTTGGGGTTTTTTTGTAGATTAAAGAAAACTGTGCACAGAGTTCTCTGTATGTTCTGTTACAGGCCAGATCAGAGAGAGAAGCAGAGGGGGATTTGGTTTCCAGTTTGTAATTCCATCTAGTAGGGTGGGTAGTGAAATTTGTCCTGTGGCATAGTGGCTAGTAGGCGAGAGCAGCCTGCACATTGCCCTAGGAGCTGTTCTCATGAGCCTTTGGTCAGTAACAAGAGCCTGTGACTCTGTCTTTATTCCTAGTCCTTCTATTTTTGAAGGAAGACTTCTCACAGTGATCCTAGCAGCTCCCTAAAATGGGTAGGGTGGCAGTTTGACCTTACTGCTTCTTTTTTTATTTTTTCCAAAAGTAGATTTAACAATCCTAACTGGAGGCAACTACTCCAGACATATTCTGTTACATCTAATAAATCAGGATCTTTGTCATTCAGCACCCTTTCTGATTCTATTTACATATTTCCATTACTCTTTATGGGTATAAATATTCCTGTGAAATAATAATTCTATCATTCTTTGCTTTTCATTTCAGAACTTATCCATTTCTGTGTGTTAAATGGATGGTGTTGGCAAACACGAGAGAGTTTTTGTCATTTTTTGTTTACTCTTCCCATCTTCTTTGGTTTGTTTTGCAAGGATATGCATCAAAATCTGGTCCAGGAGCCTGTGTGTTGAAACTCATGACCTGAGAATGAAATTACTTGCTTTGAATCTGTCTTCTTGTCTGGTGTAACTCGAAGACCTTCCCTTGTGCTCGTCATCAAGCATGGTCAGACCTTGGCGTAAAAGATGATTGTCCTTTAGCTCTGAGAGTTATTTCCGAAGGGACCAATTCCTGCTGTAACCCGCAGTGCCAAGGAAGGGTATGCATGCCAGTAATTGTCAAAGAGCAAAATGCAAAGGGTTTCCCATGTAAGTCTGTGACATTTGCCTGTTTTCCTCTCTTGGGATACTGGCCGTCCATTCTCTGAGAAGAAAACCCTGCTCAAAGAAGGACTGTGGCCAAGAGGCCAGGCCAGGCCCTTGGAGCTAGGACTGTTCAGGGAAGGAACTATGGCATTGTCAACAAAACCCTGTACAGAAGAACTAACCTGAGCTAAATTACCTAGCAACAGAGTAATTTTTTTCCTCCATAGAAATAACAAATATGCCTGTGTTTTCAAAATTATTGCTGTAATTTTTAGTGTACTCCCGTATACTCCTAAAATGAGAGCAATTTTGTAGACTATTTTCTTTTGAAAGGAGATATCTGTGGTTAATCACTGTGCTGCTGGGAGAAAAGAGATTACTGTTCTTATCTTGCTGCTACGCTCCTTGAAGAGTGTTCCTAGTGCTGTGCTCATTCCTACCTTGGCTCTTGAGTTGCTTTTATTTTTCCAATTCACTCTACCCTTGCTTTAAGGGATTGTAATTTAGACTCCAGTGGCTGCAGTAGCAATTCTGTAACATCTGCCTTTCAGACTAATTTTTTTTTAAGGACAAACTTAATTTTTTTAAGAACAAGATATTTCCATAGGATTAAGCATATGTAATTTATAATTTGTAGTGTACTGCCTTTACTGCAGCTAAATTCAGCTGGAATGTACAACAAAATGACAATATACATAGCTTGAAAAATGTGTGAAATGCTTGCTTGTATTTTAAAGTTAAAAAATTCATGTGAGATATCTTACATAATCACACACACCTAAAAAAGAAAAAGAAAATTTAAAATGCAAAAAAGCATTACATTCTACCTCTGATCTTTTTTTTTTTTTTTCTCATTTCAGTGATGGAACATTTGTTTAAGCCAAAAAAGAGGTAAAGCATATCTGACTTTTATGTCATTTGCCAGACCCACAGGAGCTGCTTTGCTTCATTGCTAGCATTGTTTAGATCATTTGTACCAGAGAGGAAAGAACTGAGAAGCCAATAAATTGCAGCTGCTTTTAAAAAGGAGCTGAAAATCAATAATAAATTATTGTTTTCTATAGCAGTTTAGGTTCCTTATGTGTCCCCTCTGACATGTGGATGTAGCTATAAATTAATTTAGTTCTAGGTTGTAAAAAACCTAACTTTCTCTGGACTGACTCTCTACCATGCATTAGTGATATAAAAATAACATACCTTGGCAGGATAGCTTTCGAGGAGCGCCGAACACTGCAAGTTATTTTTATAGTTTAATGAGATATAGGCCCATACTTCCAGAGGGAGACACACTGAGCAGAACACTCTATAATTTAGTGCAGTAAAATGAGCAGGATTCATGCTGTCTATAAAACATGAAAAACATTCTTCATTCCTTACCAATTAGATCATAGTTACAACTCCCGGCTCCTTTGAGCTTAAAAGAAAATTCTAACTGCTAGACATAAATGAATGCTGTGGTTAAATTAAAGCCTTCAGCAGCCCAAACAGGCTTGAAAGAAATGCCTTCTGGATGTTATTAACATGCATATTTAAGTGCTATTTTTAAAATTTAACTGCAAGCCATAGCAAGCACAAATGTTTATAATAGCTATTTCAAAATTGAAGCATTAATTTAAAAATAATTTTCATTGCTGTTAATTTCTTCCCAATAATTTTATTTTAGCTTTTACTACAGCGGATTTTCTTTTTTTTTTTGCATGTCTGTAATGACAGACAACTTGAACCAAAGTCCCAAGATTTCATAATTTGCGGGCCTTGAAATGATTCTCTCATAAAATATGTCACGCACAAATAAAAGGGGTCAATTCATCAAACATGTCTGATTTACAAAGTGAGCAATCCTATTTATTTCAGTGGCACGTCAGCATAGGACAGGTAAATGGACGTGTTCGCAGAGCTAATGCTTTGGTCTTGTGCTTCAGTTCAGAGATGAATCATCGCACATCACAAAAATACCTGTGGCTTTTCTGCACTGTGGGAAGAACAAAGCAGTGTGGAGGAGCAGGAGGTACGGAAAGAACTGATAGCAAAGGTGTTTGGTTTTCTGTCACAGGTTACTGGTGTGGTTAATCTTCCCTGCTTCAATACTCCACAGTTTCAATTCTTTTCCAATTTGGTCACACTGACAAGCCACAAACACTCTTTGCTGCTTACAAGAAATGTTGATTGCTTGACAGAAATGAATTTGAGGATGGCTCAAAGGTGACCTTGCAAGTCTTTGAAATATCAAAGTATGTTGTTCTGATATGCCTGATAAAAGTGTCATTTAAATATCCATGGAAACTGGTTTTCACGTGCAGCTCAGGGGCTTTGGTCATAAACAAAATACTGGACTGTGAAGGGATTTCAAAGATACACCTCATCCTTTTGATGTCTGCAGCTAATCCTTTTCCTCAACTCTGTCCTTAGGAAGGCTACTGAAGGTGAAGCTAAGCTGTTCAGTGGGAGCACTGTGACTTGTTTATTGCTTTGATATTTCCCATAGACAACTGCTCCTGTGAATAAGGAATTTGTGATAAGACACAAGTGAATCCCCACCTCCGTATTTAAAAATTAAAAATGCATTCTTCTCTGCGTATGGCTATATTTGCATGTGTTAAGTGGGAAGCAAGCTAAGCAGTCTTGTATTTCCAGAGAGGTGTTCAAAACCAGCTGTAAACTTAGTGTCTCATTTTTCCTACAGCTTTGAAAATGTATTTGTGCTCTGTATTGTCATCAGGGTCTTCTCCAACATTCTCATTATGTAAGCAGTATTTAAATCCAGGTAGTCATTTAGCTAACATAATTAAGTAGGGACCTGTTAAAGATAATTAAAGGAGATGAACAGTTCATATTCTGTCTTTTGTAATTTTGGTCCAGCTGGGTGAGACAGATATTTTTCCAGCCTGTGGACATAGATTATTTCACCATTTAACAGAGCCTTTTAAAAATCACTACTGTAGAAATGAGAACTACCCTCTTGTTACTTTATTATCTTTTTTAGCAACAGAATATTTGTCAAACTGTGGTTTACTGAGTCGGTTAATATGCACAACCAACCAAACCAAACTAAAACAAAACAAAGCAAAAATAAATCCAGTGTTTTTAAAATACTTGACATCTTTTGTTTTTTAGGTTTTCTGGATGATTGATTCAATTATATAGACCTAGTCTTTTGTCTTTTTTTCAATATTTCATTGATTTTATTTTAATTTTTTAGGCTTTATACCATCTGTGATGTACAGATCATCAGAAATTTTCTTAGAAATTTAAAAATTACAGGTTTCATTTCATTAGTTTTCAAAAGATAAACATAGGAATAAAAAGAAGAATGTAATTAAATTGGAATAACTGATTTGGAGTAACTGATAGAGAGCACTGTTGCTTTTATGTGAGAATTTTAAAGGGATTTCAAGTGCAAGTTAATTGAGCCTACTCATGTTCTTTGGGATGAAGTTAATTAATATTATCGCCTTCATCACAGGCCCCAGCTGTGAACAGTCCTGGGCTTCTCCTGGACAGTAAAATCAAGCCATCAAAAGCCGTGTGTTTTGTGATTACATGGGAGTGGTGCCTCCTTTGAAGATATGATCCTGCTGAACTTATTAAAAAATATAATTCAAGAGCTGCCTTTGGCCAGGTGAAAAAGGCCTTGGAAGAGAGCTTAAAGTTAGCCAGCTACATGCAATTTCTGTTCACCATCGCTCTCCTCTAGGGCTCTGGTGGAGAGCCTGTGTTCAAAGTCATTTCCCTTTGTTGCACCAGCCCTGGCTGTGTGTCAGGGCCTGCCACTGCAGGAACAGCAGTGAGAAGGGCAGGACAGCGTGCTCCCAACTTCAGGGGCTCAGCTCCAGAGCCTCTTCAAGGCTCAGCTTCAAGGACAGAATGCTTTTGCCAATGTGTTGACTTAAGAACAGGAATGGTCAAAGCACAGGCACAAACTCCCTTCTGCAGTAAATGTATGTTGCTGTAAGGATGAAAATGTTCAGTTCCCAAGAGTTTCTGTCTCTTTTCTTCCTGTGTACAAACATCAGACTTTTGGAGGGAGTGAGAGAGATGGAAACTGTTGTAGAGATTGCAGTGTGATAAATATAACTTGGGATTTCTACCTCTGCCAAGACTGACACAACAAAGGAGAATAGGAGGAGTTAGTTAAGGAAATAATCTAGTAATAGGTTGAACAAAATTGTCTTCTAGTTAGCTCATTTATTTTAATTTTCTTAGGGTGTAAGGGCTAGAGCACTGTAATCCACAAAGAAGTCCCATAACGTGGCCTGAATATCGTGGCAGCAACACGTGTGCAACAATAGGTCTGACTTTGCTTTGTGTAAAGCAAATCTGTCCTGCCCTCACTCTTGGAGCAGATCTGGAAAGAGGATCAGTAACTGGTAAATATCAGGAGAGGTTTGTGACACTAGAGCTAATGACTGGAAATAAGAAATAAGTTGATTAAAAGTTTCTTAAAGATCTAACATGCAGAAATGGTAAGTGGAATATGGAACAACTTTGTCCACACTTCTGCCTTTTGGAGAGAAGTTTCACTCCATAAAATCTCTAAAATAAAAGAAAAAAAAAAAGCTTTGTTTACTTTTAATATGGGAACAGCTACTTTGATCTCCCCCTAACTCAAGTAAGTTCCTACTGCTCAACTTCAAAGCACAGTTTTGGAGCTCTGGGGAATTTTAAAATCCTGTGCCTGTTGGCCTGGTGGTAGTGGGTTCTCAGATCATCAGATTACCCAGTGCAACTGCCACCAAAGAAGGTATGCAAGAGTGGCAATGCAGCTATCTGAGGAGTAACCCACAAATGCATGTGGTCAGTTTTGAATCATGAAAATGTTAAGGTTGGAAAAGACCTCTTAGATCACCAAGTCCAAACAACAACCTAGCCCCATCACCACTACACCATGTCCTCAAGTGCCATATCCTCATGTGTCTTGAATACTTTAGGGATGCCAGCTTCATCACCTCCCTGGGAAGTCAATTACAATACTTGATAAGTCTTTCAATTAAGAATTTTTTCCTAATATATAATCTAAAACTCTATGACAAAACTTGAGGCCATTTCCACTTGACCTTGTCACATATTACCTGGTAGAAGAGACTCACATCCACCTCAGTACAACCTCCTTTCAGGCAGCTATAGAGAGTGATAAGGTTTCCCCTGACCCTCCTTTTTTCCAGGTTAAATAACCCTCAGCTGCTGCTCACAAGACTTGTACTTCACCCCCTTCATGGCCTCTATTGTCCTGTTCTGAAACATAAAAAATACATGTATTGTACATAGATATATTTTGTGTAATGTAGAAGATATACTACAGATATATAAGTGCATTGCATATTTATTTATTTATTTATTTATTTATTATGGAATCATTGAATACTCTGTATTGGAAGGGACCCACAATGATCATCAGTGTCCAGGACAGTCCCAAGAATTGCAACGTGACAACAGAGATTTTAAATTTGATTCCTTCATGGTTGCTGTGGCCAAGGCAGCCACCAATCTTCACACATGAGGGCCTGTGTTCTAACAAGCCACAAGCCCAGGAAGGTGCCTCTCCAAGTTGGCTCCCTTAGCAGCTATACATTGAGGTTATCATCCAGATGTTTTAGGACTTGTCTGGACCTTTTTGTGCCAGATATGTGATTCTCCCAGTTAAAGTCCGACAAGCTGATATTCCTATAAGGACAAGGGCAGTTGTTCTGAAGGTCCCTTAGCTCCTGAAAGAATAATTCTCTGGAATCATTGTCCTGGACAGGTTGCCTACAGTAGACTCCTATAATGATACCTACATGATTATTTTTTGTCCCTTAATCCTTACTGAGAGACTGTCAGCCTGCCGTTGCTGGTTTCAGGCAATATTCCATCTCACCTGCCCTGCCTTTCCCTCCTGGAGAGCTTTGGACCATCCAACCTGGCACTCTAATCAAGGGGTTCATCCCACCAGGTTTCACTTATTCCAGTGATGTAAAATCTCTGGGACCAGGCCAAAGCCTCCAGCTCCTCTTTGCTCCTCACACTCTGTGCATAGGTGTAGAAATATTTCAGATGTGGTCTGTTGTAACTAATGCCTCATGGAGCAGCTTGAGAGATCCCCTTGGCACCTCCTCCTTCAAATTTTAGTATGACTTCTCATTGGTCTGGCAAGCATGGGTTTGTCCCTTCCCCCTCCAAACCTAGCTTAAAGCTTTCTCAATGAGCCCAGCTAACTCCTGTGTTTGAACCCTTTTTCCCTTCTGAGATAGGTTCATCCCATCAGGTATCATTAAACCAAGTGCTGTACAGCATATCTTATGGTCAAAACCCCCAAAATTTTTCCAGTGACACTAGCCTCAGAGCCAGGCATTGACCTGATGGATCTGCCTGTTCCTTTCAACAATAAAGGAAAGCACTACCTGTGCTTGTCTGACCCTTCAACCAATCATCCTAAGGCCCTAATATCCAGCTTGGTTGCCCTTGGACTTCTCTTTGTTATCTTATCACCACTGACTTGAAGAATTAATAATGGATAATAATTGGAGGGCCTTACTAGGCTGGAGATCTTTCTAGCAATACCTCTTACCAGAGCTCCAGGAAGGGAGAAGGTTTTCCTGTTGGCTGGGTCTGGTTTGTGTATTGGGCCCTCTCTTCCATTGGAAGGGAGCCACCTCTGAGAACTACCCCCTGCTTTTGCTCCTACGAGAGTTTGTGATGATGGTGCTGCCCTAAGTGGGCCCTTTATCCTGGAAGGCCTGTTGCAGAGTGTTTTCACTCCTAATGAGTTATTGCCCAAGTTAATGATTTGGTCCAAATTATTTCCTCCCACCCCATTGTCCATTTAGCCTGAGTTCCCTGCCAATCCTACCTCGTGCCAACACCCTGCTTGGAATTACCCCTTGGAAATCCCCTAAAGTACCATGTCCCATTAGTCCATGTGACCCAACACCCCCCACCCCTCCCCCCTGTTACTTCCCTCGTTGGAAGATGCTTTTGTGAACCCTGCTTTTTACTCCTCCCCAGGATGCCTCCAATTAGCTGCTGGTTTATCCCCTCCCCTTGGATTATTCCCATTTAAAAACCCCTACACACCCATGTTCTGTGTCTTTAGTCCCTGATGCTTCCATAGAGCAAATCCTTTCAGAAACCCTACTGAAGACCTCTCCTTTGTCCTTGATTCTGCTCTTGATGATTAACAACTTATAAAGATATAAGCCCCACAGCTGTGTCTTGGACTGTGCTTTCTGGAAACAGCCCACTCTTGGCCCACTGCTGGGAGCTGGCTGGAGAGAAATCTAGTACAGCACCAAGGACCCTCATCCACCCTATCTGTCCTTCTAGTTCCAGGGCTTCATATCTGTTATAAAATGTGCCAGTCCTACTTGCCATTGTCAAGTTTGTGCCTTCCTCCTGGTATGGGCAGTGGCCAGCTTCTAGCCTTCATGTTCAACAGATCCTGGGCTGTCTGAGGGTTCCACTACAATGGAGGTCTGAACTCCTGAGATTGTACCATCTCTGAGAGTAACCTCTTGATCTCTTGCTTATTTTCTCCAATACTACATAGACTATTCGCTTCCTCCTTTTTTTACACTAATTCTCTCCTTGGGAAAAAAAAAAAAAAAAAAAAAGGAAAGTCGCTGAAACAGTTCAAATTGTGGGGACAGGGAGTTGGGGGGAGGAGAGTTTTTGATGTCCTAATCTAAAGTAAATATATGGCCAGATAAGGTTAAAAAATAATGATGATGAGATAATCTAAACACTGAGGAAGGCAGTAAACGGATTGATTAGTCTTCTTTTAGAGAGAGACCTATGTGGACACAAAGTAGAAAAAGTTCAGTACACAGAGAGTTTTGAAACTGATGTAAAGGAAAGGTTTTAATGTTTCAGAACTCAGTAAATTCAAAATTACACTCTTTTCTACTACCTGAGACTGTAACTGAGCTGCACAATTAGAT
The DNA here is from genome assembly GCF_035770615.1 of Melospiza melodia melodia. Classification (NCBI taxonomy): domain Eukaryota; kingdom Metazoa; phylum Chordata; class Aves; order Passeriformes; family Passerellidae; genus Melospiza; species Melospiza melodia. Next base: position 72,245,821 of record NC_086226.1, on the reverse strand, counting down.
CAGAGAGCTCGAGCCGAGGGATTCTGTGTGCCACACAAATAGGGCTTTTTCTGTTTGAAGAAGACCCTGTGGATTTGGACCAAGCCCAATCTGTCTCTTCAGCTAGCTAGGAGCCAGACCTTATCAGTGTGAGAAAGAGCACTGCACCTGCTATATTTTTATTTATAAGAAGGGAGCTGGTACTCAGTTTTCTTTGCATCCTGAAGTGGCACTCCAGGGTGTCTGATGTGCTGTCCAGGAATAAGTAGATGTGTGGTTTACCTTGTTGGAAGTCTGCATGTTTTAAAGCAAAGCATTCTTTATTAGCAGCGTAATCTGGCATAAAGTCTACGTGGATGTTATAGCTAAAAGACAGCTGTCCTGTTGCTCCCTGGGCATTATGGAAACTTTGGTTTCTCTTCTTTCACTCCATTTATTGACGTCTGTCTTCAAGGCAGTGTGGTGTGTTGACCTAGATCTTGATCAGAAAATGACTGAAATAAATGATCCACTGTAAAATTTCTGAGAAGCTGTCCCTTTCACCTCACTTTAAATTTGATTTTGCTCCTTCCTGTTCATTCTGCTGCTCTTCTCTGTGTCTGTCTCTGCCCACTTTCCTATCCATTTCTGCTAAGCCCTTTTCCTGCCTTTTTAATTTATTCTTCTTCTATTGCTGCGTTCTCTTTTCTATGCTTCATTCTTCCCTGTAGTCTTTCCTATGTCCTTCCTTTATCTTGCATATCCAAACATCTTATTTAATCTACTCTCTTATTTTTTTCTTCCAAATATCCTCTGAGCTTTCCTTCCTATCTTTGGCTAGTAATAATGGTTATCTCTTTATGTGAGATCTCTTTATGTGAGGGAATTGGAGATGTACAGTTAAAGGGCATACTCTATTACTCTCCTCTGCACACTCTCTCCTTGCTCAGTAATTTTTTCCAGTCTTCTCTTTCTACTCTTGTGCTGCACACCCTGAAGCTCAGTGCTTTGCCAGTTTTCTCCAGGAGGTTGTGGCAATTATTTTTTACCCTCTTGTGGCAGGATTTTCTGGCTTTACCTAGCTTTCCTAGTTTTTCTTTCTCTTCTCCTCTTTCCCACTGTTATTCTTTAGCTCTCATTGCTCCATTTTCTCCTCCCTTATCTTTCAGATGAAGTTTTCCTCACCAAAAAAAAGGGAAAGGATTGCAAAAGTCTGCTAACACGAACAGTCCCATACCCACCCTTTACACACATTTAAACTGACTGCACAAACCCACAGAGAGTATAATGAGGTGAAAAGCAGCAGGAACCTAGATTTCGCTTCACTCTCTAGAAGTTCTTTGTTTGCCAGAACTCTGACTTCTGGTGAACAGAAGGTTTAATCTCTAAGTACAAGTTTATTTGCAATTCATGAATTTCTTTCTGAAATGGACATCTGAAATAGTTGAACGATGTTTCACAACGGGGTTGGGGTACAGTAGCTGGAGTTCAGCGTGGCCTTGGACCACTTCTGAATCTCTTTTGTCCAAAGGCTGATTTTTCCTCTGTGATTACTTTTCATTCCTGCACCACATCTTTGCTATTGTCTATGAAGAAAGGTGGTTGATTATGTTAATGAGAGAGTCCAGGATAGGGAGGGAAAGAACCAATCAAGACCTTTTTTGAAATGCATGACTTGGTTGGCATTTTACGTCTCCCTGTTACTGATTTTGATTAGGTTGGGTTTTGGTTTTGCTTTTCTTTTAGCTTTGTTTGTTGTTTGTTGTTTGTTTTGTTTTGTTTTGTTTTTCCAGTTGGTTTTTTAGGTTCTTTCCTTGGTTTCCTAATTCTTAAAAATGGAGGAGAAATATTTTGGGAAAGTTGAGAGGCAATCTCTAGTGGCATGGCATGCATATTAACTTCTAGTAAACTAGAAGAAATTTCATCATAACTGAGTTCAAAACTTCTGCTTGTTAGAAAATTGCTCCCCTTTTGAATCACCAATTAATTGAGTTTTTCTTATGTGTAGAAGTGAAGCAAAATGTAAAAGAGGAGGAAACCAGAAGTGAAACCACAAAAGATTAATTGGAGGTCTCTCATATTGAAACATTGGTCTCAGTACTGACCTAGTCCTTCTTTTATAGCATAATATGTACATTAGACCCTATTTATGGTACTGCATTTTAAAATTGGTGTTTTTTAAAATAAAGGGAATCTACTATTTTAACTATACCTCCAAGACAATAAATTAAAAAAAAAAAAAAACAAACAAATTATGTCTTGCTTTTATTCACTTTCCCTCACTACTGCTTGGTGGAATACATCCTATCCTTTTTCCTGGAGCTGAGGAAAGTTAAAAATTTAGGGTCTTGGTGCTGTGTCCCTGCAAATACACAGATGTGGGCAGTAGGACTTGTCCTTCCTCAATATAGGGAAGAGGCTGGGAAGGAATCACTCCCTTCTGAGCTGGTATTAAATGCTACTCTTGACTACAGAAGGATAAGCAAATTCATCCTTCCTATGCATGATAAATGTCAGTTCATTGACTTCTCTCACAATTACAAACACAATATCAAGTTCCTGCAGATCAGCTGAACTGCAGTACCAGGCTATGTGCTTGCTTCTAGCTTTTGGCAAAGTAAGGTGAAAGTCCTTTTCTTAAATTTAAATGGAAGAGATTTAAATTACCTCACACTTAAAGTGGGCTAAGAGCCAGCACACAGTTTATTACAGTAGCATGGCTGGTAGGGAATTCATCATGGCAACTCGATCATGTAACTGACCCCTTCCGTAATGTCCTACACTGATAAGATAGCTCATAATGGGATTTTATGTGAGCATTATCCAGGATATCCTGGTAAAAACACTGAGAACCTGAAGGCAGTTAATGGTAAAAAGGGAAGTTTCATTAGTAATTATTCTCCACAGGTAGAGAAGGTAGTTCTTGTAACAGGGGAATGTAGTAGATTGCATTAGCAGAGACAAATTCTGCTGTAACTTCACTAGCAAAGTCTTGAGCCAGCCCTGTCTGCTGTCAGGGAGAGCTCTTCAGCCAGCACAACACTGGTTACAGATCTACACACTTATCCTTAAAGCTCCCGTAAAAAAAGGGGGAGTCCAGCTCACTAGTTTCTAGCAGCAAGTTTATGAGGACTCTCAAAATTATAAGATTTTTTTGCCATTCTCTATCATTCATTCTATCTAAACTGATCTGAGATAGCACGGATTTTAACATGAAGAAATATCCTAATTTCAAAACAGTGAAGTTTTTGGACGTAACTGAATATTGTGAAGTTACCAGCTGTCACTGAATTTTGGTTGGGTTTTTTCCAGCTTCGCTGTCTTTCTCCTCCTTTTGGTGGGGATCAGGATCAGGATTGATGCTGCATTGGGATTCTTTCTGACATCCACCATAATCAATGTTTCTAATCAGCGTTGCTCGGCTGGCATCATGTGTGGAACAGAGCAGAGTGCCCAGTCAGCACCACACAGAGGCAGGGAGAAAATGACGAAGGGAGCGAGAGAGATGCAGTGAAGAGGTTGATAACAAATTAAAGAGTCAAGCTTGAAAAAGAAGACAAAGCAATCTTCAAGTATTTGTTGCAATTCAAGAGGAATGTGGTTAGATTGTGCACTTAACCTCATGCCTTCTATCTTGGTGAGTACTTCATCATTCTTGTTTATTGGCATCAGGACCTGCAGTAGTACTTGCCTGAATTTCGTGTGCTTCCCTATTCACTGAAAGCATAGTTTGAAGAAACCTGATGATGCAGAGGGTAGTTAGCAAAGATGGTCTCTCAGAGAAAACCTCTTGAAATTTGGTGCTGTATTATTTATTGGTGTGATTTGTGACCCACGTGCAATTTAGACTATCCTAAAAGTGAAAATAATCACAAGTTTCAAACAATAGAATTAGATTGTAAATGCTGTGTTTTTACCAAATGAAGTTGTACCAGAAAAAGTGTAATCCAATAACTGGAATAATCATAGACAACTGTATTGAAAGAGAGAGCAAGTGAGCAGAAACACAAGAAAAAGTCACACAAAAAGGAAGAAATAGAAAGTAGAAAATATTGATGACAAATATTAGTCTTAAATTTATGTAACGAAGCAACGTTTCAGGTATCTTTTATAAGACTTGAAGAATACGAGTGCATGAATGCTCACTCTGGGCTGTTGGAGATGTGTCTGTCTGTGGTGTGTCATTAAATATACAGACCTACCCATCTTACCAGGCTGTGTTCTATGAAAAAATATATTTACTCCCGGATCTGCAGCTCAGTTCCTCAAAAGTCTCCTTCAAGTCTTCTGATAGCCATCTGCTAGTCCATGAAAACCAGTATAGGAAAAGTCCATTTGACAAGAAGCTTTATGTAAACTAAACTTTTTCTTACTCCTTTTGAGATCAAAAATGGCATATTCATATCCTCTTCCTGCTGTTAGATGTTGCATTTTTTTTCTGTGTTGGGCATAATACTATTCCTTGCTTAAATTTGATACTTACATCCTTAATTGTCTGGGGGCAATTTTTAAACAAAGAGGTGAAGCTTAGTTTTTAATTTATTTTTTATTTTATTTTAATAATCAGTAATTGATTTTGTAAACTAATGCCACTGCAATTACTTTAACTCAGCAGCAAATGGGAAAAAGAGCCTCTGTATTGATGCTGTGTGCCAAGTAGATGATTCTTCTTTAAAAAGATACATTGTCTTGCTTTTGCATGTGGAAGAATGATTCAAAATTATTTCATTATATATCAAAGGCTTTCCTCTCTCTTTAGATCTTTATCAAATACTTTTATGAGACACTTTTAGAAGGTTTTGACTCTATGGAAGGTAATAAGATGGTTCCCTTTGAAGAAAATCTAAACCTACAAATGAAAGAGTATGTGCTTTTGAAATGCTGTAAGAAGAGTTTTTATATTGGTACAGAGGACAGAAGAATCTGATCTGCTTAGAAGAAATTATTATTTAACAGTTAAACAACATTACTTCCAGAAGAACACATTTTTAAAATAGGTATCTGTTTTACACTTATAATGGTATAAAACTCTTTGACATGGCAAAGGTCACGCTCCTCAGTTAGAGACCATCTCTGCAGCAGCCATAGTATGCTCATTGAATGAAAGAGATTTACTCAGGAAAATGAACTTATTACATCATGCCTGGCATACTTTCATATATTCTGGGGATAGAAGGTTTTAAGTCCATGTGTGGAGCACCTAATTCCTCTGGGCATGACTGATACATGCGCCTCTTACAGGACTCAAATCCTCCAGCTTCTGTGCAGCCATTAGCAACTGGGTCATCTGCAGTGCAGAGGGCATGTGCTGTCTGTGCTTTCCATTTGCTCTTGTTTGACAGCCCGCTGATGACCGTCCCCCAGCAGATGCACCTCTCTAGAGCCCCTTTCTCAGCTGCTTAGGTTTTGGATATAAAGATATCTTCCTGCTTTTTGTGGTCTATCTTTAGCTCCACTTTTCCTTGCTGTGGGTTTTACTTTTCTTACATTTTACTCCTGCCTAATTTATTCTTAAAATTGATGGTGCCATTTTGATAGAGACTTCTTCCGCACGGCATAAAACTTAAAGGGAAATCTAATGTTAGACTTTTATTGCTGTCTTAACAATCTCAGTGCAATCTGCAGATAAGAGAGAGACAGGCTGTTCTCAGAGATGTGGTAGGATGACAGGCAACAGCCCTATTCTGCAGCAAGAAAAATTCCAGTGAGATATTAGGAAAACATTGCCATGAAAATGTTAAAGCAGTGAAGGGAGTGAAGGGAGTTTCAGGATGTGTTGAAGAGTTTTATTACTGGATTAATTAGAAGCTTGACACAGTCCTGAGTTTATGTTTGTTCAGCCTGCTTTGGTTGGAAACCAAAGTATTGGAGTGAGGCGGGAAAACCTCACTATTGAGCTACTTTTGTCTCTCCTCAAACAAGTGTTCAGTGAGCACATGCTTTTCTATTTATTGTAATCTGTGGCCTAAGTAGTGCTGTCAGTGTGGCTCCCATCCTGATTTTAGTCCTGCTGAAGGAGTGGCAATATGCTTTGTAAAAGGACAGTGGTGTTTTGTATTTAGTATGCAGCTGAAGCTGTGTAAAACAAACCAACCAAGCAACCAATCAACCAACCATCCCACCTGAAAATGGATACACAAACAAACCAACAAACCCAACAAGAAACTCATCAAAACAAAAAAAATCCAAGCCCGCAGCTTGCTATTTGGAAGTGCAAGATCTGTATGGACAATAAAAAGATAAATTTACCCCCAAGCTCTTTGAAATGATTATTTGTTCTGACTTTTAATTTCTGTCATTTTTTTAGGATTTAAATTCAAAGAATGTATCTTCTGTTATGTATTGTTTATATGATCTGCATGTTTTAGATATGAAAATACACTTTTGGCACAAATGTGTTTCAAATACAGCTTCCTCAGAGATGCCATGGGAAGACAATTTCTTTGTAGGAATTCTTTAAGCAGTATTTTGCATTAGCTTAAACTATTCCAAAGATATGTAATTTAATATCCCTATACAGAGATTTACAGAAGTTTAAACAGATATATTTAAAAATTCCATGTAGTGAATACTTTGGTAGCTATAGAAGAACGCCGAATCAGAGATACATTCATCAGACAAAAAGGCAGGTGGCTCAGGTGCAGATGAAGGGAAATGTAAAAACACAAATATGGGAGAGAGAGTAATAAAAGTGACATTGCTTCAAAACGTGGTTACCAGCAGGATAAATAAATTTATCAATTTTTTAAGTTAAATGCCAAGTTTTTTGTTCATGTCTTTGAAACTGAGATCTGCCTTAAAAAGTTTGTCCAGCAAAGATGTTAAACATTTATTTCACTTCAAATCAGTGAATAAATGCATTCGCTTTTATCAGTCAGGGCAGAAGACTAATCATGCTGAATTCTTTACACAAAAAACAGACATTATGGTATAATTGCCAAGATAGCACATGATGAAAATGTTGAACTAGTTTTTCCTTACACTGCTAATTTTTCTTCCTTCTGAAACATTGTTTATATACTTTTGTTTTCACTCACCTCCATTTTTTCATTCACCTCTTAGTTTTTTGCTGTTTGTCTTCTGGCATATATGCTTTAAGACTGAGAGCCACACAATCACTGTTGGTATTTTGCATGAACTGATGTCAATATCTGTCTGAAAGCTTTACTTTGAAATGTGACATAAACATACTTTGATTCCAGCATAATTATATCACACTCCATTAGTAACTCATGTTTCCTTTTTGTCTTCTGGCATTATAAAAAACCCACTTGGAAAGTAATTTCTCAAGTCCTAAATTAGTAAATATACTTTCAGGGGATGAAGGGCATTTTTGTAGATATTAACATATACTTCTCTTGCAAATAAAAATTATTGAAAAAAATCAGCTTTATAAGCAGTTGCTTTAAGAAATGTCATTTTTTTATAGATCATACACTTTAATAAGTTTATAGACCCTTGACATCTGTGCTATGGGAAAAATACTTTAATTTCCCTTAATTATTCCTGTGATTCATGAGTTATGACCTTTCTCAGGGATGAAAATAAATGCCAGCTCTTCCATGAACAAAATGTGCACAGTGGGAATACAGAACCCACACAGGTATTAAAGCAACCAATGTCCTGAAATAAGTAGATCAGCAGCAGCATCAGGAAGCAAATATTCTGCATTCAATATGACAGCTGGAGTGGTTTGGTATATATATAGTGGATAAATAGCCCGGTAATTAAGTAGGAATACCATTAACAGTTTAGGTGGAAATAACTGCAAAGTAGTCCCCTGGGACACCAGAGGAAAAGTAAAAAGCCACAAGAAAGATGTTGTATGTGTTTTTTGTGGTAATGCATTAGGGACTCTCTGGTAGCTTCTTCCAGAGTGCTTGCACACCTTTTTGGGAGCATCTTTCTCACAGTGAACAAAGTGCAAAGGCAAAGCAGAGATAAAAAATAACTATCTATTGTTTAGGAGAGACGGCCACAGGCAGTGGGAGAGCTGTCCCAGACATATAAAAGGTCAAAGCAGGCGTGTCTGGATGTGTTTGTTTGCTGCAATGAAATGTAACACACACTGAAATGTGTGTTATTTTCTTCTATGCGGAGGAATTGGGAGGTTATGTGTGGTAAATGCATTTCAATCCCTTCATAAGTGTTTTGTTCAGGTGATGTAGATTGTTCTAGCTGCACGTTTGCATGTTTCTGATACTGGAGTAACACTGGAAGGGTGCTGCCTGTACTGAGAGGGCCCCTGTCCGGCATGTGGGCTGTAGATCGGGTCCTGAAGCAGTCTGGGCATGATTTTCTCCAAGGTAGCACCTAAAAAGACAGCAGTGAGGTACAAGCATTTAGGACATTGCTTTTTTTCTTACCCTCTGTCACAGACATCTTTTGTGGAAAATCCTTTTCTTTAGGGTTTTCCCCCCTTCTGGGAAGCTGAGGCCCCAGAAGGAGAATGTAAACAATGGTTATCTGCTGCTGTGGAATGCGACAGGTGCACCTGTGATTGGCCCATGTTCCATGTTTACAATTAAGGGCCAATCAAAGACTGAGCTCTCTCTGGGAGAACAGAGAGAGCTCCTTTGTTGATTAATTCCTTTTTCAAGCTTCTGAACTTTTCTCTCTATTCCTTTTAGTATAGTCTTAATGTATTATATATCATAAATTAATAAATCCAGCCTTCTGATCATGGAGTCAAGACTCTCGTCTCTCTCTTTACCCCTGAGGAACCCTTGCAAGCCCGGTAACCACCCTCTGATTTGCTTCTAGCGAGGCAAGTCTGAACACATTCCTCCCATCTTCATGGTATTGCTAGAGAGCTGGGAAGAAAAAAAGCTTCTCACCCCACACCACTCTTCCAGTGGCCAGGAAAAACTCTGCTGCAGGGCCAGCAAAGAGAGCAAGGACTGAGCAGAGTGCAGGCTTATGCTCTGCTAGGGACCAGTCTTTGGGGAGAAGCTTGTGCCAGCCTCCAGGGAACATTTCTTTCTGATGCTGTTATTGAGATTTCCTTTTCCTACTCTATCCTCTTTTCCAAGCAAACACTTGTGCTGCATGGCACCTCCTTTCCACTTTCAGGTCAGATGTTTCAATTTTCCAGCAGAAGCACCCTTGGGTAGAAGGTGGGAAGGTCATCAGGAAGGTGGAAAGAGAGTAAGGGCTCAGTGGGTACAGCCATCATTCCCTAACAGAAGGGCTACCCAGCAGTAACTGCAATAAAACGTGGCATGTGCAATTCACCCCACAGTCCAGCCACCAGAAAAATCTGTTTCTGCAACCAGCACCTCTGAATACCTCAGATCTTGGATTTGTGTGGCCTGCATTTTAAAATTGTCTTTCAGTTCTCTTAGAAATGTGTTTCTGATTTGCAGATAAGAGCCTGGGAAGATGAGTTTTAAAGGCTCCAGTACCATGGAACTGTAGCATCATTTAGGTTGGACAAGATCCCTAAGATCATCAAGTCCCACCATTAACCTATCCCTCCCAAGTCCACTACTAAACCACATCCCTAAACCCCACATCTACACATAAATACCTCCAGTTATGTATGTTGCCTCAACCCTGGGCAGCCTGTTCCAATTCTTGACCAGATCCTTGGGAAAGAAATTTTTCCTAATATTTAACCTAAATCTTCCCCGGAGAAGCTTCAGGCCATTTTTCATCCCGTCACTTTTTACCTGAGAGAAGAGACAAACCCTCATGTCACTGCAGACTCCTTTTGGGGAGCTGTAGAAAGTGATAAGGTCACTCCTCTACAGCCTCCTTTTCTCCAGGCTGAACACCCCTGTGTCCCTCAGCTGCTCCTCATCAGACTTGTGCACCAGAGCCCTCAATAGCTCCACTGTCCTTCTCTGGGCTTGCTCCATCACCTCAATGCCCTTTTTTGTTGTGAGAGGCCCAGAAGTGAACACAGCACTCAAGGGGTGGTCGCAGCAGTGCTGAGTACCAGAGCACTGTCCCTGCCCTGTCCTGCTGGTCACATGAATACTGACCCAAGCCAGCACACTTCTGGCCTTCTTTGACACCAGGGAACACTGTCAGAAATTAAATAGCCAAATTTTGTAATTTTTAAAGGCTTCTAAAAACACACAACGCTTCTCATGTCTCAATTATGATTCTTTGAGTGTTTTGCATTATTGTTCTTTTCATGCAATCCTGTTCTTGTTTATTTGTATTCGTTGTCTGATCCTGAGAAGTCTTATGTAGCTTAACGATGGCAAAGAACATAATTTCTATGTGGCTCATTTGCTGTATATTTTTCTTCCTTCATTAGTTCTTGGTTCACAGTCTTATGCTGCCCCATTCTCTGTTGTTACACCACTTAATGATCTGGTTTTGATTTACTTTTCATATGCCTCAAGAAAAGCTAAGCTACTGCTAGCAACTCCTTTAAAGCACAAATAACTGATCTCAAAAGGACTCTGACAGGATTTCTTTTTTAAACTCTGTTCATTTGACCTTTCAGAATTAGTCTTATCCTGCTCTTGTACTATTTTACCCTTAAATAAGCTCTCAGTCAATTTTCTTCAAAACGTAGAGGTTTAGACTTTATGAATTTATAGTTTCTATGACATCCTTTCCAGTTTCAGAGAGAAGTCCCTGATTAATAATTTTTCACTTTCTGTGAACACTTGATGTTTCTCTGGATGCACCATACACTGTGTTCTTGCCAGGGCTGCCACTGCTTAATGCTATGCCAAATGACCACATTATCAAATTTTTCAGTAATTTTTCCTCCTAATAATTTAATTTGGTTTTGGGCAAGATTTATTATTTTGTACTGAGCTTTGTGGTTAGGGATTTTTTTATCTTTGCAAGGTAAAAATTGGGTATGGGCTAAAATTTGTTATACCCTAAAAAATTTATTGTTAATTTAAATTTCTGCTGTACTGAATGTTTCTATCTGTCATTTCTAACACCTTAAAAGTCTTATCTTTTTCAAATGCATTTTGCTTGTTATGAACTCCTTTCTACCTAATTTCCACTTTATTACTTTGTCACAATTTTCCACACCATTTTAATTCTAATGCTATCTATCACTAGTGAAAGGGATAAATCCAGTAAATTGATACTGGAGTTTGGGTCAAGTCCACAGAACAGCATTTAAACAATCTTTTCTAAGTGGTTATTTTTAAACTAATCTTACTTGTTTTAAAGTTTCAGATCAACTCAGAAGAAAGACTTCTCTGATCCCCAAATTTTTGTCTAAACATTAAGTTTGGTTTGTAGATTTGTCACACATTTTGTGACATATTTTTGATTCTTTAAGGTTTCTTATCTCTTTGCCTAACAGGAAGCTTAAAGAAATTTAACAAAATGCTGAAATGCCTGTTAGTATGTTCAAGCCTCAAAATCTGAGATTGCATTTTCAATTATTTAATATGTCATTCAAATTTATTGGAGCTACAGTAGGCATCTATTATTTGAAGTATTTTTTTAAAAGTAAGACAAAAGCCCAGCATTCTTGACATTCTTCTACAGCACCTTTTTCTTGCTCAGGATATATAATTTGAACTCTGTCATCTGCTGACCTTTAATCCTCCATTCTTTTCTTAAGAAGTCTTTTTTCCTTCATCACTGTGATCTCATAATTAAAGGCCTCAAAAGATTATTTTAATTTTGACTTAGAAAACATTTTAGCTTTTATTTTAGAGGGAAAAATGCATAAAAGTTACTTTTAATGATTGTATCACTTTAGAAAATAATGACTTGAACTTCATTTTGATAATTTTCCTCTGTAATGACTGCTCCAAAACAAGCCTTTTCAATGTAGTTTAAACTGGGGATATGAGTTAAATATGACTGCTGTGCTAGTGGCCAGAAGTGTTTAAACAACTTTGGGGACCAAACCTCCCTTAGGCTTAAGGGCTTAGAACGCAAAACTGTAGTGCATACAGTTAAAACAAACTATAAAATTCAATTATGCTATTAGGTATATTTTCAGATTGTTGTCCTAGGCTACCAAGTATCTGGAAGACATCCAAAAGCAGCTCCTATTGGACAATGAAATATCAAAACATTTGATATCTCAAATGAGGTGAAGTCAATAAAAAATCAAACCAGAGTAAAATATTGAAATCTTTTGTAAAAATTATCAAGTTTTACAACAGCACACTTGCTGGTTGATGCAGTTCACGAGCACATGGGAAATTCAAGAAGTGAACTAATTTTAGGCGTGGCTAGCACAGATCTGTACCTTTCTCTTTGCTGCTGCTACCTCTGAAAGGGCAAATAGATGTTTCTGTAGGTGGAGTCATCACGAGGAGGCTTGTGAGTTGGGAATATTGTTCACTTCTAAGTGAAATAAAAGACACAACATCTGATTGTCAGCAAGTCATTATTTTCTAACAATTCCTGTGCTAAAGCTTATTGTTGTTATTATTTTTGTTTTAAAGCACACTGAGGTAGTGCCAGTCATGCCAAGTTTGGGAGATGAAACAAATGTCAGGCGAAAGAATTAGCTATGATAGGAGCTGGGGAAAATCAAGTAATAAATCTCCCTAGATGCTGTTCAAAGGAAAATGTGTGTTTAAAGAAAAAGCTGTAAAAAGCTTGAAAGAAATGCCAGAGCTGTGGTCATTCCATGCATTATCTCTAAATAATTGTTGTATGCGTGCCGCACACTTTTTACCTCACATGGTATATAATTAGAAAGCTGGTTCTCTTTCTGAAAAGCAGTCTGACTGTGATTTTAGAAATCCATTCTCAATTTAATTTAATTTACTAGTATCCACTTTCTTGCATCTATCTGGTCTGGAGATGAATTGCCCATTGGCCCCATTGTCAAAATGACAGCATGAAAAGGGAAGCATGTGGTTGTAATAATAATGTGGTACATGTGTAGAAGGTCAGAGAAGCAACAGATTAACATTCCAGCAGATGATTTCCTTAGGGACATCTTTTGAAAGTATCAAAGGCCAAAGGTCATGACACTGATAATGTCTCTAATGTTGGCAAAATAGTTGCTTGAATTTCTCCTTTCTAAGGGTAATGCTTTTTCTTTATTTATTTTTTTTCAATTAGGTACTGAAACCTGCTGTGAACCCTGATAAATTAGTTCCATAAATATTAGTCTAATTATATAGGTAATAATGGTGTTTAAATCCACCAATTGTCTGGTCTCCGTTAAGTCACTTACTGAAATGAACGTGATTTAAGTGAAGGAGCTTTCTTTGTGACCTAGAATATTGTCATGGAAAATTTTGGAAACTGTTTTATCATTTCAGGCAATGTACAATGGATTCTTCATTTCTATAGTAGGAAGCATAAACGATGGGAGGCCAGTACGTATGAATAAAAAGCTCTTAGCCAAACTCAAAGACAAAAAGGAAGCATAAAAAGGGTCAAAGAATTGTAAGTAACATGGGAGGAGGAGTAAAACCCTGCCTGTGCATCCTGGGATGGACCTACGAAAGTTAAAAGGAATTTAACCTGGCCAAGGTCATCAAAGACAACAAAAACTGCTTTAGTAAGTAGATAGAAGGAAAATTAGGAAATATGTGGGCCCACTGCTCAATGAGACAGTGGACTTGGTTATACAAGACATGGGAAAGGCTGAGCTGCCTTCTTTGCCTCAGCCTTTACAGAAAGGCTGGTCTTATGGAAGGCCGTCTGGTCTTTAGATTTTCTGCAGGAAGGAAGAAATACTCTTGGTGGAAAAGGATCAGGTTGGAGACTATGAGCAAACCAGGCATATGTAAATCCATGTGTTCATGGGACGCACCCACGGCATCTGGCAGGTATCATTGCAGGGACACTCTCAACAATCTTTGATAGATCCCAGCAGCTGGGAGGAGTATGCGAAGACTGGAGGAAATAAAATGTCATAGTGTCTCCTTTATCTTCAAGAAGGTTGAGTATGACCCAGAGGACTACAGATGAGCCAGCCTTGCCTTGGTTTCTGGGAAGGAGCTGGAGCAGCTAATCCTGGAAACAATTTCCAGACACAAAAGCACAAGTCATCAGGAGGTGTCAGCGTGGCTTCACCAAAGGGAAGGGCCACAGGCTTGACAAGGGGCTGAAAGATCTGTCATGTATAAATCTGAAAGTGTTAGAACTGAATAAAAGAAGGCACATGGGGATCCCATCAATATGTGCCAGGTTATGAAAGAAGGGTGCCAAGAGGACAGAGCCAGGCTCTTTTCAGTGGTGCTCAGTGAACAGAACAAGGCAATGGATACAAACTGATCCATGGGACACTCTCTCTAAACATTGCAAACCTGTTTTTTATCTGTGAGGGTGACTGAGCACAGGCACTAGATGTCCAGAGAGGTTATGGAATCTTCATCCTCTGAGATACTCAAAAACCACTGGGGCAAGTTTCTATGCAAACAGCTGTATGTTGAGCAGGGGATTTGGACCAGATGACTTTCTGAGGACAGTGTCAACTTCAACCATTCTGTGATTCTGCAACTGGGATTCTATGATTCTGTGAAATTACAGTATTTGACCAAAATTGCTTTTTAAAAGTACTGCAGTGTTAAAAGTGACAGAAAAAAATCACCAACAAACAAGTTTTCTGGACTTCAAATCAAGTGGGCCTTCCTGGTAAGTAAACAGATTTTTGCAGTATCTTACAGCCTTGCCAAACCCAAGCAGAGATCTGCAATTCAATACCTTAGTAGTCAAAGAATTGTTTGAAAATGGTTGAAGCTAGAAACTGCAAATGGAGTCTTTTAATTAGCTTAAGGTATCGAGATGAAAGAGAGCCCTTTTCATGCTCATGGCTGTTTTCACCATGTGCGGTATTTCCTTCCTCCACTGATGAGACATAGGCGTGCCTAACCAACATTCATTATACTGAAACAGAAAAACTGATTCTCGATTCATTTCAGTGTGTGACATATGGGCTGGAGTGAGCAGCACTCACGTGCTCAAATAGCCTAAAGCAAGTAGTTTAATAGATTCCATGACTACTTGATGAGCCTGAACAGAAAAGAGGGGCCAATGGGAATCTGGCAAGAAGTAGCAGGAGGAAAATTAAACAGGGTCAGACAGTGAACCAAAGGTTTTCTCCTGTTTCCTAAAATATTGGTACGCCTGCTCTGCTGAATGTACTGTTTCTTTTTAAAGCTTCTGGAAATACTATTACAAAAATTCAAAACACAGCCACAAATCATTTATAGGAGACAAAAAACAATAAGTAGTGTCAGCAGAGAGAGATATATTTTACTTGGTCCTGCCATAAGGAATTATAGTGGGCTGTGATGAGTGGAATATAAAGTAGCATAAGTTACCTGTTGACAACAGGGTTTGAAATTATAAAATGTAAAACCAATATATTTCCATCACAGTATCAAACAGCTGGGATTTTTTATACCTAGTAGTGGAATAGCATGTCATTTTTCAGAGCCCCATAATTCTGTAAGCGTGTTTAAGTACATGCTGTTATTTATTTGGTTTGGGTTTCAAGAATTACATACATTTTGATGCACAGAGATGCAAATATAATAACAGTGATCAGCATTTTGTGAAAAGCTGTTATCATAGATGGTTTTCTGGTCTTAACTTTGGATTTGCTCATTTAGGAGATTGTATTTAATATACTGAAATAGCTAGCAATATTACTATCCTCTTATGAATCATCACTGAGCTAAAAATCCTGCAGGAATCTTATTTTTCATGCTATTTAAAAATCTAATTATAAAAATAAGCCTTGATGAGGAACTGACTGCAGCAGAGTTCAAATAAGAGCTTTTTGAATGACAGATGGTAATAAGCAAGTCAGGCAGTTAGATGATGGTTTATGTGCTAGACATTATAGGTGTTGTAACTATTGACCCATGTTAATGTGGTTACTCTGGCAAATAAAATGCAGGAAACAAAGCTACCTTGGATGACTTATCCCAGCTGCTGATTAGTAGAATATTTGTCAGTCAGCAGCAGGGCCTGCTCAGTTGCCAGATCTTAAATCTTTACCACCTTGTCTTTTCCCTTTCGGTCCCTTTTTCACATACTTTGCCATTCCTATTGTTGTTCTCTCAATCTACCTCTTTAATACCGCTTTGATGTTTCTGGTAAAGAATCTCATTCTGACAAATAGAGCTAATAGGGTCAGGAGGAAGCAGAGGTAGTTGGAAAGGTGTTTATCTCCTCTGGCAAGAGGTGAATGAGGCTTTGTCAGGAAGGCACCCTCAAGGCCTTGTACAGAATGGTGGCAATATAAAATGAGGTGTAATAAATGGGAATGGCAGCTGGGATAGTTCCTAGATTTGCTATCCATATGAACAGACCCAATCACCCATAACTGCAACACTGAGGAGCAACTGAGAAGCTGTAGTCTGGACACCTGTGATTCAAGTGCAGGAAAATGTGTGGCAAACAGACTTTATAAAATACAGCCTTGGTTTGTTAAATGTTCATCTTACCAAATATTTCAAAATAAATGTATTTTTTCAACCACTTGTAGAAGTTTCACTGGGATGTGCAGCTAAGATGCAGCCGTTCCTATGGTTTCCCACACAATTTCTTTCTGCCGTGTTGTTACGTGCTGAATAAAGCTGGCACAGCTTTTGGGTCATTGCCAATTGTGGGAAGTATGCCTGTGCTGGAGAAACGGGCTGTTAGTAGGTGAACCAGCAGGCTTACAGCATTTCCTCAGTAATTATGATACGGTGATTATGATACTTTCTGGCTACATCTCTCCTACTTAATCTATATTATTCTTGAAATAGGCCATAGGAATGTCAATTTTAGTCTACCCAGGACAGAGGGTGAATGCTGACTGTCTGTCAGTTTTGGTCTTTTAAATTGTCGGCCTGGGTAGAGTCAGAGAATTTTAGGATGGACGATGGTGCAGCAAAGGTGGGTGACAATTGCAAAGCATATGCTTTAGATAGCCCAGTGAAAGAGCTCTGAGCAGATTCAACACTTGCGCTGCCTCAGGGGAGCCTGAGCTGTTAATGGAAGATGTGTTTTCATTAACAGAACAAGTTCAAGGAGGTCATAATACAGGAGGTACTGCCTGGGTCCTGTGGCATAGCCCATGACATCATGCAACTTGTCCAGGTACAAGTTTATAATTTCATTTTTCAGTCCTTTGAATTTCTTCAAAAGCAAAAGAACTAAATTTATTTCCTCTGTATTACCATAATGATATATTGCCCTCATTATTTTGTCCCACTACTGATAGCCCTTTCTGCATATGACTTATCCCTTAATTTTAAAAATTATTTTTCTGTTCAGCAAAGAGGAAGAAATGGAGTCAGCTGGAGTCTCACAAAAGTCAGTGTGTATATGCACAATAATTTTTTTTGCTGCTGATATTAATCTGGTGGTTTATATTATTCTTAGCAATGAATCAGTGACTATAGTCATGCTTAGAATTGATGCTACTGTTTTTCTCTTTGTGAATGTTTTTGCATGTTTCAGTGTCCAGGCCATTTCTGTGACTGAAGTATGTTCAGATCAGGGACTGCGTAATAGCAAGGTCACCCGACTGCCAGGTGAAGACTATCATAACTGAGCTAGTAGTTACTTGGAATAAAATAGGTACTTGCAGACATGAAGTGTGATTTCCTATTTTCCCCTTAAAAATACAGTTATTTAATAATTTTGAAATGTTTTTAAAAATTTTTTTTCTGAAAAATACTGGTTTCATCCTGACATGAAACAGGTTAGTGTCCCACAGGATAGAAAAAAAGACTCCCTATAAATAATGCTTAAAGATAGATTTATTTCTATGTAATTTTCCCTTGTTTGTCTACTAAGTTCAGCTAGATTTGGGAAGAATAACTGAACCAAGTAATGCCTACAATGAACTCAGCACTTCCCCTCCCCTTGAAAAAGCTACAGACAACAAGAAAGGAGGAAAATAAATTGACAGATACGAAACTTAGTGAAGAACTGAGCAAATACAATCAGGTCAAAGGAACAAGGACACATGGTCTTCTGCATCTTTTCAGAAGGAAGGAAGACAGGGAGGTGGGCAGAAAATGAAGGCAATTGCCCATAATTGGAGGTTGTATGCAGTTCTGTTCAGTGTTGTGGAGCTGTTAATTACCTCTACCCAGTCTCCACTGCATTATTACACACAACCTGCTCACACATGCAGCAATGAAAGTTTGTCTCTGCCATGCTGGTGCCTTTATCTTTGTGTTGTTCTTCTTCTTTCTGTGCTAATCTTGTTGGTGTTGTGCATGCATTGCAATATCCTTGTGTTAAAGTTCTAGATTTTGCCCAGGTTTTTGTTTGTTTATCCACACTTAGTCTTATAGATGGAGCATGTGTTCTTCTTAAATCAACTGCTCAAAGCTGAAGTTGTCTTATGCCACTTTGCAGTGAAGGCTACTAAGGACGTATTGCACAAAATAGGTTCATCTTCATTGACTACATCTTGGTGTTAGTCTTATCTGGGCTTTGTGCATAAGACTTGTTTACCTCTAAGTCAGATGACCTGGACGTTCACTTTTCCTGAACTCATTCACTAATGCCAAGGTTACTTTTCCCTAATTTTTTATTAACACTACTCCTGCTGATGCCCTGCTGATGGCCCAAACACCTCCTTTCCTAGTATTCTTTACCATTGAAAATCAGCTAGGACTGATTTTTTTTGCATCCTTGCAGTATTGCCAGTGCCCATGTGCTAGCTAGCAATGAGCATTTAGGAGCTGACACAGGCTAAGGGTTGGTGCAGACTGAGGCTACTTGCTCTTAAAATGTGGAAGTGCCACTTTCTGTGGGTTTAGTGGGTCCCATGGAAAGAGGAGGTACCATTTTTACTGGTGAGAGCCTGAGATAAGCAGACTTTAAACCATCTTTATGGTGGCTGGAGGATCACAGTGGAAGGTCTGTTTGTACCACGTGCAAACCATGCACCAACAGCAGTTGCCCTTGCTGGCTGGGTGTGGGGAAGTGTTGAGGACTTTTCACTGAAACTAGGTCTAAACTATACATTTTATTGCTGAGATTTTCAAAGTGTTTGGAGACTGGCCAAAATAATATATTTATTAAATTAACCCATGAGTTATGTAATGTTTTAGTAATATGTTACTTTTCTCTGGCAAACCTGGAAAATATAGGAGTCACATCTTTCCTGAACACAGTATCACTTTTAGAAAGGGGTCTTTTGTCAGCTGTCTTTCTCAGCATTGTGTACTACATGCTAGCAGTAATAGAATGCAGAGAAATCAGAAGAGAGCTAGTCCAAGGAAGAGATAAGACCCAAGGATCTATTCTTTTATTTTCCACACGACCCTGGTGACTGAAGGCAGGATTGAGAGTTAAAATCTGTGGTTGCAATTTGGTTCTAGGAAATTGATCAAAACTGTTTGATGTAAGGAAGCAAATTCAAGAGAAGTGTTCAGTTTGGATTTACTTGGTTCAGTTCAAATTCAGATGGCAAGTTTTTGTACTGTCTTCCATTTAGGTCCCATGTGCCTGTAACGCAAAATTGAATTGGACTTGTTCAGAATTGGGAAAGGGAGGCAAAAATTACTGGAAGTTTACATGCAGCTTGCAAGCAGAGTGAAAGGGGAATGAGATTTAACTACCAGGTTCTAAATGGCCATGAACAGAAGAAAATTGCATTGAAATGAAGCAGCTTCCCTTGGGTCAAAATATACAGAGCTAGTCTGAAAATAAATTCTATGCCTCAAGCTGTGGTACCTTTTTTCTATTTCTTCTGCCTAAGGAAATTGGTAAGGATAAGCACTGCTTTCCAAATAGCAGTTTGTTAGCTGTCAGCAGCACCTGGATGTGACAAAAGCGAAATCCAGCTTTTACAGGTTTTCAGTAGTGACCAGTCATTGAGTTGAAAAGAGAGGAATCATCAGATGTTGCTTATCAAACAAAGACAGAGTTTTCATGCTCAGCACCTCAAAGAAAACTTAGGTTTTCTTTCAAAAAAAATCTTTGTTCCTTTGAAGTAATAGCAGGCGATGTGAAATGAATTTTAATCAGAACCTGTCAATACCTATCGGTGCACAGCATTTCATATCACTGATAGTAAGAGTCTGAAGGGAATGGCAAACTGGAGAAAGTAAAATCTGGAGGCAAAGCACACAGTTTCCAGTATCCAGGTCAGATAGGGGCACTAAATGTCTTTTGAGTATCAGAATGATTTCCATCAAAGGAAAAATACACAAGATAACTCCTTATATATGTATCCTAAATATAAACCCATTTCTTGAAGGGATTTTAAAAAATATTTCATTAAAATCAAAATGAGATGGATGGATTTATAAAAGAAATACACATTTTACCAAAACGAATAGAACCATATCTGCAGTATAGTTTCAAATACTCCATGTTTCCTGATAAAACTACTTGATGCCACAATGAAAAATATAATATAGACTCTAAACTTAAAAATTTAGAAATCCAAAATTGTATAATTAATAACTATCAGAGTAGAAACAGTTAAAACCAGGATAATTAGGAGAGATGAATTCAAGTTATAGGTGGTGATTCTATCAGTCTTGTTTTGCTCTTGTTCTGGTTAGTGATTTTCCTGAGAGTTCTTCTGACACATGAAATTGCAAATAATCTGGAGGATGGACATGATTACTTTTAATGGCAAATAGGTGAAATAACAATGACTTCAAGATTGCTATCATGCTCTTAGTAATGTGACAAAACTGGGACATGAATTTCTCCTACTGATATCTATACTCTAAATGTGCTTCTAACATAGTTTTAAAGAAAATAACCATTCAATGGTATTAAATGCTATGAGAAGTGAGGGTCATATGCAAAGAAAAACAGATACCATGTGCCAGAGCTTTTACAATTTAATCTCCAATCCTCTGGAGTTCATATTTTCTGAAGTTCTCTGATTGCTTTGGGACATAAAGTAACATAAGACAGTGCTTTTCACTGTTATTTCTCTGAAGCACCTCTGCTGGCAACCAGGTTAGCTGTAACTTAAGTCTCACAAAAAAAATGCGCCTCTTTTACAAATTTTTCCAGGAGTCACAAGGAAATTCCTGTTTGGCCCTCACTGGTGAAAACAACCTTGTTGCCAGGTTTCATAGTGCTGGTCATCATAATGGGGAAAATAATAGTGCTAAAAGAGGAAGCAGAATTAGATGGATGGGTGGAGGGAAAACACTTTAATGGGAAAAACCACAAGATGTTATGTGCCAAAGAGACAGATTTTACTCTTTTCAGATGCCAGTGCCCACTCTCACTGCAACAGAGAGCAAATGTGCGTTGCTGACAGGGAAACTGATGCTTACAGACAGATATTCCTGTAAATGTAGGGCTGTGGGGAGCGTGGACCCACACATCACAGCACTGAAGCAGGCTACAGCACAACTAGAGTTGGAGTGAAATGGCAAACCTTATCCCTTTCACTCACCAGACGTTTGTTTTGACATCAGTCTCAGATTATGAGTAAGATTGGTAGGCTTTCTTTCCGGCTTTTTTTGCACTTTCTCACTCTTCACTGTGTCACTTCTCTTGTCACTCTCCCTATTGGAAAAAATAAAGGTAAAAGTTAGACCACTGGCAATCACTCTTTTTAATATGCTGCAGGGACAGAGATGTGTCTAGATCAAGATTTTCAAACTTGCAGCTAACCACATGGAGAGATAAAATGAGCGTACACAGCACCTGCAGTCATGCACTAAGAGAGACTAATAGAAAAACACTCAGAGCTCAAAACAAAATCCAGTTTCACTGAACAACAATTTACCTCGGGCTTGTTTTCCTATCTTGGGTTAAAAAAAGAAAGGGCTAGAAAAAAGGCATTGTGCAAGGACCTTCACACAGCATATCAGGGTTTTTCATGTCCCATAAGGATCTGTTCACTTTTGTTTTTTCTTTTTCTGAAGGAATGGAGAGATATTTCACAGGTTTCTTATCATGCAGCGTTGCGTCCAAAATGGGTGTTTAGAATGAAACAAGACATTGTATCTATATGATGTGTTTCAAAGGTAAAAGTAAAAGGAATTTTTATTTTCAAATATGAAATAAGATTTTAATTATAATGAAAAATACCTATCTAGCACCCACCTACAAACACCTTCTCAAATACTGTCATAGGCATTGTATTCCTCAGAAATTCCCGTTTTAGTTATTTCTGAACATAGCAAATTTAACATGCAAGCATGGCTACAATTCTGTGTTGAGCTTGAAGATGATCTGAAAAATAACCCACATTATTGTAGAGAGTTTAGTGTAGATAAGCACTGAGGCCATTGCGGAATGAGCCAAGGAAGAGGCATACTGTCTGCAAAAAGCACTGAGGAGCTGGACAGATTTACTCCTGGCTGAGGGTTGCACATCATACCAGCTATAAAAATCTTGTGAAATTTATCATGCTTGTGTTCAAATGAACTGTGCAACTCTAACTTCCTAAATTACTCCACTCACAGTGCCAAACCTATCCTGCTTCTTGGTCCAGTAACAAGGCAGAAAAATTACTACAACAAAACCTAGCTGAAGAATTCTCTTCTTATTCATCTGTTTAGCTGTCCACATAACCATTCGTGCAATTTCTACACTGACCATTTATATATATATATCTTCAGATCTGAGGAGTGGAGACTAAGAGGATTTGAGGCAGTGTCAGACAATGATATCAGGAGTGAATTTCAGAGATCCCTGCCTCTTGAAATACTACAAAAGCCACTCCACAATTTGTTTCTGTTGTTGAGCTTTCTTTCCACCCTGTAATCATAAAAGCCTGCCTTGCAAAGCACGTCAGCTTACTGGTACAGGTGCAGAGGAGAGCATGGCTGAGAGACTGTGATGTGACATTTGATTTCACACTGCTGAGTCCTGAATATGACCACACTTCCCGAATTTATTATGATGTTGTGGTAAGGTAATACAACACATTAAATAACAGTATGACCTCTTGATGCACTTGATGCATTTTGCCTCTGAAGATTTTCTAACACTTTTTTTTTTTTTTTTTTTTGTGGACAAGGATGCTCTCAGATCAGTGAGGGTATGAGTGTTAAAGAGAAATATTTTTTTTTTTATTTGAGTACAACTGTCAAACTGAATGATAGAGTTTGGGTCTAAAATATGAAAAAAAAAATTACATCTTTGGGTCTGTTTCAATTTTCTTCTTCAATTTTTTTTTCCTGCTGTGTTGCAGTCCATCTTCCTTTTCTGAAAAATGACAGTGGAATGAAATTTGTTTCACTTCATTGATGTTTCTCAGTAGTTTTCCATTAGGAAGTCCAGTGTGTGGAGAGGCTGACTGATGCCATCAGGATCAATACAGATGCAGTTCGAATCTCCTGTGATTTTGTGTTTCTGGGACATGAACATGTCTCATGGTAGAACATTTTGCTGTGCTGCTGCCGTTGCTTCCCAGGAGCAGGATTTTTATGTAGTCCTCCAAAGACAGGTGAGATGAGGGCATTTCCCTATTGAAACTATGGAAAAGCACAGCAATAACCTTTTTTATTACAAGTGAAAGAGGATTTTTTTTTCTCATTCAACTAGAAAATACACAAAAAGCCTGTGTTTCTACTGATGGTGTGCATTAACATGGGAAAAACCTGCCAAAATATGCATTTTAAAAAGACTTTTGTACAACATTAACAGTTTCATAAGTACTCCAGTAAAAATCTTTCTTTTCCTCTTGTTCCTAGGCCATTGATTCTCCATTTCAACATCTCAGCATTTTTCAGCAATGAAGAATTTTTTGATGTTTTCTTCAATATTGTATCCACGCAAATGTAAACTAAGAATGCAGCCTCTTCACACATCCCCAGTGCACAGAGTTTTCAGTGTCTGAACAGCTTTTTCACATCTCTACACACTCCCCTACTGAGCTGCCCTCTCACTGTGAGCCACAAATCTGCACAGCATCCCTGACTATTTATTAAGCTCTGAGAATGTGTTCACTAACATAAAGATCAACTGGAGGCAATGGCTTCTCTGGAGAGCTTGAAAATGTGTAAAGGAGAAAGACACAGCACTGTGAAGCTGAGGAAAAAGATTAGTTTTCGTATTGTACGTACATGTAGCATGCTTTCCTCTCTATTTTTCATAGTGTCCACAGTGTCAGTCATAGTAATAAAGCACACAGCTGTCCACATATATGCATGTACAGCTCAGGTTCTTGTTTTAAATATTAAAAACCTTATATATTTGTCATTTGCACAAAATAGGATTTTTTGTGTTAAGAGAACAAGCATATTTTTTTTAAAAAATTACTTACTTCCACTCCCAAAATGTACTTGTTTTCAGAGGTATTTTTGTTTGACTCAGTTCTTCAGTAGTGTGATGATATTCAATTTGTTTTTCAATTTGTTGGATAATTTTTCATTTTTTCTGTAACAAAAATAATATAAATGAAACAAAAACAAAACAAAAAGCCAGCAAAAATTAACTAGCTCAGTTCTAGGCAGTGTATCTTAAGCAATACTATTGAAACAAGTATACTAACAGAGTCTGCATCCTCTGTTTGCCAGCTTTGCTTTCCCCGATTCTCCCCACACTGTAAAGCCCTTATGTCTTCAGGCATTCTTTCCTTCATGAGCTCTCCTTCTGGATTAAAAAAAAAAAAAAAAAGAAATTGCAAAGTAGACAATATAAGAAAAGAAATTATACTAGTAATCCAGTAAGAAGCATGCCTACATTGTCATATATATATATATATATATATATATATATATATATATATATATATATATATATATATATATGCTAGGACAGGCAGTGAGAAAAGTAAAATTATGAAAGACAATATGAGGGCATGCATTCTCAAAGCACATGAAGACAGTTAATATATAGGGATATTTTTTATTGAGCTTCAGGGGTTGCTCAAAGGGTAGAATCAAACTTTCCATCATAAGGAGCCAGCAAAGTCTGGGTAATGAAATATTCTCTTTCAAGGTTAGCAGTGGACTCTCCCAAGGCTTTGCATGCCTTCTGAGCGAAGACTTCAAGACAGCATTTCCAAACACAGCTTGACCTGTTTTCTGTCTGATGTTGAAGAGTGCAGGTGGGAACTCAGAAGTCCCATTTTAAGAAACTGCTCATAAAAAAACTATTTGATGCCCTAGCACCAATCCTGCCATAGGCAACATTATTCTTATCTACTAAATAGACTGACTGTGGTTGAGTAAAGTTGACTGAAGAGAAATTGGAAAATCTAATGTGACAACTGTTTCCAGGACCTTGAGTTCTCTTCATGAGGTCCTGATGAGTTTAGATTGCCCCAGAATTTTACAAGGCAGTAATGACAGATTTTGTGTGTGGGTGTGTGCGAGAGAGCCTCGGGTGGAGTAGAATTGATCTTAAGAGCCTACAGGTTTAGAGAGCTTAATTCACAGAGTTGGCTATACAAACAATGATGTCTCATTAATGCTTTATATGTCTTATGAAATTTGAATACTCCCCTGGAAAATGCAAGGGGCCCTTATTAGGGTGAAATTTGGGAAAGTGACACATCGTTGCTATTTGCTTCCCACCTCATATGCCAAAACAAATCTGACTCCAAGCCGTTTTGATTTCTTTTACCTGTTCACTCCTTTATGCTCACCTGGAGTGTGAACTGTAATACAATTGTAATGGGAACAGACAAACATCAGCACTTGTGCTTTTCTGACTTTTCATTACAGGAACGTAGATTCATTTCATGTAGCAAATGATATTGACTGGGTTTGCTTTTCTTTGCAAATTGAGTGTTAATGGTGACTTCATTTCTTAATGTCTGACTTGTGATTTCATTGTTTCAACAAGCTAATGCATTTATAAAAGAGCACAAACTGAACACTTCAGTGCAAATGATGTATTTATTGTTGTAGTTCATCTTTCTGTTTGCATGTTGTTAACAGCATGCAGATGGGTTGAAATGCATCTTTTGTTCACTATTTAAAATTTTTGAAGCAATTTTGGAATAATGAAAAAGTATGTATTTTACATGTAAAATGTGTGATTGTTTACCTTTGTCATGAGATGTTATTTCTCTTTTGTGGTTTTGTAATTGCAACTTTTCCAGACAAGAGAGGATAATGGGAGAATGGCATTAGGAACATTTTCAATAACAGACTTCACATTAGCACGTTCACTGTGACATTGCAATGAAGGAAATTGCTTGCTGATTTTACCAAAGACTAAGTGCTAGCTGGACATGGTAACAAATAATCTTTTTTTCTCTACAATTCTCAATTTTTTTTATATTTTCTTCCACTTACCTTATTTAAGTCCTGGTGCAAAACCTTTTCACATAGATCTGTCCCATAAAGGATCTTGTTTTTGTATATATGTGTTCCTTTACATAAGGGAGCTGGGGATTGTTTTTTGTTTTGTTTTGGTTTGTTTGTTTGGTTTGTTGCCTTTTTCTTTTTTTATGACTGATGTAACAAATACATTGTTTGGTGAAATGGCTTGCATGTACCTTGAGGGTACTTCAGCTATACATCTTCAATGTAGGCAAAAGGAAAAAATATCCATTAGAATGTGTATAGCTAATTGCTCACTTAAAACCCCTCACAACATCTCATCATCTTTTATGCAGTTGTTATAAGTTACAAGGAATGTCATTCTTGACATTTCAGTTCTCATTTTTATCATCTCAGTTCTTATAATTTGCCATAAATTCAGTCTTGGTCATGAGTTGAATGTAGTCTAAATATCTGTATATATTTTGTAAACACCTGTTAACGTTCACACAAATAACTTCAAATTCAAAATGCATGTATTGTTCTGTGCTTGCGTAGATAAATAGATAATACTGAGAAGCCCCTTGACAGAGGTAAACATCAAGTAGAGATGCAGCAGCACAGTAAAGCATCAGAACAAAAATTATGGTAGACAGTAGGAACTGTGAACTGAATATATACAGAAACACAATTATAGTCCTTATTCTGGATTCTTGAGGTTCTGCTTGTGTCAGAGAGGAAAAGCAGCAGAACTTTTAGTACCTCCCATTTGTCATGCTTCCCTCTGAGGTGTGTTGCAAAAACACAGTGCATCCTAATTGCACCATAAAAAGGGAATTATTTATAAAAGGGAAAGCTAGACCCTATGGACTGTGAGCCATTCACATCCAAACTATAAAACAAACCAAATTAATCTAACAATTCCAAAGGGAGCTATATATTTTAACCAAAGTAGGGGAACAAAAGAAGCCCACAACTGTTTGATATAAAATGCGCAGCACCATGTTAAGCAAATGGTTTGCTACTGAATAGCAGTTTCTAATTGATGAGGCAATGAGTAAGCGGCAATTAGACACAAAATTCAATATTTATATTTTGCTAGAATCTGAGTATAAATTGGTATCATTATATGTTTCATTATTTTCTACCAGCTCATTCATTAAAAATAGCAATCTAGCTCTTCTATTCTAAAATAATATAGAAGTGGTCCCAAGTTTCTGCTGGGGTCAAAAGAAATAGATAGCCTTGTATTCAGAGACGTCAGGTATCTTTTTGTTTTTGCTTTTATAAAAAGATATTTTCTGCCATATTCCTACCATGGAGAGATGACTCTTATCTACCTCAGTTTATAGTGTAGTTTACAAAACTCTGAGAAGTCATGCCTGACTGACACGAGTCAGGGGGGACAATTAATAGGCCTAATTAATTTTACTTCTTTTTTGCTTTCAGTAACACCCCAGGAGGAAGCAGGGATCATTTATCCCAGCTAAAGCTCCTTGCTCTCACTATAAGTGCACAGCTATCATTTACTGTCTGTAACCATATAACTAGGTAGGAGGCACTCATCTGTAGAAGGACAGTGGTGGCAGGCAGCAGAATTTTGCCAGTTTCTGCTCAGCTGCTTTCCTGTGAATGGCAGAAAACTCCTCCAGAAGAAGGGAGAGGAACTGGGGCAGAAGGAACTTGGGTAAAAGTCTTGAGAGGGGGAAGAAGCAGATTTTGCTTTTTTGCCTCCCACAGGGTAAGCCTTACACGAAATGGAATGGGACCAACTGTCCAGTCCTGGCCATAACTGCTGGCTCTTGAGTCTGAGTTTCAAATAGCTTTTCCTTTTTCTATCATAATTTAAATAAACATCTCTGGCAATGTTTTGTCACGAGCATACTATAGGTCTCATTTTTTACCAGACATGGTTTTAGCCCAAAAATTGCAGAAAACAAGCATCCCTCACCTGGAATAAGAATAATATCTGCTTTACTTTATGATATATTCATGGAATCACAGGTAGGCTAAGGCCGGAGGAGAATTCTGGAGGTCGTCTGGCCTCTGCTCAAGCACATGTTTATCCTAAGACAGAGTCTAATGGCCACAGAAACAAGAATCCTTTTGCCAGCTCCACAGCCAATGGCTGATATGCATTATCAGAGACCTCCATGCTGGCCGGGGCAAAGAGAACCCTGGATCACCATGTCCTCGACTGCCACTGCCCCAGAGCTCTGTAGTCCCTTTGGGTGCTCTCCAGCTTTCCCAGCACTGTCATTGGTGTCCACACTTAGGAACATCATGGAGTAGTAGTTCAGGGGCTCAGGCAGGCCCTGGCAGTGCCCCCAGCACCCAGATCCAGGTCCGCAGCACGCTGTGATCTTCTGCAGCCCCAGGTCAGGCTGGCAGTGCCACTGTCCCCTGGTGCAGGGAGTGCCCTGCTGCTGGCACTGCTGCCCCGGGGGGCTCACGGAGGGCAGGGTCAGCTGGCCCAAACCTCACCTGAAAGCACGGCCAGTTTCCTCAGCCTTGAGGGCAGTGCATCCACTGTGCTGGCAGGGCCAGCTGCTCCAGCACCTGCTTGTTGTGGTGTGTTCGTTAAGTTCATTTAATTTCTCCCCTATTTTCTGTATTGTTCCCCCTTTGTTTGGTAATGGTTCTGCCCTCCCTGTTTTTCCCGCCACAGACCTGCCAATTATGTTGTTCCCATGGCAACTCCCGCCACTGGGGTTGTCAGTTCTTTTAGTTATGTAATTAATCCTCCCCCTAATGGCCTTATATGTATACTTGTTCTCCTCCCTGGGCCCAGTCAATCACCCCCCACTCCTCCCAGGTTACCAGAATCTTCTTCTCTGTGGGGGTTATGATTGGCTGTGGTCCCGGGGCCCCTCCCTTACTTTGTAGTGATTGGGTTTTCCCTAATGCCTGTTATGTTATGTTCACTCCCTCCTTCACCCTTATTGGTTCATTGTAAACCCCTCCCTTGTACACCTCTTCCCTTTATAATCCCTCCCCACCCCTTGTTCTGGGTCACTCCCTGGTTGATATCTTGGGCTTTGGGATGAACTGAATGTGTCCCCAGTGAGTGTCCAGCTCCTTATTCCCGTCCTGGTGGCAGCGAGATCAGTCTGTGGTGAGCACAGCCCGAGGCCCTCAGACGCCAAGGGGTGCTCACCTTGGATTGCAGCTGCGTGTTGGCCGCCCTCTGCTAGCCAGACAACTAGCCCTCAAGGCTGGACACCTCGCCGCACCTGCTGAGCAGTGTGCCCTGTGGCACGTCGCTACCATGCCCAAGAACACTGATGCTTGTTTGAACTCAGAGAAGGACTCCTTCTTTGATCCAAGCTGCTGACTTTGCTCGCTGTGATCTGCACCTGACCCTTATTAAAGCTTCTCTACAGCACCAGCTAAAAGTGGGCTTGACCCTCCCTGATAGTGGAGTGTCTGCAACAAAGGCTCCACGTACCCTTGGCCAAGGGCAGCTAGTCAAGGCTTGAGGCTCCATTTCCTGTATATGCTAGCTCAGACTGAGAGCTGTCTCATTAGGTGGGCATTCTTATTTGTTTAGGGCTTTTAAATCTCATTAAAGGCAAAAGTTCTTCAAATTATAGTAGTGTTATAGATGGGATCTCTGTGATACTGATTAGTCTCCTTCCTGAAACCCTCAGAAGACTAATTGCTGCTCACTGCTCTCTGTATGTTCTTCCATGTGTTCACCCCAGATGGCCAATTGATCTAATTTGATGTCTGAGGCAGCCACAGCTCCTCGTGGCCTGGCAGATACTAATGTTTCACAGTAGCACGATTACAGATCCCTCCTTTCTGGATTGCATTTCAGCTCCAGGGGAAGGCAGACAGATCCTGCTGCCCAGCCCAAGGCACTGACTGATGTGTGCAGCCACTGACAGCGGGTGCTTTGTCTGCAGGGAGGGGGAGACCATGCTGCTTGTCATTGATGCTACTTTTCCTCATTGTGAGAAGAAAGGATTCTGATCTTTTGATAAACATTTCGATTTAAAAACCTGCTACTTGTGATTGAAGGCTTGGTTTTGATTATACAAGTTTTACATCAGCTTTAAAGTTATAGAGGGTTATTTGTGATGAATCCCAGCTGAGGGCTAATGGCATTAAAGGATTTTAGTTCCTGGTTTTTCTAAAGACTCTCAGATTAGGTAAAATATTTAAATAAAACGCCACAGATGTTGCTTTTTAAAAAGGAAAGCCAGTTATCTGTTTGTAGAAACATCAATTAGAACTAATTTTGCATATAACCCACTGTATAAAACCCTTGCTTCTTTTGCTGCAAAGTGTATTTCTTCCAGAGACCAAATTTTCCCTAAAATCCTGCTACAGGTAATGTTCATATCTTTTATCTTTAATTGCTGCTTCAAGTGGCAACTGCATTGGACGGAACCCAAACGTCCTTTGAAACAGATTAAAGTTTAATTGTAGAGGGAAGAATAGAATTAATAAATGCCCAGCTGTGTTTCTTGATCTCTTTTCTGGCTTGTAAGTTAGAAGAAGATAAAAAGAGGCAATCATTCTTTAAACATATAATTAATTTAAATATTGGAATAACTTAACATTCATGAATGCATCTCTGTTTTATCTGCTCATTTTACATCTTTATTTATCTTATTAAAACCTGTGTACAGTCTGCTGATTTCATCTATGTCCAGTGTGTTGCTGAAAAGGAAAGAAAACAATTTTAGTTTTCCCATTAGTAAAACAAATACACTGAAATTTGTATGCTGGCTTTTGCTTTTGTGGGCAAAGGCATTTTGATTTTTAAGGAAAATATCAGTGACTAATGATATCTGGCCTCTGATTTACACTGGTGATGATGTCTTCATTAGTCAGAACAAATGATAAATCTGTCCTTGCTGCAGCATATTGCTGTTCTTTCTCATCCAGCCATTTTAATTTTCAGGTTGACAACCAGTCAGAAAGAATCCATTATGGATGATCAAAGCTCATTTGAGATAGCCTTTGCCTCTAAAACGATGAGCTGAGCTTGTCAGATGTGAGAGCAAAGGTAAATGTGCTGTAATCTGCTGTCTGGGGTGCTGCCTGGCTGTCACTGTGCACGCTGACCTGTACCTGGGTCTTCCCTGTGCTGCTGACATCACTTCTTTATCCACTTTGCCAAGGCAAGACAGAGATCCAGGGAGAGCCCGTCCCACGCGCCATGGATGGGCAGGAGGAGGGCTCACCAGGTCTCCTCAGCATGGAGAGTTACTGTGACTGAGCACCATTCCCATTCAGCATTTCAGCTGTGCCAAGGCAGGGTACAGGACACACTTTTATTCTTGGGCATAGACACAGCCTCTGTCATTTTCCTTGGCTTGGTGTGGGAAAAAAAGCTGCTGACTGCCTGCATGCCAGCGCGCCCTCAACCTGAAATTTTCAGTGATTAATCAGTTTCAAGAATTACCTAGGAATTCCTCTGTGATTTAAGGTTTGCTAGTATTGCAGTGAAACTTTTCAGATACAGGCTGCAAGTGTGGCACCGTAGATAGTACTTTGCAAATTCACATTGTTTCTGAATTTTATTACAAGGATCACAGCAACTCTACCAAGACAAGAATTAGAGTAGGTGCTGCGATGAGGAGCTAGAGGCTCTACAACTACTCCATGAAATAAAAATACTAATTCGTGGGTCTGACCTGGGGTTTTGAGTAGCCTGGGGCTCCTCGCACAGTCTGCATGTGAGTTGCCAAACTGTCTCACCTTGGAGTAAAGTGAGAAAATCTGTTATCTTCAGCTGAGGCATTTAAGAACACAAAATATAAAAACTCCTTATCAGTATGAATCTCATATATGTGCATAAACATACATTTGTGTGTGCATTTATGTGTATATATATAAAAAATACACATATATGTATATCTGTATATATTTTCCTTAGAGAAAAGATATCCTCTTGGTGGCCTGTTAGTTAGGTCACACAGCTCAAATAAAAAGACAAGTTCAAGTCCTAGTCCTGAACCAGACAGGTTGTCCACAGGGTAATGATTTTACATTTCTTCAATTTCACAGTTTTCCTCCCAGTGTAAGAACCAGACCAGGTCATTCAGGAAGATGTGGAGGCTTTTGTGCATAGCATGCATGCAGAGTTAACACTGCTGTCCTCTCAATA
Source organism: Melospiza melodia melodia (assembly GCF_035770615.1). Lineage (NCBI taxonomy): Eukaryota > Metazoa > Chordata > Aves > Passeriformes > Passerellidae > Melospiza > Melospiza melodia. The sequence goes on along the minus strand of NC_086226.1, from coordinate 72,213,679 downwards.
CTGCAATATTTCCCTTGTTAGTTCTGCCTCTCTACATGGAAAGAAACAATACTGTTTTCTTTGAAACTACACTTAGAGTTATGTTTTAAACCTTACAATACCTCATAATATCCCCATAAAAGAATTTAAGGATATTGCTTTTTTCATAAACCAAATTTAATTTCTTTTTGCTTGCAAGACAATACTCCATGTCCTTTTCTAACAAGAACAGTGTGATTCCTGAACAAAAAGGTAATTTGAAATCTTTTGCTAGCAGGCTGGTCATGATTTTTCTTGTTTGCACTTTTTTGTGGTCCAAAATTTTAACAGTATTTTTCCCTTTGTGGAATTATTTGCAAAACTTTTTTTTTGTAGCTTATACACTTCAACTGATTCTGGCAAGAAGAATCCTAGAAAATTGTATTTATTTCCTCATGGCAATTCCCCCAGTCTCAAAATGCGGTGTTCCTCACTCCAGGTCTCCATGTAAAAAATGCAAACAAACAAAATGAAAAGATGAATTCTCACTTTACAATACCAGTTTTATATTTTCTTAAAGTGTAATCTTTAGTGATGCCAATGGGAAAAAAAGAATGCCATTCAGGTTGTTGTTTTAAGATTTTATTTTGTCTTCACTAAGAGAATAAATATTCTGTATTTACTTCTATCCATCTGCTTTTGATTTAGGCATTCTGGCTTTCCCGTTTCTCACTTTCTGAACGGGCTTTTAGTATGAGCTTGTTAAGTGCAGGCAGAAATAAACGGTTGATTTGTAAGTAAAATGCTATCCTACAACTTAATCTGTTATTCCAAGAACAACAAAAATTCTTCCTCTCTTACATTGCCAAATCTGTAAAGCCTCATTTCCGGATGGCCTGTATACAGAAAGGTTTGTAAATTGAGCAGTGTGGTAAAACCATCTTCTAACCCTAGCAAACCCCATGGCAATGTTTTGTTTGTGCAATAGTAATGACTTAACGCAGCAATTGCACTAAGCTGCTCTGGTGGATTCAGCAAGTCCTGGAATTTTCAATCTTCAACCAAGAGTTTTGCAATCCCTGTGAGTTAAATGTTTCAAAAATAAAGATCCTTGATAATGTCTGTGCATTAGCAACACACGCTCCATCCCAGCATTAGGTGTATGCAACAGAAGGTGGTATGGCTGGGGAAGGCTGGGCAAAAATCTTGATTTTTTTCTCTGGAAAGCTAAAGGATAAAATAATGTTTGACAAATCTTTTTTTTTTTACAATGGTTTTGGCCTTTCATTAAATGAGAGCACTTTTCTGTACCACTCACTGTCCTTGTGATGGACAGCTGGACAAGAGCTTTTACATAGCCAGGTGGCACCACAAGAGGTATGCACTGCCAGTCTTCTCCTATAGAAACAGTAGGGCCATACCCTGAATGGATGGTTATTTGTACAGCAGTTCTGTGCAAACCTTTTGGGGTGGTGGAACTATTAGTCAACCTGCTGAAGAAATCCATCAGAAATAAAATATGTGGGTGAACAGTGGACAGTGGGAATCCTCAGTGAAGACTTGTGGCAAGGCTGAACTGTGATCTCAAAGTAGTGGTGGCATGCTTACTTAAATGTAGAGTTATCCTTATCTCAGAGCCTTGATATAAAATAGAGAAGAAGTTCAGTGGGGATCCAGTTTTCTCTGTTCCAAAATTGTGGGATTTTGGGCTGTTACATGAAAATTGAAAAGCTCGGGCATTTAAAATGCCGCTGAACAAACTTTGCAGAGCCTTTCAACTGGAAGTAATGAGTGGAACTTCATTTACTTATTTAAGGTCAGAGGTGATCAGAACAAAAGAGCGAATTGTATATACAAGACAAAAATGTGCTAACATGCTTGTTTTATGAAAAGAGATTAATTCCTTGAATTGCCACATGGAGCAGAGTCAGTCAACACACACAGATTTGGAAGGAGGCAAAAAAACCCCAACTTGTGGAGACTCTTCATGGCAAGTCCATTATTATCTCTGTGAAAAGAATTAACATTTGGTGATATCCAGCTAATATTTCACAGTAAAGAAAATCTGAAGGATTCACAGCCCTTTCTTCTTCACATTCATGGGTGGATATTTCTAGTAAATGCTTCAAAAAAATTAACTTTGAAAACTTACAGAGAAAATGGAATAATATTTTCTTCTGAGGTTCCTCAGAGTTTGATCACACTGTGACTAATCTGCTATAAATCCATGGATTGCTAAAGATTTCACTAGTCTCCTATTTATTTTTTATTGCAATATTTTGTATATAATTGTACAAATTGCATGTAATTTTCTTTCTGTGTCTGGGCTCTCTGTCTATACTCATAAAACCAAAATGGTTTTTCTGTGGCAAAAACTTCACAGGGAAGCTTGTGCAGTCTGAATATCTTTGTACAGAATTTATTTCTTAGATTTTCACTGCTTGTGACAAACTCAGCCCTCCTTGCACAATTTCAGGGACTCTGAATTGTTCTAAAATGCATTACAAGAAGGCATACTTCAGTGTGTCTAGTTTCTTATGCAGGTTCTTGTGCCCACCTGGTGATCAGTGAGTTTCTTAAGACTTGCTGAATCTCCTAAAATAGAAGTAATGCTACTACTGACACTGCAGGCCCCATCCTAGTTATTTATGGAATATGATATTTCAGAAATGAATGCATTTCTGTTGTATAAATGTGTATGAACTATTGAAGGATTTTGGAATCTGCCATTACTGTGTTACTTTTGCACTTAAAAATGCTGATGGAGGATTTGAATCTCTTTGTGCCCAGCATTTTGCAATTTCAGGATACAATACTGATTTTCCACAAAGCCACATTATAGGTGTGCTTCATTCTTGGGCAGAAGGCATTAATATAAATAATGTTATCTGATATTACTAGCCCTAACACTGTCATTTTGCCCAAGTCACAAAGTTCTCATTACAGCTGACTTCTGGGGAATTCCTTCCCTGTAATTCACATAGGTCCTTTGAAAGTGCGCTTTTCAAAAATCTTTGTTTTGAATGGTGAATAAAGGAAGCTGAAATATTCATTGTTTTCATTAAAGATCTCATTGTTTAGGATTATGCAGGTAAAGAAAAGCTGAAGGCCTGGACTCAGATCATAGCACTTCATAAAAGAGCTGAAGAGTAAAGTGTTTTGCCTTGTCAGCAAGGACCTGTTTTTTCAGAGCCCTTGGAGGTGCTATTGTGTACATTGAATAACTGTTTATTTAACACCTGAATATTGTTTTTAGCACCAAAAGCCCATTCAAAAAAAGTCCGTTTTGTAAGAGGCTGCTAAACCTGAATTTTAACTTGTATTTTTTGTTCTTTCTGAAGAACTGTGCTAAGAGAGTTTGCATAATAATAAATTGCTTTCTTATTTTTATCAAGCCTCTCAACAGGAACTAATAATAGATGTAACAACTCATCTTGTCCTTTTGCAGAGAATAGGAAAAACTCCGAGTTTCTTGTTCAGTACACTGTGCACTGTCAAGCACTTTGCTAGAAACAACCCATTTTTTAAAAGAGATATTGTTGCTTCTTACAGTAACATAAACCTGGAGCAACTGTAATAACTGGAGTTGCTGAAATGGTTTCTAGTGGAGAAAAATTCATCCAAAATGTTGTTTCGGCCTGATTTCTTCAATGTGTTTGTAGAAAGCATTCCAGTGAGTTGTAGTATGTTCTGTTTTGATTTTAATTCTACATATTGTATTATGAGATACCAAAGTCTGTATATTTCAACTGAATTGAGACTTTTTCAGAATTGTTGATGAAGAAACAATAACAACAAATTTTAAAAAAGGTGCATGATAGCCTGTACCTGTGGCTAAAGTGTTCTATGCTCTTTGTGCCTCAAATTTCTGTGAAAAGCCCTGCACTGGAAGCTTGGAGTGGTGCTTCTGTCCTTTTTATCTGTAAACCAGCTTCACATTCCCTCCTTTCACTCAACACTGCTTTGATCATAGCTGTTAAAACAACAGTTCTGACCTGCCCTAATTTTCTAAGTAAGTTGAGTAGCTGGTCTCATTGCTGCCTGTAATGCTCTTAGAGAGAGGGAGCACCAGGGCTTTGCCTTCCTGTAATCCAAAGGTGTTAGTATGGCTGTGAAAATACACTTGAGTTATTTTCAAATCAATTATGTTGGACCCACTTGGAAGGTAAGTTTGTTAAACAGGGCAGGGTCTATGCACGTCCCAGAGCAAGGTGTTGAAGCAATTAACTTCCAGCAAGGTTCATTAGCTTGGGCTGGCAGCGCATATCTCAGCGAGGCAGACTGGGCTGGCCAGGTCTGTGCTGAGGCACAACACGGGTTTTGGTCTGGTTTGTGAGAGCTGATGTGGAGGGCGTGTGCAGGAAAAAGGCAGTTAGGTTTTTCTGACCCGCTTTTGTGCTTTATCAGCAATGTTTATCTAGCATGTGGGTTTAAATGGGTAAAATAGCTCATTTCTGTTGAGATGAGTGAAGTTGAGTGAAACACAAAACCCTATAAATTAAAGAAGTTCAGTATAAGTAATTTTTTTACCTTGTTGACTCTGAAAGTTATAAATGCAAATCACATTCTTGTCCCAGACACGAACTCAAATTTTAATCTTTAGAATTCTGTTTCCTTTTTCCCCAGCCATAAAATTGATCTCTTTAGTCAGAGATATACATTTTATTAGCAATTTATTTTCTATATAAATATACTTGCAGGAAATCTTCCTGTATTGCAGAAAAATGTTTTCTATATTCAGGCACATTATTTTCTTCTAAACTGAAAAGATGTGTGCAAAAATGGATGTTTCAGTATTTAATTTGTTCAATATTTAATTTTTAATTTTTTCAATATTTAATTTATATTCATTCACCTTTCAACATCCTTCCAAATTTTCTTTTGGAAAATTTAATTAGAACTTCTTCTAATTTCACTGCATTTTTTATACTTTATTTAAACTCCAAAACTGTTCTAGGGAGGATTAGGTGAATTGAAGAATTTCGTTAGTCAGGTTGCTATAGCTTGACTCGGCCAGATGAGCTGCAAATAAGTTTTATTACAAGTAAAATCCTTTTATATGAATCCTTCTTGTTTTCAGTTCTTTTTATTTCTTCCTCTCTAAATTCTTCTCTGTAAACCAGAAACCTTGGGACAGATCAACTTGTGTCTAGTTGATCTCAGTTCTTCCATAACCTAGCTATACACTTCCAACTCAAATTCTGCTGTGCAAATTAGAGATGCAGTTTTCTCCTCTCTGAGGCATAATGAGCGCATATTCCATGTGTCTCCAAATCGTCTGCCATAGTTGTAGGCATATAAATGTTGAAAACAAGGGAGAGTAAAGGAGTACCACCACGATGTAGGTTTGGGATTGCTTTTGTAGAGATAATGATTTCCATTGATTCCTGATGAAATGACCCCAGGCAGTAAAGGCACCTCCCTGTTTTCTGCAGATGCTGCTGAGGTGAGCTCAGTGACAGCCAGCGCCAGAAATTCAGGTGAAGGTACAAGCACACCAGTTCAACACACCCCTGGCAAACTTACAGTGCGTTACCTAATTACCTAATTACTTTGTGTTCTACCAGGACTGTGTAAGCCCACAGTTAAAAACCAAACAAAAACTCAACCAACTTCTATGTACAGATAATAATTATAGGAGAATCACTCGTATGTTATCTTGCAATAATAATACGAGCTTTACTTTCCCTTCAATTTTTTGATTGTTGACTTGTGGAAGCATGTACAAACCTCAGTTATCAGCTATTCATGCAGAAGATAGTATTTCGGAAGAGCAAGATACAACAATGGTCATTGCTTTAAAATTCTTAGTTTACAGCTGACAGGTTTTATGACAGCTAACCACACTTTAATACGACATTGTATTCAGGAATATACAAAGTTATAAAGTTATTCAGTATTTCAGTATTTGATTTCTGCGTTGGAAGATCAGGCTGATATTTTGTGGAGTTTTTGTGTTCGTGGGTGGTTTTTTTTTGTTTTTTTGTTTTTTGTTTTTTTTAATGTGAGGATCAGCGTTAAATTCTTAAACTTTGGTGACCTTTGACTGAAATGGTTGGTTTAAACACTTACATGGATTTCATCAGTAAGGACATCGTACAGTTTAAAAGATGTTTCGTATCATACAGACTATACACAACAAAAGAAAAAAAATGCAAATTCTGGGTGAACCCCATGTGTATTAGAAAAAGAAATAATGTCATGATGGTGTAAATCACATTATATGAAGGCAAAAGAGTAAATTAATTATTTTTTTTATACCTAAGTAAGAGGAAATACTGAATGACCTGTCAGAACATGTTGCTTTCAAAGTTTTTCACAGCTTCAGGCACCCAAAACTTCATTCAAAACTGCAGTGCCAAGGCATATGCTTTTGATATGCCATCTAGCAAGTTTCATGTTCCAAGTTGGCCAGTTGCTATTAGTTCCATAGTTGAAATATTGCTATGAACTATGAAATATTTATCTGAAAATTTTAAATGAAGCATACTGGTGGCTGACTGTATTTACAATATCAGATCACAAGAGTCAGAAATCATTGGTAGTTTCTAGAAAATTAATTTTTTATGAAGTATGATGCAAATTATAGGGTGCTAAAATTATGCTAAAGCCAAAACCAAATGAAAAATTTGTATTGAGCAGTAAATAAGTATCTTTGTTACTGGGCAGAGAGCAATCTCTAAAAACCTCAAGCAGACATTTCATTAGACCAAATCTTTTATTAGCTGTGGTAAAGAGCAAAGTAGATAAAGATGACACATTTTTTAGTCATCGGGGTAGTGCTGATATACTCACATGTGAAAAATGAATTAAAACCTCTGTTCATACCTCAATACAGACAAAAGGGAATAATTGTCTAAGTTTTTTTTTGGTGATTTGTTTATGAGTTATTTCTGAGATACCTTGCTGTATCATAAGTGAACTTCAGTAAAAGGAGTTATTTCAGAAATTAATTTGTCCTCTTGTTCTTCCAGACTGTTTACTGAAGCATAAAATAAAGTAGAAACTAGAGATGCAGAATTACTTCCTAAAACCCAAACATTAAACCTGTGCACACAGATTGAGGGAAGGTTTTGTCAGCAGTGGGATTTCACCGGCCATGTGAAAAACTTGGCTGGTGAAAACTTGATTTTGCTGGTAGGAAAAAGCCCTACAAAAGAATGGGCCAAATTTTCCAATAAGCATTGGTTCTTTAGGCTACTGGATGGAGCAAGAGGAGTCAAATATTAGAAATATAGTCTTACCAGAGAGATTATTAAAAAATGGTGCCTTTCTGAAAAAAATTGTTTGCACGCAGAAGAAATAGTCATATCTGAAAAATGAAAACTTCATTTTAATTTATATCTGATATAGATTGATTAATTAGTTTTTGCACTAGAATACAAAGACAGATGAATTAGCTAATGAAATTGATAATTTTTATAATAGCTGACAATAAAACTCCTATAACTGGAAATAAAGCAACATGTCTTGGTTTAATTTCTAGGCCTATTGTTATATTATCAAAAAGTCTTATGTAGGATACAACAGACTCTTAAATTTATGCAGAAATTAGCCTTTTCAGAGACATCCTAAAAAGATGCTGAATCTGAAACACTTGAAACAAGTAAGCATAGAAAAAATAATAAATTGGATTAATTTAGATTCTCAAGAGCATCTTACCTTCCTTTAGATGCTGTCCTACAAAAACAAACATGCACTTCCATCATGTGAAAGCTTCCACTTGCCAGTTGAATTCATTAGCAAATGAGTGGATGTCAAAATAAATATCTGCAAAATTCAGAACAGCAACCTAAAGAGCAAATTTTCTCTGTCAAATATGTTCAGAAATGTATGCTATTTGATCAAATTCTTATTAACAACCAAGAACAGGTAGCATCAGCTTGACAAGGTTGCAGTTAAAATACATTTAAGGAAGATTATGTTTTTTTCTGCAGCCCAACAAGTTTTAAATGGTTCTCCAATAGATTTTTAATTTTTTTTATCACACCTCACACAAAAGAAGTTGCCATTATAAAAATGTTTTACTTTATTTCTGCAAATATATAAATATAGAATTGGAGATAGAATGGCTGCTTATTCAGAGAAATGTTCATTCTATTTATTCCTTTTAATGTTTTATAATGAGTGAAAGTCTTATCTGACATAATTTTTAATCAAAATTTAATGGAGAGAGAGTTATAGCTGTGTCTTAGATTGGATTCTGGATTTTCTGCTGAAGCAGAGAGCACTTGGCAAAATGAGCACATCGTACACACAACTTCTGCAACTCCACCAAAATGTGTGACTATATCATGGATGTGTTTCATCTTCTGTCTGTGGAGGCAAGAATATTTTGGGGCACCCATGGTGATGGATTCTCCTTCCTTTGTGACTACTCTAATGACAGTTTTAAGACACCATTTAAAAAAACAATTTAAAGCTAGAATGTACTAACTTTCAGCACATCGGTCCAGTGTGGCTGAACAGGGTGTTAGAACTGCAGAAAGATCTTGTGTTGTTTATTAGTTTAACTACCATGACATGGTCCCTTTCCTCCCTTTCCTTATGTGATTTTGTCAGACACTTCTATTTCTCTCCTGGGTCCACCAGCACAAACGTAAGGTTTGTATTAACAAAGCATCTCAGGTGTGATTTTCTCACAATTGCAGCCTTTATCACAAGACTTCAATGATTCTGGGCTGCATCAGGATCAAATCTAGAAACAGAACATTCTTGTTTTGGTTTGAACAAAAGCTTTCCAAACTCTTTGCGTGCCTTTCAGTTGGATTTGAGTCCCCAGCACCTCTTGAACAAATGTACAACCCTTCATGCTGTGTCACTGACACAGTCATTGCTCTGAGTAACAAAGCTTTAAAAAGGTTCTTTACCTTTCAGTTTTCTTACTCAAGTTCAATTTGAAAATCATGTAGATAAACACAAATGAAAGAATGAATTTTCATGCTGAAAACCATGTGTTTTTTTAGGCATTTCCAATGAAGTGCTAAATGATATATGTTGTCCTTTTCCTTTCTCTTTCCTTCTATTAAAATGCAACCCTCAAATCCACTGAAGAGATACCTCAGTACACAAACACACTTCTTTGTTCCTGGGACAGATGAAGGTTTATCCCGGGCAATGGCCATTGAATGAAGTATAACAAGAATACTGACCCTTTCCATTCCATGATCAAGTTACTTTTGGTCTTTCATCATGGAAGGGATGGGAAGGAACTCTTCACTCACTGTAAATCTATGATAAAATTGTACCCAGGGCTCTTCTTTTTTTACATTTCAATCAGTTTCTTTCTATTCCTAAATTTGCCACTTACTTACTGTATGATCTCCAGGAAATCTGCTCTTCCCTCTTTCTCCCTTCCAATTTTCCACAAGCATGCTAAGATGGCCCTTCCTGTACTGAGATCTACTGATAAAAAATGTTACACTGACCAATGACTTTGCACTTACTTATAACCAAATCTCTCTGAACATACATATTTTCTACTGAAATACAAATAAGAAAATATACTGAAACAAGTCTCTGACCAACTAGTCATAGTATCTAAAGACACAACATTGTCCTGGCAAAACTGATTCAAATGGCACTATCCCAGATATGTATTTGTCATGGTTGCATTTCATGTGAAAGATTAGCTTAAATTAAACCCTTTTCCCTTTATATTGTCACTGGATTATAATTATTTTATGGGGGTAATAGAGAGGATGCACTAAGTTATTGTAGGAATGAAACTTGTGTCTTGGTTAAATTGCATTCATTGAAAATAACAAAAAAAAAAATCAGCTGGGGCTGGGGAGTTGTTTGAATGTATTTTATATCAAAATTTTCTGTATTAAGTTCATGTTATGATACACTGGAAGCCTATTTTGAGCTGCTGTCTTGTGACATGATTAAAACATCCTCCTGTAACTTGTAAATTTACATTTGTCATCATCACAAAATCAATACACATTAAAACACATCTAGTGTTGCACAGCCACCAGGGTCCCCTGGCTAAAATTACGTCAGTTGCAGAGTTCTGGTCAGTCATATCTCCTTTCTGTACTGTGATTTGGCTTTTGAATTATAAAAGACTCTGAGAAGCAAAATTTTCATTCAGTTCCGTAAGTTCTAGAAATTGTCAGAGTTTTCTCAAAAAATTAAGTAAGGAACGTGTATCAGTGCTTTGTAGAGCAGTGTAATGTCTCCAAGAGCTATTGAAATGCATTTGAGTAACAACTATATTTTTGGTAGAGAACAGAAAAGATATGCAACTCCTGCAGTATCATTGAGCCAAACTGCATGCTTCAAAACAGAAAGTACAGCAGATTAATTTCAAAAGTGTGTTTTTATCTTAGCAGCAAATAGCCTATAAGACTATATCAGACATTTATAAATGTATTGAAATTGGGTCAGTGCTAAACTGTAGATCACAGCGCCTGAGCAGCTTTGACTCTGACTGGTAGCAGAGAGAAAGAGAACAGGATGAGAGCTGAAGATATAGTGTGCCTTGTAACTTCAGTGGGTAGCATAGCAACTGGAGAAATGCTGGAGAAATATCCCCTTGTGGACTTCATAGAACTGGAAATATATTTAGTCTGCAACGCAGCTTTTATGCCCAGCTTGCAAAATTTTTCAATTTGGTGTTGCTCCAGGTTAAAAAACATACCAGCTGAAAAATGTGAATTGGAATCATTTGCCATCAGTTCTTAATGTAATGACTGATTTCCCACTCTGTATTCAGCAAGCTGCAGGCAACGGGTTTGAAGTGAATCCAGGTGGAAGTAAGCCAGACATGTTAAATTTAAGACCTCTATTTCACAACTCCCTACAGAAATTGAGCAAATAATGTAGCTGAAGTGCTTTCTACACACTGTGTAACCTAACTCTTTTGGCATTCTGATTAATTCCTTGCCCTTTTCTGCTGTACACACTGCTGAAAAGTACACTAAAAGGAGGAAGGAGTTGTAATAGGTTTATCAAACATTAGATGTAAAATGTTCTTGCATTATTTTTAAATATAGATACAAACAGCAGGAAAAGACAGAAGTACATATAAGTATTGTGGTAAGTTGTCAGGCTTTTCAATTTAATTGTTATTTCCACACCTATTGTCTGGTTAGTGCCAACAGCAATGAAAATGTGATGTAGCAATCCAGTGCCCAGAGCTTAGGTATGCTCACTCTCATTTAAATTTAAGTCCAGGCTTAATACATAATCTTTCTTCCAGAATCAACTTTCTGAGTACTGTGCAGTGGTAACACTCTGACTTTTTATAAACATAAATAATGAGATGATTTTCATCCAATTTTTAACCTCTTATACTGCATTTGATTGCAGTAGAAGCTTCTGATAAGAAGCGCAATGCCAGATTGGCATATTGAGTTTTCTGGAAGCCAACAGAAGTCTCATTCTAGCTAGATGGAACTAAAGCATTAAATAGATAATTTTATTTCACATAGAAATATTATAATGATAATTTCTTCACTATCTTTCTATATAGTTTTAATAAAAATTTGCACTCTAATGGCCAAGAGTATAGAAGATCTTGCTAATGAATTCTACCATTAACATATGGAATCTAAGTTAAATGTAACAAAAAAACCCCAAACCCAACTCAAAACAACCAAGCCCCAATGGAAAGAACCAAGGGTATATTGATTCTTTATGATGTTGGAGGGGTGGACTTAAGAAATTTGTAAATACAAAACAATGCTTTGAACCAAGATTTACGGGGAGTTCAAAATGGGAAACAGAAATGGGGTTTTACCAATATGTTGAAGCCTGAAAACTACAGACTTCAAAATTACCTGTATCAATTCATTCTAGCTTGGTCTAGAATAAGGGTCTAGCTGGCCCTTTTGTGTTTGACAGATGTCTGCTAGAAATAAGGGTTTTTGGTAAGGTAGGACAGGCTTGGATTTCTAGCATTTGAAACAATGGATTGTCTAGCATATCCACCTGGTCTGAGCACACAAGCAGAGGCATAGTTTTGTGACTGTGAGAACGCACTATAGATTTTTGTCCACGTTGGGTTTAAATGTCCTTGTTTCTCCCTGTTAAAGATTACACAGAAAATAATAATTTCTCTTTAGGAAGGTTTAACTAACCTTCCTAATATACAGTTTTAAAACATTGAAAAAAGCTCTTTAAATAATTATACAGGTAGAGAAAAGCTACAAAATTTTTGCTGGGTGTTTTTGATGGTTGCTTTCACTATGTGCACATCTGCGTTTTGTGTTCTGTGATTGAGGAAAAATACTCACTTCTAGCACTTAAAAGACTACAATTTAAATTAACATGTGATATATGAATTTACGCTCATAAAGTGAAAAATTGAAAAAATTCTATTTGATCTGACATTTCTGTTCAATGAAAAGTATGAATAATGGAAATCAACAGAGTAGTAAGAAGAAATATAAACTTGTACACTGAATACATTCAAATAAATTAGGGCTTCTCAGCTATTGCTTCACTACAAAAAACCCACTTTCTATACATAAGATTTTTTTGTGGCAAACGGCTTGTCAAATTTCTGCCACAATAATGTAAGCTCCATTTAATAACCAGAAAGATACTGCTGAACATACAGAACAAATGCTGAATCTTTTCTCCGTAGTCCTTCGCTCGGTGCATTTGACTCTTGTGAAGATTATTTTGCTTTCCCCAGCACCTTCTGAAGCTGGTGATTTTGTAATCTGGTCGGTGAGCTGTGAATAAGTAAGAAAGAATGATATGATGGACATCCATAGAAACCTAGTCACTGAGGCACAGACACATACACTGGTGCTTTTATTTATTTGCTGCTTGTTTTCTTTTGCTTTTTTGTTTGAGTTTTTGTTTGGTTGTTGTTTGTTTCAGTGGACCACATTAGTTACCAGCAAAGAGATATTTCTTAGGTTAGCTCCTTGGATTAAAAAAAAAAAAGTTATTATTGAGATCTATCACTGTGTAAAAATCCTTTACTTCCTTTAACTTCCTTAAGATAACTCCTCTTTCCCTCTTATTCATGTGCAGTTAGGGATTTTGTAGAGTTGCTCAAATGATTTACTATTCTACTACTGTCTTTATTGTTACTGAAATATATTTCCTATTTACTTTATATAAATTCAAGTCCGCAATTTGTTTGTCTTTTATTTTCATTTCTTTCCCCATCTGCTGGACGGACCGTTCCTGTCCATTTCATGCCTGCCAATCTGCTAAATAATGTCACCTTAGGAACCAGTGCCCCTTGTTCCAGAGTTACTTGTCTGGAAAGCAGCAAAAATAGTGCTGCAGATAGATGTAAGCTGGCCCCTGTCCACTCCAGTCCTGATAGCTTCATAAATCTTGACCCTGACATAGCACCACAGTCACATTTCATGACGCAAAACCGAGCGTGTTATTCACCCAGTGCCCTAATTTACATTTCCTGAGACAAAAGAACATACAGATACTATTTAAGAGCTCTCTTTGGCTTCACATTTGTACAAGGGTTAGTTTTAGGTCATGTAGAAGAAACCTGGCAAAGGGGATGGTGGTGAATAAACTTTAAAAAAAATTAAAACAAAATAAAGATTAAGGAAAATGCAAGACTCAAGCTCTCATTGTTCTCGTGCCAACTGAAACTATAGATCATTGTATTTTCTATATCAGAAATGTGCAGCTGCTATTTCTTTTGTGGAACAGAAAATAGCTGTTGTGTTCTTTTGGCTGTGTTTGATGAAACAAACTTTCCCTACATATGTGCCCTTGGTACAAGTTAAGTGCTAAGAAAACCTTAAATAAAGACAGATTTGAAATGCTCAGAGAAAAGTATGCGGCTGCCTTGTGCCACCAGGCACACAGCAGGACTGGGATTTACATCCCCTAACTCCAGACACCTACACTGCCTGTATCTTTTTCTGCACTGCAGTTCTCACCATGTTCATATACAAAAGGAGAAAGTAAGCACAATGAGGCCATAACTCACATCCGCCAGAGATAACCATTCAGGATGGGATGAGTTGTGCCCAGAAGTGTTTGTTCATCTATTCTCTTCATGAGAGGAAGTATGAGAGGATTGCTACAAAGTTAAATTACTATACTGGAGGTGTCTAATGTCAGGTCATCTGAATGTCACCCTGTTCTGTGTAGGCTAAATGTGACAAGGTTTTCCAGTGAGAACATTCAGTGGTCTAAAAAGATTGTAGAAGTACTAAAACCAATGTTTTTCAGAACTCCAAAGAGTTCATGGTTATTATTTATGGCCATGCTGTGAACTAGGTTTACACAGGTTTGTGTTGCCACAGCTACTGGTGCCCTACAAATGAGATGGGATTTTCCTCTGCTGAGTTTCCTGTTAAGATGCAAATCGTGAATTTGGCCAGTTTGTCATCTGGTCTGCATGGGAGACTGGGAGCAAAAACCAACAAGGAAATGACACAGTTAAAAAAAAAGATGTTAAAGGCCCAGGTGCACCAATGAGATGCACATTATCCAGCTTCTGTTAAGGAAAGGATGCTGGTAGAAATAGTTTTAAAGATAATAAGGTAGTTCTGCGAGTTTTACTAAAAAAAAAACAAACATAAAGAGGATCCTGAGTGTGAGCCTGAAGCTTCTTCTTTGAAAATTCACCACATGAAGGAAATAATCACAAGCTGGAGGTGGCTTCAGACTGTTGAAGCTGAATGTCAGATAATATTTAAATAGAGCAAGGAAAATCTGTGAACAACTTCAAGAAGTCACATCATGGTAGAGGAGGGAGAGGCTATGCTGCAAGACCATGGATGCATTGCTTGTCTCACTCAGGTAAGTGAGACAGGTAAATAATCTTCGTAAGCATCAGTGTTTTGTGCACTTTGAAGTACTGATGTTCCTTTATCCAACTCTAAACAAAACAAAGTTGCAAATATAAAGACAATAGGTGATCATCTGGGGGGAAAAAACTGTCTTGTGAAGGTGCGGAAGGGCAGGTTCTGTGCAGCAGAACTTAAGCATAATCCACATCCTTGACATTTGAAAACTAGGAGCAAGCCAAGTTAAAGCTGACATCTTTGAAATACGAATATATATATCATTATCCATGGTAAATGAGTAAGGAAGTAGCCTCAAATACCTCAGGAAGAAGATGTTACAATTTTGACCTTAATTTGACAGTTATCCACAGGAGCTCAGCAACACATGCTGAGAGTTTAGTTTGGAGATGAGTTAGGTCTGGAATAAAAGGGTAGATTTGTTATTCTGTGGCTCAGATATAGCAGATTGTCCAAAGAAAGAGGTGGATGTGGGAGTTAGAGAGATAGGAGAGTGGAACACTGGACAACTCCAAGGTGAAATTAGGACAGAGGAAGAGACCAACCCTTAAAAGTCCAAAACCAAAGGAATGGAGAGAAAAGAGAAGGCAAAAGGACATGTCCACACCTGTTAAAGTTCTCTTCCTGTAGAAGTTGAAAAATATGTAAAGTAAACAAACTGGGCAAACTTTTTAATATAACCCACACCACAAGGTTTTTTTATTGTTCTCACAGTATTTACCATATATATAAACAAGATTTTAGGTCCTGAAAAATCTATAAAAATTAAAAGCATGTCTAGAAATGTTTTCAGCAGTGAGAAAGACCTGTTAGTAAGGGGAGTGCTCACAGCTGTCTGCAACATGGGAGATTGAGCTTGGTGATTCCTAAGCAAGGTCTTTTCAGGCCCTATGAGCCATATCAACATGTGGAAGAGTGAATTACTGCTTAGTCTTACTGTCAATTCAGGCAGTGAAACGCTCAAAGTGAAAAACTTATGCTTTGTACAGAATTGACCCCTTTTTTAATTCTGCACCTGTTGCCCCCATATCTGATGAGGATTGGTTTTGAAATGCATTTCAGCTCTGGCTGGATGGAATGTGGACAGGACAAGGGCCCTCCAGGGTTAAAATCAGATAAATGTCTATTTGAGTGAATATCCTCAAATGTTTGGAATGCAGAGGACACCATGAGAAACAAATAAAGCCATTACAGTAATTGTTAACAGAATTAGGCAACACAGATGTTTCTGTAATGCACAGATTTCTGCATTCTCAAAGAAGCTTTTCAGCTGTCCTTGCAATTTTAAGACTAAAATATTCTATTAAAAGAACCAGTGAAAATAAATGAAACATGTAATTATTTTTACAATGGGTAAACTGTTGATTTGTCAAACCACAGAGAAAGGAAGTCTAAGATATAATTCTCATTCCAATTTAAGAATGTGTTTAAAGAAGTAATTAGAAAACTACAAGCCAACCCCCTCTCTCATTGCCTTCCTGAAACTTCTTTTACAGACCCATTTTCTTGGGTATTTTTTGATTTTTTTTTCATCTTCCTGTGCTTTATCATAGGGATTATTTGGAGTTAAAAAAGGAAGTCTGAGGGGGGGTTAGTTTAACAGTTCTCTAGAAATGTGAGGACATAGCACGCCAAATTCCCTGAAGCTTGGAAGTGCCAGACTTTTACAGCTGCATTCTTCTTTATCAATCTATCAAACCCCTTTAGTACTATCTTTCAGCAAAGCTGTGAATTATTTATCCCTTTGGATTTGAACGTTTTTACAAATGTCAGTGTAGCTGCAGTGTGCAATGAAGCCAATCGTCTGGCTGCCCCCTCCATTATGTGAAATAATAGTGCATCTTCTGTGTGGAAACTATTGATACTGAAGTGAATGAGCCATGAAATCAAGGTGTGAATCACTGTAGAACTCTCTGCCTCCCTTCCCATTTTAGAATTTTTCTTGGATCCAGATTCTGGGTTTAAAAAAAAATTTAACATTTGCACAATCTTACAACTTATTTCTCAGTATTTGATTATCCCTTAGTTATGAGAGATTTGGTTTATGTCCATCTTAGACATTATAGAAGGCAACCTTGACCCAAACTGAAGTCTGATAAATTACACTTCTAAACTCATATTACACATGCTCTCATGTTCCATCATTTTCTACTACTTAACAAAGGAATAAGTCAGAACTCTACTTTGCAACCATTGGGTTTGAAAAAAATGAGAAAAATAGGAAATAAATTCAATTCTCTTTTTCCCTCAGAGGTATCATGTCTTGGGTTTTTTTAGTTACAGGTGAGTTTTAGGTTTCCATCACTAGGTGTGTCTTGTGTGGGGGGCAGGAGGGAGTAGTAGCTTAAAATGAGTCAAAAGAGCATTTGAAAACTAGAAAAAAAGGAGTATGTAATGATGAGAAACCCCAGAGTGGTACTGGACATAACATTTCTGGTAAATGTTTTCTCCCTCTTCTAAGGCCTTAGTGCAAATGGAGACATTATTTTTCAAAATAACATTCATTTTCTGCTATTGGCATATAAAAATTGCTTACATTCTTCTTACTAAACTAGTAATTTTTAGGATTTTTGTGGATCATAGTCACTGGCTATTACTAAAAAAATCTGAGCATGCTCTGATCTACTTAATTTTGGGGGCCATCTATTGTGTTCATAGAACCCCTCCTGTGCCCACTGCTGTCCAAAAGACACTGCAAAAGTAATCTCTGGGGTGGAAAAAACTGACTCAAGGTGTGACCACAGTGCTTCCAGTAATCCCAAGTCAGCACTGATACTGGGTCTATCTCCTGACTTGTGCAGTGTGGCTTGCCACAGGATGAGTGAGGGACACCTACACTTGTCTCAGGGCAGGGTAATATACTCAGGTACAGGATTTATTGTTAACATTTCCTTTTGTCATGAAGCAGTTTTTAATGTCCTACTTTTTTATTCTCTCTTAATAAAACTCTTTTAACCAGCTGTGCTACAGTAAACCACATGCTGGGGGGCAGCAAGAGGAGCAGTACAATTTTCTTTTGATAAAAAAAAACTATTGTTTTCATTGTACTGATAATAATTTAACCATTCTGTATGTTGAAACAACAAGTGTTACCTCTCAAATTCTACTTTCAGAAAATGGCTGTTAAAACACATGCCAGAAGCAACAGGATCCATTATTATCATTAAGGATGTCAGTGTCTTATCCCTTAGCTTAGCACATACATTACTTTTAGGATAGTTGTGCCAGACCAAAGGAGTACTGTGTTGTATTCCATTTTTGTATCATATTTCTAGAGTCCCATACCTTCTGAGTGGTTTTCTCACACACAGCTCTTCACAGCAGCATTATTCCTGCTTCTTCATCAGGGCTCCTCCAAGGCTCTCCCTGACCAGCCAACCCACTCCTTTTATCCCAGTTATCTTCATTAGCCACAGCTGCCACCCAATTAAGGACATCACAGCTGCAGCCCATTTAGCACAACTAGGATTGGGGCAAGGCCACTTATACAATACATATATTTTACTAGGACTCCTACTATAGTACTGTTTCTAGCCTGCTCCATTTTTGTTGCTGTCCTCTCCTGCTGTTGGCACTATTGAAAAGTACTTTTCTGACCTTTCTGAATAAATAAGGGTTTTACTTCTTTTCCTTCAGTTCTATCTGTAGCTGGGAACTGTCTATGAAACCTGTTTACAAACCCCCCTCTTGTTGCTGTTGTGTTCAAATTAAGGTGGAGGCTGCGGTGTGGCCATTTGCAGTTCCTGGGAGCGAAGTGCCATAAAAGACTTTGTAGAAGCCACAAGAATCACTGTCACTCAAAGAGAAGAATACTTGACAAGTCCCAGTTTACCCACCTTGCCTTCTCTTCCTCTGTCCCCTGACCTCTTTTGGGGTTTTCTTTGAAGACATGTATTAAATAAGAGGCCTTTTGATGTACTTTGGTAGTATTTTATTTTGATGTCTCTCAGTATTGCTAAGAGATCTCCACATCCCCTGGTGGTGGTATGTGTGGATCACTTGGTGCCTTGGATTGGAGACCTGACGTGAGTTTAAAATAACTTTGTCTAAATTGACCTGGTCTGCAATGTCACTCCACTGCCTTTTACATGAATGAATGAATTTGCCTTTGAATGCAGTATTAACCAGATTATGTGCTCAATGCTGCTGCTTGCCAACACTTAGTGGAACCCTTTTCCATGTTGGGATAGAACGTAATGTACCAGGAATTGGATTGATGTGCACAGAACCTCTTTTGTTTACACTTAGCTAGTGAGACTAGTGGGACATTCTCCTTCTCTACTGCCAGCCCCTCTTTTAAGCCAAAAGCTAAATGGTGCAACAAGAAAAGTGCCTAAAACTATAATGAATAGAAGTTGGACAAAAGCATGAAGGTCTCCATCGCTTCTACTACCTTGTAGCATTTGTATTTCTTTAGTACCATTAGAAATATCCAGGATATTATCTGCTTTTTTAAAAACCTCTTCTTAACTCCACTTATCCTTTTCTTTACTTACTATAAAAACAAATGAAGAAACAAACAAACTTTGAAATATGGCCTTTTTGTTTTTGCTGGCCTGGTTTTGGTCAGATCCTTTGGAGTGAAAGAGAAAGTTACCACTATTTTACTAGGAACTCAGCTTTCAGTCATCCACCAATTGCAGAGAACTGCCAGAAAGATTTACAGATTGGTTATTAATCTGAGCATAGAACTGATTCAATTAAAGAAATCTATGTGTGATTCAACACTTCTCTGCTTATGCTCAACAGCACTTGGCTCAGAGGTGAAAGAATTACACAGATTTCATCAGCACTAGCAGAAAGAGCACAAATTATTCCTATTGTTAGCATTATGATGAAAAACTGCTCCAGTGTTTGACCTCCATATTTTCCTACAGGTTCTTGAAGTTTTTCCACTTTCATAGTTCCCTTGTAGAAGATAGGTTCTTAATGAAATAAAACTTTTGTATAAATGTAGTCACTTCTCTTTCATTTTACTCTTCCCAAAGTATTCAATTTTTTTCTAAGAAGTCTCCATTTAAAAAAAAAATCCTCTTTAACCTTATGCCCTTGTAGTTACTTTAAGTACTTTTCTTAGAACAAAAGGCTTTTACCAGTAATTTACCAGTAAATTGTAAAGCATTTGACCTATGATGGACAAATGGGTGTTTGAAAATATCTTCAAACACACCAAAAAAGAAAAATGTATGCGACAAAAAATTCCATAAACCTTTGAACTGCAGGCTTTCTTTTGGGAACTTTGGTTTCTTAACATGAAAGGGGAGATCAGACTGTACATATATGTAACTAATACAGAATTGATTCCCCAAAATATTATTGAAAATTTCTCTTCATACAGAAAATAACTGCAGAGTTTAATGGATGTATTCTTGGAAAGACTAGTCCATGTACATACATATTAATTTTCAGTTTTAAGTGTAACTCACATAGTAGGCATGAAGACTGTGGTTATATTAAATACTATATTTCTAACACTTTTGTTTTATCATGAGATAAACAACGTTAGAATTTATTTTTCTGTGGGAATTGGTATAAAATGCTAAGGGAAAAGGAGCAATGTTGCTCTTTCAGCAACTAAGACTATTTTGAAATAATCATTATTTACAGAATGTATTTATGTTGACATCTTTAATATGATCATGTAGCACCCACCAGCACATCTTACAAACAAGGTGATAAAAAAGTAGATAATTTTAGCTGAAATTCTTTGATTTATTGCATTACAAATACAGTATTAAAATTCATGTGTTTAGCTAACAGAAGCAAGAGGGTTTTTCTCCAGCTGTGGTAGATGTAGGTTTTTCCCTTTTAGATGCCTGTAGATTTGATGTTTCTAATCAAATCACAGTAAAGTGATTTTATAGGATCTTACTAAACTCAGAACATGAGGCTGCTGGAAGGCCCAGACTGCTGGGTTTCCTGAGACAGGGGCGGGCTGTGCTGCCGCCTTTGGTCCTGGAGGAAGAGTGAGTGGTGAGGGTCTGCGGTGCTTTATCAGAATGTGCCAGCTGCAGCCCAGCTATCAGCTCTTCACTGACCAGGGCAAGCATGTTCATGGAACGGGGAGAGGTTTCTGTACCAGAGAAGTGCAGGAACTGGGAAGGGATTATAAAAATAAATGGGTGGCTGAAGAAGGAGCAGCAAAGTAGAATCTTTTGAGCTAACGATGGAGAAATCTAGATAAACGTTACCAAAATGTGCTGAGGATTTAAAATCATTGATTTTAATCCCTCTTACCTGTTCTTTGTTGTGTGCTTTATTACAAAGAGTTTTACAGATGCTGCTCAACAGCTTGTTAGTGCTTTATATCCCTCCTAACCCAAATGACAGGTGGTAGAATGATTTTTAAGCTAAGAGCTGAACAGCATCAGGCTTTGGCTAATAAATTCTGAATTTTCAGTTGCTGTTCTGCAGAGATGTGCTCAGGTGTTTCCTGCATAACTCTGGAAATACCGGTATAGCTGTTGTGAAGCTAAAAAAAAAAATCAATCTCCAAAAAAATTATAAATGCCAAAGAAGCTGGCATTATGAACCCAAACCTCTCAGATTTTGCCTGTTACTTTGACAAGGTGGTGAGGGAAACATGATCTCACCCTTCACACAGGCAGTATGATGTGACCTGTCCTCCCACCACCCTACAATCATTGACCTTCACATGGGTTTTAGATCAGATTATCAACACTGATGACATATCTCACCAGAAATCCTCCATCTCACATTTAAAAGACCCAACAGATGCAATTTGCTACAGAGAAATGTGAACCAAAATAAGGATGGGAGAATAAAAGCCTGAAGACTAGAAATATTAAGACAGGAGTAAAAACAGAAAAAGAGAGAGGGGAAGATTTTGCTTTTACAAACAACCCTGCTTGCATAACTGGAAAAGCAATGAGAAGAGCCAGCATGGGGAGCTACTTGTACTTTTGCTTATATTTCAGAAGTAGAGAAGAGTACCTAGTCTCAGTGCTAACAAAAAATCCATACCAATAAATTAACAGAAAGCAGGACATTTTGTCTCTAGTTCACTTGTGCAAGAATTTTCATGTCTTATTTTTGTTCACACATTAATGCATGGGTATTTTACTGAGAGCTGAAACCAACCATAAACTGGTTATTAACATGGCCAAATGGGGGCTATTAGACACATGCAAATAAAGACATTATTGTTTCAGGTACAAACCTGGAGTCTGAAGATTGAATACGAACTCAGGAGGGATTTGATGGTTGTGAGGTTGTGTGCAACTCCTCAGGGTTACTTGATCGTAGTGCTTTAAATATCTCAATTCCAGATTTGTTAGCTCAGAAGAAAAGTGATACCTTACCTCTGACCAAAATGGAATTACTGTATTGCCAGAGCTACTGCTAAGGATAAGAGCACCCAAAAGGAAGGATGTGTATTAAATCATGGAGGTTTGGACGGCCTTTTTAAAGCCAACATCATATTCTTACCAGGAGGCATTATATATGTGATAGGATTTGTTTAAAGACCACAAGATGGTGCTCATTCAGGTGTTGATGCAAATATGTTGGAGACCATATAGAAAGTTTTTTAAGGACTTAGAACTCTATGAGAAAATTTTGAGATGTTAGATTCTAGGCAAAAGACAGGAGAATGGAAATATCTTTAAGGCTTGTTGCAACCTGACAATACCTTCCAGACCAGGCAAAGTGAAAAAAATGTGATTACTACTAGTCCAGGAAATATAGATTATATATGAACAAATATGAATTAACTTATTTTCAGAGGAGAATACTATCATCATTATAGTCAGTAGCATCCAAATATTTTTTATGATGTTGCATGTTTGATGTTTTTCCATCATGCCACCGCCCTACTCCTGTTGGCATTTCTGAAGGTAATGGCTTTGCTTACTAACATACATAATCAAAGGTGTATCTGCCAAGAAACATTGGACCTGCTGTGCAGTTCTGCACTGTCTTTCTGTATGTCCTCAGTAAATTCAATATTTTCAGGAAAGGGTACACTTCACTGTTAGTCATTTACTGGTTGCTGTGCGATATACACAGTATATAAAAATAGATTTATTTGGATATGTCCTGTGTAAAGGAAAGAGTCTGAGATGTGCTGAGACATGGTGGTTAAGACTCATCTATCACCATTTCTCAAAATCTCCCACTCCTGCTAGGAAAGATGGCAGTGAGAGCAGGCAAATTTTACTGACTTCTCAAATAATTTGTTTTTAAAATGTGGCAAGTACAGCATCGTGTTCTCTGATAGTGATTTAATCTGAGGTAGGAGTTTGACAGACAATTTTTCTCCTTTTAATCTTCAAATGGTTAAAAAGTGGTGGTTAAATGCCCACAGGAAAGCCCAATGATTTAGGCCCTAACTGACATTTAGAAAAGTAAAATACAATTTAGTGATTAACTTGTTATGAGTATTTGCACGTGGCTATCTGGAAGCTTGAGAGGTAGGTCTGTGTGAATCTGATGGCCAAATGGCAATCCCAAGCATAAATACAGCCTGGGTGAGGAATGGATTTGGAGGAGCTCTGAGGAGAAACACCTGGGGATGTTTGCGGATGAAAAGCTCTACACGGTGTGGCAAATCCAGAAAACCAAGCCCGTTCTGGGCTGCAGTAAAACAGCAGGACCAGCAGGTCGGGGGGGTGATTCTACCCCTCTGCTCATGTAAAACTCCTCCTGGAACACTGCAGCCACCTCTGGGATCTCCAGCACAAGAAAGAGGTGGGCTTGATGAAATAAGTCCATATTAAGGCCATGAAGATGATGAAGGGGCTGGAGCACCTTTCTTATGAGAGAGGATGAGAGAGTTGGGGATGTCCAGCCTGGAGCAGAGAAGAGTCCAAAGAGATCTTGCAGCACCTTCTGGTACCTTAAAGCAGCTACAACTACAAGGAATGTGGAGAGTGACTTTTTGTAAGGGCATATTTGACAGGACAAGGGGAATGGCCTTAGGCTGAATGAGGGTAGGCTTAGATAAGATATTAGAAAGAAATTCTTTATGGTGAATGTGGTGATGTGCTGGAACATGTTGCCCATAGAAGCTGTGGAT
Organism: Melospiza melodia melodia; assembly: GCF_035770615.1. NCBI lineage: Eukaryota > Metazoa > Chordata > Aves > Passeriformes > Passerellidae > Melospiza > Melospiza melodia. Next base: position 72,189,934 of record NC_086226.1, on the reverse strand, counting down.
GCCTCATCCCTGGAGGTGTCCAAGGCCAGGTTGGATAGACCTTAACAACCAGGTCTAGTGGAAGGTGTACTTGCCTATGGAAGGGAGGTTTGAACCAGATGATCTTTAAGGTCCCCTCCAACCCAAGCCATTCCATGATTCCACTAGTCTAAGATTTTGTATTAAAATGTCCTTTTTAAAGCTACTTTTCTTGTTAAACTTTGCCCTGGAGAGAAAAGATCTGACAATGCTTAGGAAAAAGGGGGAATGAAATCAAGGTGAGGGCCATCAGAGCTGCTGTTGCAGGTGGAGTGGAGACACGACCCATAGAAGGGCACAGGCCATAGAAGCTGTCTGTAGACAGACACCAAACAACCCTTGTACAGCACAGACACATCTGACAACCCCAGGTCCCTTGTCTTTGGGCCAGAGCTGGCATATGCCACCCTTCCCATGGCAGTCTCCATGGAGAGCAGCCATTGTTTTCTCTCCTTAAAGTATCTGCTCACACCCTTATATCCTTCCTGCTTCTTTTTTGTCTAAGTCCACAGTACATTTCTCCTTGCCACTGGTATCCACGGGATTAAAACAAAGATAAAACAGGACACAGAAGATATGAGCACACATTGTCATAGTAACTATCTATATCTGTGTGTGTGTGCTTGGATATACATTTCATAAACCAGTGTGTGTTTCCTCCTTAGCTGGAGATCAAGGCACCCGCGCTGCTAGGTATTCACGAATGTGTCTGTGTGGAAAAAAAAAATATTGTTTTTTCACAGTGGTTGAGCAAACTTACAGTCCCTAAGCTTGAAGACTGTCAGAGTGTTTTTCTCTTCATCTGTTTTGTGTTTATCTAAATACTGATTTACATTTAATAAAAAGGACTCTCTTTTTGTCCCAAGGGGAAGGACAGCCAACAGATGGATCACAAGGAATGTCATTAACCACTTAGGATGTTTTGACATCTTGCTGAAGATTGCTTCATTATCAGTGAAATGAAATTTCTTCTCTGCTTGTCTAACAACTAACATTATTTAGAGAAAGCTATTACTATGACAAAGATAGTGTGAAATACAAGTTTTTGAGATACTGATTTATAATGTTCCTGAGATACTTTGTGTTAGCATTTATTTGGAAAAAAGTTAATTTTGAATTTTTTTTCTTGTGTACCATTCATGTAGCTACTTTACTCAAAGATTAGGGCTTCAAATTTTCAGTTCAAATATTGAATTCATAATAACAATAAAATCCCCAAAAAGTAGACTAGATGGAATCTCTTTAGAAACCTTGTTTAGGTTTTCTTTTACTTTCACTTTATTTTGCCATAAACCCTAAACTTTTATTATTCAAAGCAGTTTGTACAGTAAAGAAGAATGAATTCCACAAACTTCCCAAATTGCACTTATATCTGATAAAACAACAGAAAAATCAGTAATCTATAAAAATTGTAATACATATTGAAAAAGTGTAGTTGGCTTCTCTTGTTACCTAACAGTGACAATAGTAAACATTCAATTCCAACAAAAAATGTGTAAATTCACCACAAAATTACTTCTGGTAACTACAGATAAAATGAATTTAGATAAATAAGGTGTTTTTAAGGTGTCAAACAAGCTACCATTCTACCAATTAAAGTGTGAGGCTCTGCTCTGAGGTTGATAGCCAACCAGGTACACCGATGACTTTTTCGGGTAATTTTTTATTCTGTACTGGAAAACAGATATAAAGTTGACTTTATTCTTTGTGTTAATTGCTTTATTTTCTAAACCAACATACTATTAAAAGATGATATGTACAATGGAGTACTACGAACTGATGCTTTCACACAAGACGGAAGAAAACACTAGACTGGATGAAAAAGAGTTCTGAAAGAACATCTGCGTACGTCCAGGTTTACTTCTCTTGAGCATGCAATGGAAGCAAAGTAAAATCTTCCTAAAATATTCTTGAAAACATGTTAAAGCATCCCAGAACAGTTTACAGCCTGATAGTTGCCCCATGTCCTACCTGAGTTCCATAACCACCAGGCAGTGGGTTGCCACAGGGCAACTGGGACTCCCTCCTCTCCCTTGTTTGTTCTTGCCCAGAAGTTGCTAAAAAATTCCTTATCTGTTTTTAACGTTCACCCAGCTCTAATAAACAGCGATACCAACAAAGTCTGTCAAAAGCAAAGTGAAACAGGCTACTTAGAAAAAGGCATCTGAATGAAAACCAGAGCTCCAAGCTTGGATCTTTTTCCAGACCTTTAGTCAGGGACTGTATATTTCCTCACTAATATGCTGTAACAGCTAGATCTTTATTACAGTCTGTGACCACAGTTTTTGGAAGACACATGTGGTACTGCAGGAGAACTAAAGCATATGTGTCAGCTCCTGCTGCCAAACAAAGTTGTTCTTGGCATCAAGTTGCTTGCATGTGAGCAGTGATTGAAACTGTTGTCCAAAGTCAGTGGCCTAAGATCAAACACAAAGTGCTGAAAAACTTAAAAGCTATGCAGAAGGATCTCCACTTTTTGAAGGACTAGTTGTGTGTCAGGATCTTTAAAAATACTGTTTTCTGCTCTTTATGTGAAATTCCCACCATCTTCCAGTGAATGTATTCCAGTTCACTGCTTCTATGGCCTGAGAGAGGAAATTATCTATGCAGACTGTCACTACTTCCTCTGTAGTCTTTCAGCTTCAGATTTGATTTTAAACTAGTTTAACTTTTTTTTTTTTTAAGCTTCTGACTGTGTAAGTCTGTAAAACAATACGCATAACATGTTTTTTAAAATAAATTTATTGAGGTTTTACTTCCTTCCAAAACATTCATGGTAGATTTTACGCAGCAGATTTTTCTATCATTGCCACTTCAGTATCAACTAGCCTGGCAGGACTGCTGCAGACCAAGGTTTATTATCCTGGTATTTATTGCCTCTTTACCTGAAGAATTTCAAATCACTGTGTAAGCTTTGACCCCAGAGTTGTGCACCTAGGCACAGATGCAGTTTACTTATGTGTCTTGATCATGTCTGTGAACAGGCTGTGGCTTTTGGTTTGCTTTTGCAGACTGAAGCATTTGGCAAAGATCTTCTCAGACAGAAACCAGGAAAAGTGTATTTTCTTACCAGCAGCTACAACAAGATGTACTCATTATCAGTGAAAAATTATGGAATTTCTTCACTGAGTCCAGGGAGGTACCAAGGTCACATGTATCTTCATCAAAAAATTATGTTATTTTGTCCCTTGGGTGTTATGAACTGGAGCGAAGAAATGTCATTATCGCATTCTGTGCCTGGATGATGAACTTTGATCACTGTTCCTTTTAAAAATTTTAACAATTTAAAATGACTGGATAATTTCCCAAAGAAAATACATTTCATAGATGACAGCAGCACTGTACTTTAAATGGCAATACACAAAGGCACATTTTTCACAGACTGGAAAGAGACACCCTGACAGGATGGTAATGATCACAGTCTAAAAGCCAGCAGCAACTAATACTCCTGATTAATCCATGTAACTTGATGTTAACACTAGGAAATCAACCAGCTATATCCAAAAATTATTTGAATATTTACTGTTTCTTTTAAGTGCCCTCACGCATAACAGCTTTCATGAAATTATGTTGGGTTTTGTGATCCCCTCTGATTTTTGTGATTTTTCCGGTAGCTACATGATTTTAGTGTTTAACTCTTTGCATAGGAATATTTGTAGTAAAATTAAATAGAGTTTAATACCTTTTATTATAATGGCATAAGGCGTAGTCGCATTCTTTACCCTCTACTTCGCTCAGTCTCTGTAATTATGTAATATTGAATCTATTGTGATTTTACGTAAAAAATGAACTAGAGATATTTTACTGTCCTCGTTTTAGTCATTGTGACATTTTATTGGCAAAAGTCTGCTCATACAAAACATTAGTTTCTGAAAGAAATGCACACAAAATTGCCAATCAAGTACATGAAAGAGGAATAGTGACTTTCCTAGTATTAAATGAAGACTAATAGGTTTTGCATTCTTTGTGCTTACTGCTTTGTCTCATTGTGAATGCATGGTCCCTGAGTGCTCTGAATTTTAAATGAAACCTTAAAAGCTGATCAGCTTTGCTAGGGCTCTGTTATAGTCCTCCACAAAACTAAATCAGCTAAACCTGATGAAGCAGCAAAGGGGAACCCTGAGTGCTATGGTCAGCTCTTGATGGTTTACTCTTGATCTCCCAGTTTAATGTGCATTTCTGTTGGTGTTTGGATGGAGATACACAAGTACATAAGGAAAAGTGAGGAGAACAACTGAGAACTAGACTTAACTAGAGAGGAAAATCCATTGAGGAATTAATTAAATGAAAAGAAGGGTTTTTAATGCACAAATGAGGAGTAATTTTTCTTCTTCTGATCAAATGCAATCCACATTGTGCTTATAAGCTGTCCCATGAAAGGAAATGCAAGTAAAATGGGTTAAAATGGGAAAACGCAAGTAAAAGTGGTTAAATTATAAAAATTATAAACTTGTTTCTAGTGAGAGGGCGGGAAGGGGAAAAAAAGAAGAAGTATGGGCCAGATCTATATTTAGTATGGAAAAACATAATTGTCCTACTGCTTAGGATGAGCATCCTGGGCCACTCACTTAGATTTTATCTCCATGGTTTCCTCTTCATGAAGGTAAAGATTTTGGCAAAGGCTTTGGCAGGAATGAGTGCTTGTGCTTAGCCCTTTTCACTGCTGCTAGATGAAGCCCAGATTGTATATCTGTTTTTCTCCTGTCACATGTAAAACTGGCGGCAGTATAAACTCCCCACCTAAGCTGGGTCTGTGCCAGGCTGCCCTAAGGAAAGTATGTAGGCTACTCAGGTGTGCCTGGAACTCCCAGCTACTGGGAGGGACGTGCTGTGAGGGATAGGCTTGGACTGACACCGACAAAACTTTTCCTTTCCCATCTACAATGTCACAAAATACATTTTCTTACTTCTAATCAACAGAAGTTGAAAAGAAGTGTGGCACACTTTGTTTCCTCCTTAATTCTTATCAGAAGGATGAGTGGGAGCTGCTGCAGGCAAAAAAATCATGGTGTGACTATATTTGCTAAAATATGAATGAATACCAATGGGTTTAAAACTCATGTGAACATCACAAAACATTGGGTCTCATTTTTATCTCAAGTGAGAGTGACTGAGAGGAAACTGTGCGAGTCAGTGAAAGTATAGAGAAGGGATGAGTTTTGGTGGACTGGTAGTCTTCTGCCAGCTTCCACCCTGTCTGCACTCTAATGCAAATCCAATATGTAGTCACGTTATGAAAACCCTGGCCAATGTTTCCTCTGTGAGCAGAAACTGAGCTGTTACACAGGACAAGAAGTCACTATCACTGTTTTTTACATTCGGCACATGTAGTTAACATCAAAAATTGTGGTCTTCATTATTTTGGACAAAAACGCCCTTTTTTAGAGAATTGACTAAAAGTTGTAGCATGTTTTATTTTAATTCTAGGGCTACTTGATACATACAAGAGTCATATACAACAGTGTATACTCAAGATTAAAAAATGAACTTCTAAAAAACATACCCATACACATATGCCCACACACATACACACACATTCACACAAGGTAATTTTTAATTACCTTGCATTTCTTAAATAAATGTTTCATAAAACTAAGTTCTGCAGGAAAATGGAGCTGTTATCTTGCTACTGCTGTTATTTACATCCAGAGGCTTCTTCTGACAGTGTATTGTTCACAGAGTACTGAAATCTCATTCAGCAGGCAATAGGAAACTGATGCTCTGATAACAATCCTGTTATCTGTTTTAATAAAAACTTAATGTCCTTTCTTTCCCCCTGCACTTACAGAATTTTCAAGTGAATTTTTTTTTCCCTGAATGCTAGTCGTCATCTAGCAAACATATAAATCATATTGCCTTAATTCTTGGAGAAAGGTATTGAGAAATTTCACTGTTATAAAGGTGAGTGCAGGTGAACGAGTGCAAGTTTGTGAGTCTTTAACAGTTAATCACAGAAAAAATGTTTGTTGGGCATCCCTGGCACATGCAGGTCTGTCAAATGCTTCCCTGTATCTTTGGAAAGGGTTAATCAAAGGCAGTGTAACAAATTAGAACAAAATATATTGCCAAGATTTGTCTGTTTCTCTCTCTTTCTTTTTGTTGTTGTTGCATGTAGCATCTATTAGGATCCTGTTTTTCACAGAATGGCTTTTTTCCTTATCTAAGGAATGCATCAGTTATGTCAAGACCTACCATATATGTTTTTGACATGGCTAGAAAGAACATTATTTTTTTGACTGAAGTGGTTGGCAAAAATATATTAAAACAGACTCCTTATACATTCCTTCCCTAAAATGTAGTTTAAGTAATCTTAATCTTTGAGGTATATATGAAAACCAGTTAATTTCAGAGGCCTGAAGTGCAAAATGGAGTTCTCTCTAAGCAAAGAAAGGCAGATTTTTTTTTTTTTTTTTGCAGCCCATGTGTTTTTCCATATATGAATGTGTAAGGCAGACCACAAACACAAACCTGATAGGTTTATATTTAGGCGCATTTCTCAAGGTCAAGTGTACTTGCCTTTGAGTTATGCAGGTAAATCCACCATGCTGACTACTTGCAGTCCATTTGCAGCTAACGAAATTCAGAATGTGGCATCATTCACTGTATTTTAAAATAGTAGGATAGCTTGTAGGTTTTGTGAAGTCCAAACAGGGACTGTCCCTGTTTACCAAGTGTGGAAGTCTCATATCTTGACCCAAAGCAGAGCTGAAACATTCAAATGTCATGGCAGTATTTCACCAGGGTGAAAATCCCTGTATTAAATTCACAGTCCTGGACTGATTGGACACCCCTTTACAGTGAAATATTTCCAACATTAGTCTTTTTGAGCAGAATTTCAGTATTGCATCTCTGAATAATAAGAACTGAGATTATGCAAAGAAACTAGAAGCAAATAATCTTGAGGAAATTTTAATTAATTTTGAGAACTGGGTCTGAAATCTATTACTCAATTTGTCCAAGTTGTTTCATGCATTATTTTTCCTCAAATTTGTCTCTAGACAGAAACAAAGTGCTGCTGCAGTCTGGGACCAGCATCTCCTCATATCTAGCTTCAGAGTTAAAGACAGGGAGAGGTTGTTCCAGACCACTCTCAGGAGATGAACTTCATATTTTAGTGTGTTTCCTGGTACTTTGTTATGTACAGTGCTTCCTGCTTTGAATATTGAATCCTAATGAATGGTCTTGCATTGCCTACATGATAGCTGTCATTATACAATTACCTGTTGGCTTTTTTTTTTTCACAGATTTACAAAGATTAATATTCACAATGCATTGAAAATAATACAGAGAATCACAGTTTTGGGAATAATTCATTTTTAAAGATGCTTCAAAAATAAAGTATTATGACTATTTTAAGTTTTCAATGGTATGAGATGTAAATTTTTTAGATGATCATATTCCACTTCAGGGTAGAGATACTGATTATTTGTTTTCCTGATTGGTTCAATTTTTAATGCATGAAATTGCTTAATTTGTTTTGAGAAACCTTTGGCATTTTAGGTTATATTATAGATTGACAAATCTGTGCAACCCTTTAACTTGTGTAATTTAGGCATTTAATACAAGAGTTTTGTCAGAAGTTTGTGCTAGAGTTTCTCCTTAAATATATAATTCTGTTTCCAGGAAACAATATCAGTTTTCTAGCCAGACATGAAAAGAGTTACAATCAAATAAATATCTGACAATTAAAAGACCTTGAAAAGTCCATACAAATAATTGCATATTTTGTCCAACCTTGATCTGAAAAAAAAGTATAAATTAAACAGCCTTAGTATCATTGCTTTGTGTAAGACCTCTTTCCCTTCATATTCTATAATTTGAAATTTATTGCATTGAATGGGCAATAAACGAAGATGGAAATTTGCTTCCCTGATAACACATTCAAACAATAGCGAAAAGGAAATATGGCTATTTTATTGTAACCAGTTTACCGATCAGATTTTGTTATGGGGGGCCAGAGTGGTAAGTCCCAGCTTCTCCTCTTCCTCCCCTCCCCTGCCTCCTCCAAAAATACAAGTTAATCAAGGAATCAGAAAATACAACTTTACTCCAAATAAAACTATGAAAATAAGAAAATATTAGATCAGAATACACTCACATCAACTCCTATGAAATCATTGGATAAAATACATAAGGCTTTCTCCTAAAATCGTCCTTCTAAGGGGGTTGAGGAAAGCCGTAGAAGATACCTACAGAAGGCTTGTAAGGAGGGTTATGCATGCTACTAATCAGCCAGAGAACTTTATTATTATTCTGTGTAAATATTCAGAAATGGTCTTAGCCTTGCACAGAAAGGGTATTAGGAGTCAAGCAAAGAAACTCTGAAAAAGACTCTGCAAGTCCAGCAAGAGGAGACAATTTTTTTATATATGTTCACACACAAGAGGATTTCTTTTTTCAGCTAAAGGATAGAGAGGCCGTCCTCAGAGTTTTAGCCCAAAGAAATTGTCCATGCTTTAAGAATTGTCCTTTTAAAGCTGCCTTGTTAATGATAGCAGCCAGCAGATAATACACATCAATGGCTTCAGCTTAGACAGTTGGGATTTGAATGTTCCACTGCTGCATATCCTTTTCAAGCAAACTGTTCATATAATAGAGCTTTCTTTTATTTTCTTTTTTCTTTTTCTTTTTTTTTTTTTTCCTTTTTATTTTCTTTTTTCTTTTTTGCTTCTTTTTTTTTTTTCCTTTTTTTTTTTTCCTTTTTTTTTTTTTTGGATTTGGGAAGTGCTATCAAACTGGGACCTCTTAATTTAAAAGGATTCATTTTTTCTTTTTCTTTCTAAACCTTCTTAAGGAGTACAAGAATAACACAATGTGAAACTGATTTCCCCTAAAAGATAGAACAGCAATGTAATGAAAATGAAGCAGTGGTGTTGCAGATTGTAATCCTTCTGAAGCATGAAAAAGCCAGAGTTGAAAGCGAAATGCTGGCATATGCTGCCTGAGATGAAAGTTACTGCAAAAGGTATTGGTATTTTGACCTAATGGAAGATGCAAAGAAAATAATGAGGTTACATGACCTCACACTGGTTTTCAAATCAGTGCTTTCTTAAAGGAGCATTTTGTTGTCAGCAGCTGTCTATATTTTTAAATTAAATACACACCCTAACCCTGTGGTTGCTCTTGTTTCTCCCAATCTAGTTTTAAAATAGAAATCAGAAGAAAGACCCTATCTTAACTTCAAGTATGCTTTAGATGGATTTAAAGTAAGTTAATTTGAAATGACAGTAAATAATCCTCCACCATTCAGTCACTGGTTTTTCATTCCTTTGTAATTATCTTTAAATAAATCTTTTTAAGCACGCTTAATATGTAGTGGTTTTTTCTTCCTTTACTACTTTATGTCTCAGATAAAAATGACATTTCTGTAAGGAAATCTAAGTCATTATTCTTTGCCTTTGGGGACGTGTTCAAGGAGACGTATGAATCGTTCAGGAATTGTAAGTGCCAGGCAATGCAGATTTTCACTGTGCTTCCCTGCCCTGTATGCTCCCACTGCTTCAAAGTAAATAGCTGCATCCTGTCAGCCACCACTTGATCAATGTCTTTGTGGTGACACAATAAGCTCCGTGAAAACAGAACTAGAAAAGATTAAGGTGATTAATGCTGGTGTAAAAACTGCAGTAGGAAAGAGGTGATTGGATAAAAACAAACTCATACCTCAGGATGCCATGGATGTGTATTTGTTCAAGGGATTGGGCTGGCACTTCAAATAAGAGGTGCATTTCCCTTTTTATCTCCACCCTTAAATATCGCCCTTTTTACCTTATTAGCAGTTACTTCAAGTCTCTCTGTTAAGGGAAGGAGTCTTTGCAGCTCATTTTTCTAGAGGCACTTAAGGATCATTACTCTACCACTAAGGCAAATGTTTTATTCATTCTGCCACAGACCAATTTCTTTGCTAAGACTTTTTAAACAAAATACTGCACAGCTTAGCTGAGGTGTGATTGATTAAGCAAGAGGGAACAGAATTTGGGCATCCTGATGAAATTTTCCCCGGTCTGCTCAGTTAAAATCAATCAGTTTTATTTGGGTAGTAACACCTGAATACTAACTAGGTGATTTCATCCGTTGTAGAAAAATGGGTGATGACACCTTTAGGTTAATATAACTCGAACATTTTGTTTTTGAATAATTTATAACTGTTAGTGATTGTCTCTTCGTTCTTTGCTAAGGTGCTATCCGTGCAGGCAGCATTGGTCTGAGGCAGAATGACGTGGTCCTGCAAGAATGAGTGTAACCAGTAGCAAGGACACAGTTTGTGCAAGCACCGTCAGGCTGTGTGTGCTGTCAGAAGTGCTATATTAACACAGCCCACACATAACCAGTAGAACAGCGTCTGCTCCAGGGTTGCAGAAGCGCAGGTTGGATGGTCAGAGTTGTCCTGCTGCAACCCTGGACCAGCAGCTGCCTTTCCACAGCTGTCCTGCTGTGCCCTGACTGCTGCATCTGGGGCTTCATAGAGTTCGGCTCTGCCCAGGACACCTGTGAACATGCCCTGAGCCCAGTACCAGCAGACATGCTTGTTTTCTTCTGCCAGGGAGCTTTTACAAGTGGAGTGGAAAAGACAGGATTTTCTTTAGCTGGCAAAAATATTCAGTAGACTGCTTTGGATACCTATCCAAGAGAAAAATCAAAATCGACAGACACGTTATTACAGAAGTTAGTGATGCCCTTTTCTTCCCCAAAAGGCTGATCAGCCACTGGGAAAGGCTGACTGCCAAAGTGCTTGGGTCCTTGTCCCTGTAAGCATTTAAAAACTGTGTGGATGTGGCACTTAGAGACACGGTTTATTGGTGAATATGATGGTTGTCTTACATTGATGGTTGGACATGATGGTCTAAAGGGTCTTTTCCAACCTTAATGATTCTATGATTTTATTGTTCAGTGTTGGACCAGGCAGAGTTAGGTTAGTGGTTAGACTTGATTATCTTAGAGGTCTTTTCCAACCCTAATGACTCTATGATTCGCTTTGTGTTACAGAATGTTTAACACTGCACTCTAAATTATACACATTCATCTCATATTAATGAGATTCGTAATACTATCCACATAGAACAAAGAAAATAATTTTTATTTTATTTTTTAGTTTTAAGAAGTGGTAATTCTGCAGAAAACTTGTATAACAGTGATGAAATTTCAATTATTATGTCATGTCTTATCATGTAAAGTAACCAAGTGCTTTTCTACAGGTCATCAAAATCCAGGGCTCATTTTGGTGCCTTTTTGCCTGTCTCATCTTTGAGCATTCCAGTCAACCTGCTAAAATATGTTCCTGTCTTGCATTTAGCTGGCTTTTAACACTCCTTAACATCAGTAGATTAAAAAAAAAATCAAATTCTTGGTCATTTGATTGAGGAGAATGTGATACAATTTGGATTGAATGTACTCTGGACCTCTTTAGGTGCACTTGAGCCAAAGAGAAGTGATTTGTATTGGGCATATGTGTAAAATTATATAATGGGCTGACCTTTGTAGCAGAAATACATGGCTCATTCAGAGGTGCAGGTTTTCCTGTGATAATATATTTCTAAAGAGAAAATAGGGGGGAAAAGGTAACCAGACCACATCAGTCAGAGTAGCCTAACTGAGCCAGGAATGTGTCGTCTTGAATTTCCTTCCTGTCAGAAACACCTTATATTATCAGCAAAGAGGAAAACCTATTACCATTACTTTTACATTTCTACATGATATAAAAGAGAGAGAGAGAAAAATCCTTTATTATACGCTCAGTTAAGAGTCTCCACTGGACCAAAAGGAGTTTTCTTCACCTCATGAAACACAAACAGCTTTAAAGAGCTACATTCAAGCTGCTGTTACGTACATTGTCTTGCTCCAGAAAAATGTTTGACAGCTGTTAGAAAGGAAAACAGTTGTGTGCTGTAAAGACCTATCCACAGGGCTTTCTCTAATGACAGTGGATACCTGATACCCATTGGCCCAGTCTTTCAAGCTCTTTCATATATCAGTCAGAGGGGCAGGGAAAATTTGCTGCTGCAAAGCCTTATCTTGCAGAACATATAGATCATGCTATATTTTGCTCATCAGAAAGGCCACACACAGCTACCAACATGCTGTGCAGTTGGTGCCACTGGAGGGGCTTGGTGAAGTGGAGGGACACAGAGGCTTCCCTGGCTGGGTGAGAAGAATGCCAGGTGTCATTTGGGCAGCAGTAGTGATCCAAAGCTCTCTTGGCCAGCAGGATGATGGTTTACCAATTTTGCTTTTGAGATTTAACACATTGCCAGAGACACCTGATGTCCTGGGTGAATTCTGGATGATTTTGAAAAATGTGTGCTCTAATTCATATAATGAAATGACCACCAGAAGCATCAGCAACAATAGATGGGAAAACTAACACATCCCATCCCTACTCCTCAAGCAACTATGAGGCAATTGGACCTTTTTGATGTTGGATTCCTCTTGTACTTTTGTATGTGACTTTTCTCATTGCTTATACCATTCATACACTTGTCTGATGGACTTGTGTGCTACAAAAACCTGTAACTACTGCTTGTGATGATAATGCGCTGGTGGTGACTGAGGCAGTGCTTCCAGGTGAGCTGTGGGATTACTCTCGTCTGACCAGACGAGTTGTCTGCCTGCCTGCCAGCCACAAGAGGCAGTACTCTCACAGCCTCTTCTGGGTGCTTGCAAGAAAGAAAAATACTAAATAACTGAATTAAGGATCTCTTCCTTGTTTTTCAAAATCCACTAATGTATTTCTTGCAAAGTATTTCTTCACCTGCTTTATAGTAGGACGTCAAATCTGAAGGTATGGTAGACACACAAAGGCATGGTAAGCTGACCTGGATATGGCAAGAGTAATTATACAGGCTCCTGGAAAGCCATAGGATTATGTGTATATTTGAATCCCAAGGAGGCGAAATTATTTAATAGCAGAGTGTGGCCTGTTGTGTTCCTTATTTGTGTGTGCTCACACGCACACAGAGACGCGCAGGCACTTACGCATGTGCAAGCTATTTCTGTAGAGTCAAATGGAGTTTGGATCAAGACACAAATCATCTAAAACATCAAGCTCTCTTCTTAGTGGAAAAATGACCTTTTCACAAGTTAAATGTACCTTTTCAAGTGACAGCTCATGGAATGAGAGGTAGCAGACATGAGAAACTTGCTGACAAATGCCATCCTTGTTTTATTTCAAGGATCTAGGGCAAAGGGCATGTTGGAAATTATTAGGCCAGAAAAAAACTGACATGTCAGACAGGCAGGCATTTAAGCTCCACAAAAGAGTTTGGGGGAAAATATATTAATTCCTCCAAGTCATATTCTGAAAATTTGACATGTAATAATTTTTTAATCTATTGTTTTTGAATTTCAGCATTGTATGCACAGATTCTGAATGTAGCACATTCCTCTTAATTGGAGGAGATTAGAGAACAGCTATCATCCTGATTAGGAAAAGACTCCCCTAACAAGACAAAATTGCTCTCTGAATTTTTACCCAGCAGAATTGATTTTAATTTATTAATTTTCTACGATGCCTAAAAGTCTAAGGCATTTACTGCCATAAGAACAGAGAATAATCTTCAAAGTCAGGTGAAATACTCTGTTCTGTATGATAACGTTTTTTTAAGTTAGAATTTTCTATAAAAAGAGACTCAAATTTAGAATGCGTTGTTGGCACAATTCAATTTATTTAATTTAAGCTGAATTGAAATTTTAACAATAAAATTGTGTAAACATATATTTTATTTATAGGCTACTCACAAAAGATAGTTAGAACTCTTTCTTATGCCAGCACTTGTTTACAATTTTTAAGAAAAGCGAATTTCTGGCTTCAAAGCAGCTCTATTTTTCAAGCAGTTATGTGCAACCCTAATGCAATAAGTGACATAACAATCAAGTTACTAGATAGCACTGAGGGATTTTTTTGCAGTCGTTTGGTGGGTTGCAAAACAGAAGATTTGTTCATTAACTTGCTAGGCAGTATCTATTTCTATGCACATTATGATATTGAAATTATTTCCTAGGAACACAGTTACTCACTAGAAATGATATTGGGCTATGATGCAATTGAAGTAAAATAATATGTACTGTGAATATAGCTAAACAAAATGTAAGTACAAAATATAGATACATCAAAACCACAGCTTTCATTTCAGAAACACTGGTGTCTTCATATTAACTGACATACTGATGTAAGAGGTGAAGAAAGGTAAATGGACTTGAAACTGTCTATTTCAAGAAGCACCATGTGCTTACTTTGCGTGCATGGACAGTTTGGCCAAACCATTGCATTTGTAATGCTTAATGCCACATCTCTAGAAAACGTGTGGCTCTTTAAACCACAGTCAGATCTTCATACCAAACCTTGATGTCCCTAAAATTAAGATACAGGTAACAGATACAGTTTTCTGAAGACTAATGCCATGACTCATTGCCTTACATTTGTTCATTAAAACACAACGTCTATTTCGCTACATATAGCGAAAAAATTTTTGTTAGCCCTAATAATAACTAATCCCTAGAGTTATGTATCTTACGTATGTAGTTATGTGTGGAGAATAAAAATTACTCAAGCAAGCACACATATATAGATAGTGTGTACATATTCAAAGCTCTTTACATATTTAACTTTCTACTCTTTGTGCTGATAATAAATATTTGGTACAGAATGACTGTCCACTACTAGGAATGCTGCTGTCACTTTTTCAGTAGCTAAATGAGAATTGTAGATTTTAACTCACCATTATTAACTTATATTAAAAAAGGGCTGACCGAAGATATTACTGTGCATTTTCTTCCAGGAAAATGATCACATTCAGTCAATCTTGACAGTTCAAGATAAGTCCAGACTAAACCTAACCTTATCTTACTGTAATCAACATTGTGTGAAGGCTTTTTGAAAATATTATCTTCATTTCCTGCTCTTGATATTGAAGGTTACCTTCAATTGAAGGTTGGAAAATCTTCACTGATGCTTAGCTCAGCAGAAGACTGGCAGCTCCACTTTGTGGCAGTGACCTGGCACACAGCTGTGGGATCACCCATGTCCTGTCTGCTTGCATATGTGGCCTCAGACTTGGGTTTGTTCCTCTGCAGATCAGTTGGAGATGATTCCAGACTGAGAAGGAAGGCCCAAAACAGCTTCTCAGTGCTTGGATATGGTGGATATACACATGCTCATCAAAGACAATGTGCAGGTGGTACAGCCACAGAGGCGCAGAATCTTTAAGGTTGGAAGAGGTCTTCAAGACCATCTAGTTCAACCAACAGACCAGTACCACCATAATCACTCCTAAACTATTTCCCAAAGTGCCACATCGAGATGCCTCATGAACACTTCCAGTGGCTTTACCACTGCCCTGAGCAACTTATTTCAGTGCCTGACTACTCTTTCAGCGAAAAAAAACCTGTCTAAACGGAACGTCCCCTGATGCAACTTTCAGGCCAGGTCCTCTTGTCCTGTCTCTTGAGGCCTGGCAGAAGAGAATGGTGACGGCCTGCCACAGCCTCTCTCAGGCAGCTGTAGAGAGTGATGAGGTCCCCTGATTCTCTTCCTTTCCAGACTAAACAACTCCAGCTCCCTCAGATGCTTCCCATGACACTTTGTCTTCCAGACCCTTCACCAACTTGGTCGCCCTTCATTGGGTGAACTCTAGCACCTCTGTGTCCCTTTTAAAGTGAGGGGACTAATATTGAATGTGGGACTCAAGGTGCAGCTGCACTAGAGATCAAGATTTTATAACTATTTAGATTAACTGCTACAGTCTGGGGCATGGTACTGTCCCTACAAAGTGACTGGGTATGATCTGCAGCCAGGTTAGACTTGCATGAGGTTTTAAGCCTCGGCCCCATTTTTTTCCTCTGGACTGTTCTGGTTTGTGGTTTCAAATTACATTTTGGCTGATGGCAAATCGCACAATGATACAATGTCCTGAATATCAGAAGGGATTGGTCTGAATGCCATGATTTTGGAGTGGGTGAGCATGGAAGACGTTTTTGGCTTTAGTTCAAGAGTTGTTATGTTAAATTATATTATTACACTAAATGAGACTGAAAAAACTGAGAATTGTTATTAAAAATTGAGATATTGATATGCTATTATATACCATAGGTAAGGATATTTACCATATACAGCACTGTTTGCTGCATAAAACTAAAAATACAATCTTTTTATTTAAAACCATCTATTTCTTAGCAGCTTATTATGATTTTCTGAACTTGCAACATTCACTCAGACAAGCAGTAAGAGAATTTTTGATTTTTATGTCAGCAGTAAATCACAGCCTCCTAGTTCTCTTCCAAGGGCCTCTAGCTACATTTTATTTGGCTTCTGAAATAAGTGAATGAAAATATTTTTAAAACTTAAAACTTCTGGTCTTGGTATTGGCTCTCTCTAGCTTTTCGGAGCCTTGGCTTTTTGGAGAAACCTTCTCTAAGCTCTGCATAGATGCTCCCATTAGTTAAGTCCTAAACTGTGAGAGTTAGCATTTCCTCCAAAGCTCTCATTTTTAATACTTTCTCAACTCAGCAAGTTTTAATATCTATGTAAACATCCAATCTGCTCTTGGATCCTGCTGAAGTCTTTGCTCTTTGCAGATATATGTTGTTGCACTGAGTCCCAAGGACTCCGGCTGTGCACTGGGGAAAGAACTTCAGTGATTAGAGGTCCATGGTAGGAACTGCAAAACAAGTCTGGCTTTGACCTCTTCCTTTGCCAAGGGCTGTATGAATCGGGTCAATTCTTTAAAAGTTATCTATAATAAGATGTTTAGCACATTTAAGGATTTTGTTAGGTATGCCTGAGTGATGCTGTGACTGAGTGGTCTAATTTTTTGGACTTTACTCTCTTTTTATACTCCTAAATATCTCCATGGTTCCTGGGTTACCCCTGCCTTGTCCCTCCTTGGCACTGGTTGCAGCAGCTTGGCAGGAGCTCCTGCATGGAAAAGTGTTTCACTGTGCTGGTGCTGAATGTGGTACCTGCAAAGCAGCACTGGGCTTCCTCAGAGACAAATCCTTCAGATTTCCTCCTTCCCCCTCTAAAGGCATTTAGATGACACTGAAGAAATATTATATTCTAAACTTCTCTCTAATGAAGTCACAGAGCTACAGTAAATAAGTAAGTAAGTAAAATTCCTGGCAGTTTTTGGCATAATTTATTTATTTCTCTTTTAAAACTCAAGAGTTAACATACCACTTCTTTTAGTGGCTTGAATGCTAACACCCTATATGCCATTCTTTGGTTCTCTGCCACTTCTTGCACTTCTATCCTTCCAAAACAGAGTAAAAAAAAAAAAAAAAAAAAAGATGGAAAGCCTGAAATGTCCTTAATAGCACCCTAAGAGCAATAAAAACATGAATCTTATCCTTAGGACAAGTAACCTAGACTTCATGGTAAGGACATTGTGCTCTTCATCAGAAACAATTAGTCAAGTTTCTGGGTGTCTATAGGAGGATTTTATACACAAGACCTTGTGCAAGCCTGTGTTACTTGGTATGAAGCACTTGAAATTGCTAATAGGAGTGAGGGGAACAACAGACATTATTGTGCCAAATATCCTTCTCCTTCTGCTGTATGTTATGTTCAGCAGTTGCACCAGCTAATAAACTCCATGTTCCCTTGAAATCCCGTCTGCCCAGATCCAAGCCTGTGATAATGTGCACTATAACATTTTCCTCAGGACCGTCATTTCTGTATTTAAAAAACACATAGAGCTCTGGAAAGCAGCTGCTCTGCTGCCTTGCAAACACCTTCTCTGCACTGACCAAATCAGCATGACCTTATGGATACTTATTTTTTCTTTTTGTTCATTAAATTCAGAGACTGACAACTCACAGAAGATTATATCTACTGTTCTTTGATCACTGGCATGCAGTCTGAATAGTATGGTTTGCTTCTCTTGACAAGACAAGCCTGAAATGCACAGTAAAGAATACAGGATTTCAAAATATAGGAGGCAAGGGTGCATGTATCAAAGCTGAGGGACTGACAGCCTAAGTCTCATTTGCAGAACTAAAAATGCTGAGAACAATCATGGAGACAGAGAGCTCTCTTTCAGCATTTGCTGCACTTTTAGCCTGTGGTATACGACTGTCTTGTGGTTTTGTCTCCCCTGAGTATATTCAGGTGGAGGTATAAAACTGGTGAGTGCTAGAGAAGGTCAATGTTATGTATTCATTTTGTTTTAAATAATTGATGATGTTTCCTGTTTCTGCTTACATTAATTGCTCTCAGGTGTTGGAGAATTGCTCAGTGAGTTGCCTTTTAATTTGTTTCTTTAGAAAAGCAGCATGCTGCTTTTCCATGTACTGTAAGTAATGTGTTCAAGGCAGTACTTTCTAACTGGAGGTTAATAAGGGTGCACTCACTGCATGTTTGGGTGCTATTGCCTCTCTGCATGTGTGCATGTCTGAGCTTGTGGAAAGAGAGGAAGATGAGGAGGAGGAGTGCAGGCAGTGAAGAGACTCAGATTCCTCTGAGCCAATGTTTAAAAGTATAATTTATATTCCATTGTTTCAGGCTGTATATTGAGAGTCTGACTCAGGAAAGCCCAGAGTACTCAACTGTCGTTGCTTTCTTTATAGCTAGTATCATTTAAATATTTAACATCTGCAAGGACCTGGACCAGCAATAACATAGTTTTGATTTTTCAGTTCTGTTGCGGGATTTATCTGATTTGTTACAGGAAAAAAAAAAAACCAAAAAGAATAAAAGCTACTGAAAATTCAAGCAAAGCTGGCTTAGAGGTATCATGCCCATAGAACAGCAGTATTATTATAATTAATTTCTTCTTCCTTAATATGCCCTTTCTTATTCAAATGCAGAGTTACTACAGTTTATGATAGCCAGTGGGGTTCAAATTGTGCTAGAGGTATACTGTCTGAGAGTTATTATTTTATTTAAACAACTATTTGTTCAACAACACAGTTGTTTAATTATTTATTAAATATTTAAACAACAACTGTGTTCTGTTGCTATCTTGATGATGTTCTCCCACTGTATCTAAACTTTCTGCGGGTGCAGAGAGCCTTGTATTTTGTCTGAGTCTGGAGTGACATAAGCCAAATGGTTTATCTGGCAGTGAATGTCAAATGATGGTGTGGGATGGCTTTGAACTCAAGCCCTGTCCCACAAGGCAGTCTGGATGCGTGATTTTCTCTTTTATTGGAATTGGTGAAGAACAAGGAGAGCTCTCTCTTTTGGATAGTGCCTACTAACTACACCTCTTGAAATTTTCATTTTTGGTTCCACTTTCTATGGGACAGCTTAGTGGCTCATGACCTTCACAAATATTCTATGACTTTTGGAAGATCACATTGGATTCTATCTTATTGTTTTCCTTTTTCTGTCCTGGCAAATAATCTACCTGCTGTCTTCCAGTTTCCTTGTTATGTAGTTATAGCATGATTAGACAGGCCTTATTTCTCAGAGTTCCTGAAGACCTAAATATATTTCATGGTTTTAAGATGTCTAGATGTCTGCCTGTTTCTTTTTTGTTTTGTTTTGTTGTTTTTTTTTTCTCTACCTACATGTCTTCCAGGAGTCTTTGGAGCTTTCATTTCCCTGAGACCATGGTATCCCTGCCTTTAGCTTAAGAAAGAATGCTCATTTGGTCCAAGAAAAAAATGTCTGAAGAGCCAGACATCAGCTACATGTCAGTGGTAATAAATCTGTCTTAGTGGTCCTCAGTGCTCCAGTTTATGGCCCAACAGCAGCTGCTGCATATCTGATTATGGACATTGCCCTCAGGTGGGTACCAGATTAGAGTATGAATCTCAGACTCCTGCATTGCTAAAGAATGGTTGTTGTCAAGAAAATGCCTGTGGTAGGACACATCTCCATGGCCAGTCCAGCAGTGTAAAACAGAATTTCTGATCAATTGCTGAATAACAGGGTTCAGGAGGGACATAGGCTGGAATATAATAGCTTTTCTGGGCTAAAGAAAAAGTGAAAAAGAAGGAAACTCCCATGTTAGGGTGACTGCAGTGTTTGCTGTTGCATCGTGCATGATGAAGGCTGCAGTAGTCATCATCTCTATGCCTTGCCATGATGAAGGCCACAGTAGCCATCATATCTCTCTATGTTCCATACTCAGCCTCAGTGCCAGAAATCTTGCCACATCAGATTGCAACCACCAAGCACTCCCTGCTCTGTCCTTGCAATCTCTCTCTCAATGTCTTGTTGCAAAGACAGATGCTAGCAGCTTAAGTTTGGCCTTGCAATTTGATTACCACTGGTTAAATGGGAACTGCGCCTATGGTGTGGATGCATCTGTACTAAAATCCCTTAAAATAACTCACAAACACTAAAGGCAGTAGAAACACACAGTTCTGGGCTCTCAGTTTGATGAGCTCCCACAGCTGCATGTTTCTTGTGTCTGTAACACTGGAATATTTCTGAACCAAGCTCTGCATACTAGTATGATAGGTACTCAATATTGTTGCGCAACATGTTTGGAAAGTTTGAGAAAAAAAAAATTATATATGTAATGTGTGAGTTTTTCCAAAAGAGGACCTACTTTTTAAGGTAGACAGCTAGGTAAGTCTCATCTGTCTTCCTTGAAATAAAAGCTACCTTTATTTCAGGGAAGTGCGTTAGTTGGCTAATTCCTTTGATATAACAGGGACACACAGTATATATGGTCCAGCTGCTAAAATATGCCATGCTGTCATGAGCTTTCCACAGTGTGTCATTTTGACCTTGAACCTCCTGGCCAAGGCCTTTTAGTTTTGTGTCTCCCAGGCAGAACAGTCCTTTAGTGCTAGCAAATGCCAGCTTTAAGTGCTAGTCTTAGTGCTTTTCTCCGGTCACCCTCCCCAGTATACAGGAAGACCGCAAGGATGAAGTTGGCACTGATGCCACATGCCCACTCCTGGGATGAAGGTTCAGCCAGCCAGCCCAGCTGCTCTCATGGAGTGTGCACATCTCCTCTACCCGAAAGGGCAGTTTTGTCGCTACAAATCTGTGAGAGAACACTACCCTGATTTGTGCTAAATATTTTTTTTATTTGTATCATCCACTGCATCCGAATATCCTCTCAAACACAGAACACAAGTCAACAAGCCCAGCTGTTTGGTATTATTTACATTATACTGGCATCTCCACTGACCTAAAGAGCAAAAGAAAATAACAGGGCATATTTGAGGCTTAATAGAACATTGCAGTAGGGAGTCTTTTCTGAGCCATTACAAGCATTTACTGGAAGTGCATTTGCTGATTTAACAAACTGGTTAGGACAAATGTTTAACATGCTGTTGTAATGATATTCAGATGCTTTTCTTAGTATTTGTTGATCTGCAAAAATGTGTCCTTGCCCAATTGCGCTAGAGAGTGGATTAAATAAATAAATAAATGCAATGTGATGCGTTTGCACAAAAGCGTAGCAGTGACTGCCCCTGACAGATGGAAAAAAAGTCAATATGATGTCTGAGACAGCCCAGGCTCTGCACTGCAGAATAAATTACATGATTCGCTGAATGCCTGGGCTTCACACAGACATACACAAAATTGGAAAGATAAAAGCTTGCATTGGCTTCAGATGATATTTACTGCCTGATGGATTTACTAGAAGCCCCAGTACAGTCATACTGTATTGAATTATTGGCCTCTATTTAGCTGTGTGTCCGTCAAAGCTTGAGTGTCCATTTAAGCGTAAGTGAGCTGGAGCCCTGCCAAGTCTGTTTGAAGCTTTGTGTACAGAGGGAGATGCGAGGTAATGGCTACTAGCTTGAATAACAGGGGACTTAGGGATGCTGGGGATAGACAACAAAGCATAAGGTGCATTCTTATCAATATTAATGTCAACATAAATATTAATACAGGCTGCCTGGCACATCATTTTTGAATGATTCTTGTTTTCTTTCTATTTTAACACAAAAGACTAGCGATTACTATGATTTCTTTCTCTCTCTTTCTCTCTCAGAAGGGGGAGTTTGAGAAAGCCCATTAGCTTTACAGCTACCCATTGCCTCAGCAGCAGGATTTCTACAAGGCAAAGGAGGCAAATGAAATGCTAGCTTTAGGAAGTACACTCTACCAATAAAATACCTGATTAGACTAGCAATATACTGTACAGAGCTCTTGTAAGAAATTCATGATTATACTGCAGCAAGGCATATCAGTTAGGAAGCAGCAGGTCACTTACAGAGAGCCCCACGAGGTGGTCACAGCATTGCTGCAGCTACAGCACAGGGCAGGCAGGCTGAGTGCTTAGCTGCTTAACACATTGGCTTGTGTTCCAAGAAGCCTGGGGCTCTGTTTTTGGCCTGGCCCTCACACATGATGAGTTTAGCTTGTGTAATGGTTCAGCACGCTGAGGGAGGGAGACTGCCTCTGAGAAATGGCTGTCAATTGCAATGCTGCTGGGTAGAGGGTTTATCCAGTTAACTACGCTTCAAGAAAAAAAAAAAAAAAAAGGAAAATAACCCTCAAACTGCATTGTGCTGATCAGCTGGATTGGCAACAAAAATGAGCAGGATTTTGCTCCAGGTGAATTAGTTGCAGTGGCAGTGTGAAGGAAAGAAACGATGAGAAATGATGTGCCTGTGGGAGTAAGAAGGCACACAAACCAGGGAAAGATGAGACGTTATTTTGAGACATGAAGAAAATGCATCACAAATCTTCCATCATCTTTCCAGATAACATTTTCATGTCAGGGACTCCAACTCACGGTTTCTGGCAAGTTGTAATGGGGATATTTACAAGGTTATTGCTCTCAGCTGTCCCTTTGTGCTGCTGCCAAAGGTTACTGCCCTGAAGTGGGCATGGCAGATGTGAATATGTACTGGTTCCTCAGCTGCCCTAGTTCAAAGCTCACATACTAGAACAAGCCACAGCAGCAGAAAATGCCTCAGCTGAATCCAGGAGAGACAGTCAGAGCTCACACTCTTGTCCATTTTCTTCAGAAGCATGCGTGGTATTAAGCAATTATTTGATCTGAACTTTCATTGGTAGTGGTAATAGATTTTGGAATTCATCAATAAAAACTATTTATCACTGAAAAGAAAAGGGAGGGAATAGATCCAGCTACTCCCTTCAAACAGGGAGATTTGGGTTGAAAGACCTTTTTATGAGGCATTCCAATGGTTTTGTTGCTTTCTTTTCACTTCCTCCTTCATCTGAAATCATTCCTTGCTAAATGTGAAATGGAGCTACTACCTATCTCTGATGGTAGTCTCCAGACTCCAGCATATCCAGGGCATCTGTGCAGTGCCAAATCAAAGGTCACTTAAAAATCAGGCAAGGAAAAAAATATTGTATATTTGGAAAAGTCTTTGGACACAAGTCTCTTTCATAGGTTGAAGTGACACATGGCAACTTCTACTGTAGCTGCCTCTCTAACACTGCTTCTTTACTACTGAAGGACTTCTGGGAGTGGTACCTCATTTGCTCACATTTTCTCTGCACTGCACTGAAAAGATGTGTTCTGAATGATGTTATTTGACTTCTTAAGGGTTAGGTACCATCATGGCAGATGAGATCTGAAAAAGCTCTCTGTCTTTAGGTGCAGTGAAGCATAGATTCATCCAGGCTTCTGCACCAAAGCTTGATGTTCACTGTGAGGTTTTCGACTGGCTGATAGGAAATGCCATCACCTTCATGTCTTCTGTCATTTTAAGAGATTAATTAAGAGATTTCAAGAAGATAAAGACAGACTTGAAGCTACTGAATTTCACTAAGGAAAAAAAAGCAAAACAAAACTCCTAGCAGGGTTGATAGCAGGCACATAAGAATGCCTGTTGAATTAATTTTGAATAGGGATAGAACTATGTAATCTCTGGTAACGCCATAAAATAGTAAATAATTCTCCAAATTATACATTATGATGTGTCACATTTTGATGCTGGCGCAATGCCAGTGACCCCATGAAAATACATTCTCCCTGGTGTCTGCTGTGAGATGTGGCCAGGAATAGAGCAAAGCAGGCTCCAACTTAGGAAAGAAAACTTTATTAACCTACAACTATATATAGAAAGAAACACACAGAAAGAATGAAAACCTTCCAAAAACATTCCTCCTCCCCCCACCAAATTTCCAATACATCCATCCCTCAGACCATCAACTCTCAGTCCATCATCACCCTTTAGATTTTCAATTCTCAGTACATCAAGGAGTGAGGAGTCCCTCTTGTACCATAGGCTTCCCCAGGAAACACAGTTGAGACCTTGAGTGTTTCCATGTCACATGTAGCACCACTCGGAGAACATTTGCCATCGTGACATCTTCCTTCCATGCCCAGTGCTCTCACCCCTGCACAAGGACCAGAGCTGCTTCTAGGGTTCCCCTTTTAAGGATGCTTTGCCCAGTTCCAAAAGGACCACAGTCCCTCATTTTTGGGACACCTGTCACCTCCAACTTTCACCCCCTGGGGCGGAGGGGTCTCGAGAACAGAGATCTTCTCCTCCACTGAAGATCGAAGGCACCAACCACCCTCCTCACCCCCATTGTGTCTGTACACGCACTCCTTCACATAACATCACTGCACTCTCTTGGCTCCAAGCCATTGCCTCCCCCTAAATGCAGTCTTTGTGTCGCAGGAAAAATGGTTCTGTCCATGGATATACAAGAAAAGTCCAGCCAAAGGCCACTCCATCACCTCCGCCCACCCAAGATTCTTCTCCACTTCCCTCGTGGCCCATTTCCTCTTATCTCATCTCTATCTCTCTTCTCATTCAACTCCAGGAGGATCAGCATTTGTAAGGTTTCCATCATCCAAGAAAAGGGTTAAAAATCTCAGGCTCTGCCTGTCCAGAACTCCCACACTGCCTTGCTGGCACAGGCACAGGCACCGTCTCTCTCTCTCTGTCTCTCTCTCTCTCTCTCTCTGTCTCTCTCTCTCTCTCTCTCTCGGAGAGGATGGCAGCCTGGTGCCTCTTGGTGCTCCTCCTCCACCCTTCCATCCTCAGGCCCTGGCTGCCTGGTGCCTCTTGGTGCTCCTCTGGTGCTCCTCCACCCTTCCATCTCAGGCCCTGGCTGCCCGGTGCCTCTTGGTGCTCCTCCACCCTTCCATCTCAGGCCCTGGCTGCCCGGTGCCTCTTGGTGCTCCTCTGCCCTTCCATCCTCAGGCTCTGGCTGCCCGGTGCCTCTTGGCGCTCCTCCACCCTTCCATCTCAGGCCCCGGCTGCCTGGTGCCTCTTGGTGCTCCTCCACCCTTCCATCTCAGGCCCCGGCTGCCCGGTGCCTCTTGGTGCTCCTCCACCCTTCCATCTCAGGCCCTGGCTGCCTGGTGCCTCTTGGTGCTCCTCCACCCTTCCATCCTCAGGCCCTGGCTGCCCGGTGCCTCTTGGTGCCCCTCCACCCTTCCATCTCAGGCCCTGGCTGCCTGGTGCCTCTTGGTGCCCCTCCACCCTTCCATCTCAGGCCCTGGCTGCCCGGTGCCTCTTGGTGCTCCTCCACCCTTCCATCTCAGGCCCTGGCTCACCTCACCCGGCCGCGGGCCTTCCCCTCCCTCGCCCAGCCCGCAGCAGCCGGGCCGGGGAGCTCTGATTTGTTTCACCGCTGGAACACAAGAGAAAGCTTTCCTGGGAGTTTTCTGCTTTTAACCCCCTGTGCTCTCAGAGGCGTATCCATGTCCTCAGGGGCCACATCAGGCGCCAATATTCAAATCTGAGCACCTATTGGTTTGACCACAGCATCCCAAAAAACTCACTTCCTCTCAAACCATGACATGATATTGCAAAATTACTCCTGATTCATTTATGGTACTATTGCCTTACATTTTTTTTCTGCAAAATTAGAGAGCCACAGGAAGGTGGAATTTTAATGAGCAGCCAGGATAAGCTTTTCCTCTTGCACATTGCCAAATCCATCTCTTCTTTGTAATATACAAGGGAAATTGAAACTCTCATGTCTCAGTCCAAATGTCTATGACTTCTCTAATGCTTCAAGGTCAAATGTCAGTCTCTTGCCTTTTGGAGTGCCTGCCTGTAGATGTTCCCAGATTTAATGCATGCAATCTATTCTAATTATCTTTTTAAAAAATTCAAAATATACTTCACTCATGAGGGAAAAAAATCAAAAGAAAGTCCCAAGCAAATGTTAAGCAGCATATTAATGAAGCAGGACTAATTGCTTTGAAAAGAATAGTTATCTGGGTTCCAAGATTAGTTACATGTGCTCTGGTTAATAAAATGAAAACCTTGCACATTTGAAAGTCCTTTGTCTCATCCAGATAATTCCAGTTTGTCTGCGATTCAGTGTTGTGAAGCACTGTCTAAAATTCCTTGGAAGGCAGTGAGTGTCTTTTCAAAAAACATTTTTTTTTCACAGTTTAATACTCCTTTATAGACTATCCAGCAACAAATAAGCTCTGTGATAAGACCATTCCCTATTTCTAAACCCATTTATTCCTTCTCACTCATAAACATTAATAAACATTTGGAAATTAATTATAACAGTTCAGTCTGAAACACTCAATTTGTCTTGGAGAGAAAGTTCCTCGCTTCTGTGGAATATAGTTTCATCACTTTTGGGAAAGAAAAGAAAAAAATGTTTTGCTTTGCCTGTGTTAAACAAATTCTGCTAAACTTCTCTTTGAAAAGTTAGCATCCCATATGTCACAGGGAAGAAATAATATGTGGATTTTTTTAATGAGAGCAATATGTTTTGCCACTTCTGTGAACAGTGACCAAGGACAATAAGACCTTAAAAAATAGTTTATTTCTTAGTCAGCAGTGTTTTCTGTTTTATTTGGAAACTGATTCATCATCAGGCAGATCTTATCCCTTGACCAAATGGGAATTTCCAAGCAATCACTGTGCACAAATAAACACTTAAATAAGTGCAAAGAATTCCTTTCACAGATTCACAAAGTATTTGTTGAACATGAGTACTTTGTGGAAGAGAGATACCAAATTTGAACGTGGCTCAAGACCAAGGTTTCCATCTCGGTATTATTCACATGCATATTTTGACAAATATGTCTTCAGGGAAAAAATTTCTCAAGGTCATATTGGCAAGCCTATTGGAGTTGTTTTGTCTCCCTCTGTGGTGTAATCTGTCTTCTAAAGTCACCTGTTAACTTCCACGTTTCCTGCTACTTCATGGATATAGTACATTAGAAGTGTACTTTTCTGCTTCATTTCCTGTGACATTTTATAGCTTCTGTGGTTTTGGTTTTGTACTAAAGGTTTTAATTTTGCTGTGGAGTGTTGGAAAGTGTTTTTATGGCTGGTGGAAGACGTGGGGGATGTGAGACAGCAGCTCTGTGGACTCTTTTGGTGACTGGCTGTTTGCAAGACTGCCTGCCTTTACACGGGGCCAGAGACAGCAGCTCAGGCAGTCACTGCCAGCCCCACATCCCAGTGTTCACTCCCAGGAGTTCTTCCCAGTATGGTTTCCCCTGGCTCTCAGCAGCTTCCCTGACAGCCGCCCACTTTTCTGTAACTTGTCAGTCCTGCCTGCTTACATATGCACCTCCTCTCCCAGTGCCCAGTAAAATGCAAGGTTTATCAGGAGTGTAAGATGCCAACAGATTTCCCAAGTGGTGCTGCTATCTAAAGATTCTTCCTCAAATGATATGCTTGGTGATATAAAGAAGGAAACACTGCAGGTTAATAAATCCCTAATGTATGCTTGGGGAAAACAAGCTATTAAACTGAGCTGGTTTCTCAGGTGGACTAGAGATAGGATAATCATCAAGGTTTTCTCCAATTTGGGAATCGAATAACATATTCCTGACAAAGGACTCCCCTGTTGTATCTGATTACAATCTTTGCTATTGAGAAATACACAGCATTTTTATAATGCTTCTCAGGTTTCAGAATTTCTGAATTATGTAAGCAAAATACAGAATTTACAGCTGACTATCCAGATACAAATATGAGGCACAAATATTACATATCTTGCTACACAGGGCTAACTGTGTGCACTCTATACTGCATACTCAGTATATGATAACTGTGTAAATGTTGTGCATTCTGAATAAAGTTATTATGAATGACTCATTCTGAACTAGTAAAAAGTGACAGTGGAACTTGAATTTCTTCTTAATAATAAGAAACATTATAATAATGAGAAATAGTTATTATAATCATAGAGATTATATAAATATATGGTGAAAGTATGCACAGCAGATGGCACAAGTGCTGAAGTGATTCAGTGGTGAAGTAAACTGCAAAGAACTTCACAATACCATGTGAAAAATGGACAGTCAGCAAGAAATAAAATAAAAGACAACCATGTATGGTGGAAGGAGTTTTAAATTACTGGTGGCTTTTGTGTTTTTCCGTGCTTCTGAAAACAAAATGTGGGCTTCACTGTGAATCAACTCAGTGAAGTTGTCCATTCTAAGTATACACTTGCAATCATAAAAGTAAAGAAGAGCTCTGTCTAGACTAAATTTGCTGCTGTGGTTGCTGGCCCACAGAGGCTGTCCAAGATCAATGAACTGTGCAACCACAGAACTGGCTAACGAAGCTGAAGTACTATATCCTCCCCAGAAGGTCCTAAAATAATGCTGTAGTGTGTACAGAGTGCCCTGCCTGTGGCCAGATGTCATAAACAGCGTCAAGCTGTCCTGCAATCAAGTCTCTAATGCTGTTGTGTAGGCTGTTGTTGCTCATTTTATCCTGTATAAACTAGTGCGAGGAACAGATTTTTTATGTTAATTGTAATTTTTTTTACCAAGTACCTTGCAAGTGTCTGGAACAGGAAAGTGGCTCTTTAAGAGGCCAGGGGCTCATAAAGGATTAGCATCTGGTCAATCGCTGTAGCTGTGTCCTAAAATATTCATGAACGGCAGAGAAAGGTCATCTTCCACTCCAATAGTCAAAGGAAAGATGATTGAAAGGAACAGCTTGATCAGAAAGGAAGCCCCAAGAATCTTGCCTTTTAGCCTCACTGGTTGAAGGGGCAGGTTCTGTGAAGAGTGCTGCTGCCAGGGACGCTCTGTGCGTGAGCAAGGCTCCCTACCACCACCTTTGCTTGGGAGGACACTTAGGCCAGTTCAAGAGAAAGGAAAGCCTTTTGTGTATCCAGTTCAGGTCTCATTTTGCAAGTACAGCCTGTAACAAATATCTCAAAATGGAGCTGGGGGAAAAAAAGCTGACGAAACTGACATTGCCTCGACAAATGCAAGTGCTGGGCAGCTGTAGCTGCGGCAGCCACAGGAAGCACAGTTTCTGCCAGAGCACATCACAGCCAATTTTTACTAGACCTCCAAAGGCATTTCTGTGACCAGGGGACCAATATCCTGCCAAATGCCAGGGTTCTGTGGTACTTAAGTCTCCAACATGCTAATCTTGTTTCTAGAAAAAGTTAAAGCAATGAAACTGACATGGTGAAAATGTGGGTTATTTTATTTCAGCTCTTCAAGTCAGCCAAGTCTACTTCACTTAAAATCTCCTGAAAAAGTTTGTCTCTTCAAATAACCATTCTAGATGCAGAGTGTATATAGCTTGTGCTGTGTTGCTTTACATTTTCTCTTGTAATTATTTTAATCATGTAAGCACATAGTAGTTGTATAAATGGCAAAGAATTAATGCTTTGTGAGTTTTAGAAAAGTTTTTTCAGTAAGACATATTGCATATACAGTAACTTCCTTCCTGGTGTAATTGCAGTTATATTTTTTAATATGAAATATATAACTCCAGAGACAATTATAAATACATTAGTTCAAAACAAACCCAAATGCTTAATACATATGGAAAAGAAATATGAACAAAAGAAATACATCATTGTATCACCAGTCTTTCCAACTGAACCCTTTCCAAAGTAAATCAAAAATCTTATTGAAATTGTTTCTAGTTATCATGATCTCACTGGGAAACGAAAGGATTTTTTTCAATAGCATGTTGTAACTCAGTCATTATACCACAGTGAGGTAATTTGCTAAAACAGCTGCCTCTGATGAGTAAACCTTTCCATCTGGCAGAAGCCGAATAGACACAAACAAACCCATGTCAGTTTTTCTTAACAAAACATAAAATCAAAATAAGCTCCTTTTGCTCTAATGGGACCCAGTCTTTGAACTGCAGGAACCAAGATTTGTTTCTTTTTTGATGCACTTCTCTTACCCTCATGCCCACAGATTTGGCCCGCTGTGGGAGTGTTGATATCATGCCACCTTTTAGATGGATTACAGCATAACTGGGAATGTGTTTGCAATATAAACCTTCCACCAAGGAACCAGACAAAATTAACAGTTGTTGGAACTTGTTAGCTTTAGCAAGACTGCACTTGTGGATAGTTTGTTTTCATAGTAGGTTTTTTTTCTTGAAAGATTCTTTTTCTTTTAATGTTCTGAGGAAATCTCCTCTGTTTCTTAGTAAAACAGAATATTGTTAGATGCACAAAATCTTAGCTATACAAACTACAAC
The DNA here is from genome assembly GCF_035770615.1 of Melospiza melodia melodia. Classification (NCBI taxonomy): domain Eukaryota; kingdom Metazoa; phylum Chordata; class Aves; order Passeriformes; family Passerellidae; genus Melospiza; species Melospiza melodia. Next base: position 72,159,628 of record NC_086226.1, on the reverse strand, counting down.
TTTTCACAAAGAATTGACAAAATTAAAGACTAACTATCTTTCACACTCCCAGGAGACCTGTCTAGAGTTCTAATCTCTCAAATTAACATGGAATGCAATATGAGTTTGTGTCAATTTTTTTTTATCTAAACTATATATAAATTAGTGGTCTTCCATCACTTCTTAATTGCAGAGAGAATGATCAAATGTTTTTTTCTGGATTTTTTATTTTGATACATTTTTTATTTTGCAAGTCTTAACAGAATGTGTATAATAAATGAGCATATGTATTTCATGTGATCTTTTTAATTTGTCATGAGAAAAGTCTTTGCAATATATTGTCAAGACAGAATTAATATTCAAAAGAGCATTTCAGTTTGTTAGCTTTTCTACTTAATGGAAAATGTTGTAAGCAAAATTTTATAAAATGCTTATTATAATTAGTGGTGGGGTGAATTCCTCTGTGTAAATACTTTCTCAGCCAACAGCCTGATGTATTTTTTGTGAAGTCAGTGGAATGTCTCCCATTGGCCTCAATAGAAATTACATCAAGAACCAAGTACAGAAAACTTGGATGTATGTGCAGGTCTAGGTCCAAGAATTACACTTGGGTGCCATTTATGTAATAAGTGGTGCAAAAAATGTAAATTCTAAAAAGGCTTAAACTATCAGGAAGTTCAGATTAGGATTCAGATGTATCTCTGTAAACTCTTAATTCTCTGAGAAGGAAATCTATACCTATGGAAGTAGTTTTTCCAGTACACAGAAATATTAATGTGCTTAAGATATTTCCCTCAGTAAACGCCTTGTGAATATAACATCATCTGTAAGCACTGTAGTAATGAAAATACAATAAGGCAAAAAAACAAAAGGTACTTTGTAAAAGATTTTTCCTATGATAACATGTTGTACACCTCTGTAGACTCCCTGCAGAGTTTGCAGGATTTGGCCAGTCTGTGAACTCTGCCTTGCAGAGCACTTGGAACCTCAGAAATTTAGTAAGGGATCATTAATAAACCCATAGTTCTGTCTAGAATTGTACAAATCCTCCTATGATAAAATCATATCAGCACCTTGGGAGAATGGATAATATGAACTTGTAATATCAACATATTTAATGTTCTCCTTGGCTGCTGGATATAATGTAAATTTAATGTACAATATGTCAAGGTTACTCTGCATTGTCCAAAAGTATTGGTTGCCTCTTGTGTCTCTTTCGCCCATATGCTATGTATTACTGGTAATGGGAATATATGATTGAAAGCAAATTTCTCTGTCAGTGGTCTTAGCCTGGTGCCAGCTGTAGCTAATGAGAAAGTTTCTTTTGACTTCAAAAGGGAAACCACTGTCAAACACAGGAAGCAGCAATAAGATCTAATAGCTAGTTATACAAAAGAAAGGTAAGAAAGAAGCCTCTGCCAATCAGTCTACTGCTGTGAGGATTATAAAGAATGTTTTGCAAAAATAAGCCCTGCTTTCTAAACACAAATACACCTAGAAAGGCAAATGCTGTGTTTACTGATATTTAATGTGCCAAGATCTAACTATGCACCTGCTCATTGAGTTCCTTTCATTTAATCTACTTAGATCCCAGCTCCAGCTATTAAATATTCATTTAGCTGGATATTATTGTTATACCAAGTGTATTGCTCTTTAGTAAACCACATTAAGAAAAGCTAAATTCAATTCACATGGTTTACAAAGAGGGTTTTTTTGTAGAAAACAGACATGTGGGAATGAGACAGATCAGTATTTGGAAAAAAATTATCTGGAACATAACCGTTTTCTGAGTATTAAACTGCCTATTTTAACTAATAAAATTATTCATTAGAAGTTAGTGATGAAATTAGTGTTATACAAAGAACAAATACTGGCACTAGGCTATATCCCCTACTAATATTTAATGTTCTGATTTGTGTTAACTACAATACATAACAATAGTCACACTGCATCTTAATTTTGATTTAAACTTTTCAAATACATCTGTGATGAAACTTGAAGGAACCCATTTGCAGCAGGTTTCTGAAGTATTTCAACAGCAGCAATAATACAGTAGCTACTGTATGCATGTCTGTTTGTTGTGTTTTGCATATGGTTTGATTTAATATTTGTTACAGTACATAGCCTGAAGCAACTAGATTTTTGTGCAGATAAGATTATCATTTACCCCAGATGCTGTTAAACTTCCTGCTTTGGGAGAACAGTGCTGATTTCATTCACTTCCAGGTAAGTGTTATACTGACTTTCTTTTCCCTAGTGGTTGGAAGGATTGCTTGAATTAAGCTAATTTTTGACATAACCAATATAGTTGCAATCTAACTCCTGCCTGACTAACATGATGGACCTTAATAGCTTTACCAAAAGCAGGTAGGTAGTTGTTCTTTATCAGTCTAAGGAAAAGGAGTAGTTACATGCTGTTCTGGATATCAGCATTCCCTCCTTCATAGCCATAAATAAAGGCCCTTCTGCTTTGTTTTTTTCCTGTTTGTTTGGTTATTTGATTATTTTGTCTTTTTGTGGGTGAGAGTTTGTTTGGTTGTGGTTTTGTGGTTTTGGGGTTGGGTTTTTTTAGTTTGGTTTGGTTTTCTTGTGGTTTTTTTTTTCTTTTTTTGGGGGTTTTGTTAGGGGTTTTTTTTTGTTTTGGTTTTTTTTTTTTTGGTGTGTGTTTTTGTTTTTGTTTTTGAGGGCCACGTTCCTAATTACAGAAAGAAAAATTATAATGGAGCTGTACTTGCATCTTGGCTGGATGTTTCTGACCCTTGGGTAGAGGGCCATCACATCCTGGGAGCAGCCACAGCCAGGAGTTGAGCCCTGATGCCTTCATACCTGCATGCTCAGTTACCATGAAACGTGGCTGGAAAAAGCCTGCTTCTTTTTTCAGATCCAAGTTCTCCAGGCCTGTTTTCCAGGATAATCTTGAACCTGTGAATGGAATCTTTGGCCTTTGTTTGATTTTGTCATAGAGAGCAAGCAACAACCTTCTAGAAGAACAGAAGGTTTTATTGATTCAGAAATTGTTATGATTTGACCCTGACACAATGCCAGTGCCCCCATGAGAATACCCTCTCCCTGGTGTCTGCTGTGAGATGTGACCAGGAATAAGCAAAGCAGGCTCCTGCTTAGAAATAAAGAAAACTTTATTAACTAACTACAAGAAAAGAAGAAAGAATCACAAGGAAAATGAAAACCTTACAAAAGCATTTTCCTCCTCCCCCCCACCAAATTTCCCAGTGCAATACATTCCCCCAAATCACCAACTCTCAGTCTGGCACCACACTTTAGAATACTCAATCTTCAGTTCATCAAGAGGAGAGGAGTTCTTCTTGCACCATAGGCTTCCCCTGCAAACACAGTTGAAACCTCGTGTGTTTCCATGTCACTCAGCACTGCCCGGAAAATCCTTTGCCATCGTGACACCTTCCTTCCATGCCCAGTGCTCTCACCACTGGCATGGACCAGAGCTGCGTCTAGGGTTGTCTTTCAAGGATGCCTTGTCTCACTCCAAAAAAGGCACAGTCTCTCCTTCGGGACATCTGTCACCCCCAATTTTTCACCCCCTGGGGCCGAGGGGTACCCACACTGAACCCTCCTGGTTCTGAGGCACTGCCTCCCCCTAAATGCAGTCTCTGTGTCACAGGGAAAAAAAAAGATTCCGTCCATGGCCACACAAGAAAAGTCCAGCCAAAAGGCCACTCCGTCATCTCTCCCCCCACTCAAGAGTCTTCTGCACTTCCCTCATGGCCCATCCCCTCTTATCTCATCTCTTATATCTCTTCTCATTCAGCTCCAGGAGGATCAGCATTTGCAAGGTTTCTATCATGCAAGAAAAGGGTTAAATATCCCAGTCTCTGCCTGTCCCAGAGCTCCAGAACTCCCACACTGCCCTGCCGGGCACCTTCTCGCCACACTCCCCCCTTCTCCTCCTCGGCCGGCCGCTATCAAATTCAGACGCCGGCTCTCCCTCTCTCTCTCCCCTGGGAGGGGGGGATGGCTGCCCGATGTCTCTTGGTGCTCCTCCACCCTTCCATCCTCAAGGGCCTCCTCACCCCCCGTCTCTGTCCAGGCCCAGGCCTACCGCAGGGCTGCCCCTCCCCTGCTCAGCAGCAGCAGCTGGACGGGGCAGGGAGATCCGACCTCTTTCCCTCGAAGTCCCAAGAGAGCTTCCCAGGGCCGCAGCTCGGGTTTTTAACCCCTGTGTGTTCTCAGAGGGGTGTCCGAACCTCAGTGGCTACATCAGATGCCAATATTAAAATCTGAGCACCCATTGGATTGACTACAGCATCCCAGAATTCCCATTTTCCGGTCAAACCAGCACAGAAATAAATGCCAATTATTCATTTTCTGAGACATATAAACTCTGATATAATTATACTGCTCTTTTTCTAGACTCATGATAGCAATTTCTGTAGAGCACATTACAGCTAATTGAAGAACAGGCAAGATAAACCTGTGGTGAAAAATTTAAAATTCTCTGTGCAATGGTCTTAAGTCACAGTCATACCTTTTTTTGAACTTCCTTACACTTTATTTGTATCACTGTGTTACCTACATTTAACTTTTCATGACATTTTAAATGGATTCAGCATTCCTGTTTTTAATTCAGATTTTATTTACTCCAAAGTTCAAGGAAGTTCAAATCTGGGAATTTTGTTTTGGCCTCTTATGAAGAACAAAATTAACATCTGGCTTTAGGTTCTGACATAGCTGGAAGTTAGGTATTCCATTTAGTCTGGATAATTTTCTCTTATGATACAGCTACAGGACTTTACACCACTTTGCATAGTTATAACTATGAAATAATAACAAGATATTATTATTCTGATCTGTAAATGACTTTACAATAGAGGAGATATTTCACATCTACATTTTTTATGGCATACTTGCAATTATTTGGCAGCCTATGTGAAGGCACAGTTATCCTTAAACCAGAAATGTTTTTCCTTGGGGTGTCCATTCAGCTTTTAAATGCCAGGCTTGCAGCATTCATGCAGCATGTATGAGGTGTGGTTGTAGTTGCATGTCTTCTTTAGTGCAGTTCAATACAGTTGAGTAGGAATGTACACACCACAAAATCATCAGAGCCAGGAGGTGAAATGCATTCTCCAGAAGTTCTTATCTCAGAATTTGTCAGTGAACAGAGAATGGGACCTAGCAGAAATCTGCTTTTCCCTCTACCAATAGTTCTAAAAGCACAGGGACTGTCTGCTGCACCTTTCATCTCTGATGCACTGATGATACACAAATTCTTGAAAAATGAATATCTTTTTTCCCTTTGTGCCCAAAGATCAACCAGCAATTTAGAGGTCAACAATAAATATGCAATAATTTAAAAAATATTAATGGCACTTTTAGCTGCGACTTCAAGATTGAAAACTGCTTTTCAGAGGGAGAAATTTTATTGCCTCCTAAACAATTTTTAAAAGATATAAATAAAGAATAATATATAAACCTTGCTATAAGTGTTTTACAATACCTGACACACAATAACCTTGATCACACAAGGTTGGAAGAGACCTCTAAGGTTTTGAAGTCCAAGCATTAACCCAGGGCTGCCAAGTCCAGCACTAAACCATATCTTCAAATATTATGCCTACTTGCATACTAAATATTTCCAGGGATGATGCTCGATTGTGTCCAAAGAAGGGCAGTGAATTCAATGAAGGATCTAAAGTGAAAGTCTTATAAGGAGCAGCTGAGGAAACTGGAGATGTTAGGCAGAAGAAAAGGAGGCTCAGGGGAGACCTTATCACTTTCTACATCTGCCTGAAAGGAGAGTGTAGAAAGGTGGAGGTTCATCTCTTCTTACAAATAACAAGCCATAGGCCAGGAGGAAAAGGCCTCAAGCTGCACTGGGTGAGAGTTAGATTGGCTATTAGAAGAAATTTCTTCTCTTAAGGTGTTATCACACACTGGAGCCTGCCGATCTAGGCTGCCCAGGAAAGTAGCTGAATCATCATCCCTTTAGAGGTCTTTTCCAAGCTAAATGAATCCATGATTCTATCATTCACGGGTCCAAATCTTTTCACAAAGAACAGGTCTAGTAGGGGGCATTCCCAAGCTGGGTTACTCACCAGCTGTGTTGGAAAGTTACCTTCCACATAGTCCAAGAATATCCTGGATTGTTTTCTCTCTGCTGTATTGTATTTCCAGCATACATCTGGTAAATTGAAGTCTCCCGTGAGAATTAGGGCCAACTATTGTGAGACTTTTGCAGCTGCTTTTAGGATACTTCAGCCTCTTCATCCAGGTTGGGCAGTCTTTAACAGACTTTCACCATAATATCTGATTTTTTAATGGTCAGCTTTCTCTAAATCAAATTATAAAATATTAATTTTCTGAAGAGAAGGTATCTAATTATAAGAACATTAATAAAGAGTTGCAAAAATAATTCCAATAAAAATATTTGTTTTGCATGTCTTAGGATAAGCAAATTCTGTGGGGTAGTGAGGTGTTCTGCTTCTGCCTCATGACTGGCCATTATTATTATTATTTTATGATAAAGCATCACTGTCTTCTAGGTCGCAGTGCTGAATGAATGTACTCATTTGCACAGAACATACCAGCCCAGGAGAAACCTGGCACTAGACAAATTTTAGTCTTCTACTACTGATATTCTTTAACATGCAGGAAAGGATTTGTTTTAGGTAAAAATTTTGGGAAAAGTTGATCTTTTGCTCTGCCTTATTTTCCTTTTATTGGTCTGTTTCAACTCATTGGTCACTGAGATGCAGCATGCTGCACTTTTGTTTACCTTTATCTAATGCATACCATGATAGGTTAATGGGCTGAAAACTTTAGTCCTTAGCCTGGCTGTAGAAGGTAGCATTCAAATATCAAAGGTTGTATAGTTTTGTCCTTCAAGGGCTAACACAGGGAAAGGAGGAGAATAACATAGTACAGATTTATGACAAATAGGCCTTTCTTACACTCACAGAGGCCACCAGCAAGAGGGTGGGTAGGATTATTCTCTAGGTGTTCCTTCTGGGACTTGCATAGAAACCCAAAACATGTTTCACTCTATTGAGCTGCCCTTAGTTTGAGCTGATGACCAGGAGGCTGGGATGCTACAACTGTGTTACCCATCACCTGGCCCACCGAGTGCATTAACAAAGTCCATCTCCATCTCCTGTATGTTTAGTGTCCACATTTAATGTTGATTGCTTCTCACTACCCCAAGGATTAATGTCACACAAGATAACAGTCTGGAATTTTAGGGTGCCTGCAGATCTAGAAACGTTGGCCTTCCCTTGCCTGATGTCATTTTGCACTGTTCTTGAGCAGGGAAAATATGGTGAAAGAACAGCTGTATGATAAGTAAATCTCCATAATGGCCTGCACTCATGCAGCAGCAATGAATTTAGAGCTTCACACTTGTGAAAAATGAAATGTTTAGTCTTGCTATTGGTCTGGTTGAGGCCTTCTTCAAACAATGCCAGTGTATAAGTATTATATTGCAAAGCATTGATAGTATCAGTGATGGTGTGACCCATTGGAACAGAAGCACCCTACATCAAGCACATTTTGAAAATAACATGCCCACCTAAAATCTTGTCTCCTGCAGAAAATGAATAGTATAATAGCTTATAAGTTGAAGAGTGCACAGGAGAAAAAGGGAGAAATAAAAATGATAAAACCCACTCCTGTGTAAAACTTCAGAACCATGGCACTAACAAAGACTTCCCGTTCCACACAGAATTAGTGCTGGCAGAGGCAGCTTGCAGGGCTGTGGGTGTACTCAGCTGTGCAGAGCTGATTATAGAAGATGAAAGAGACTGGCAATTTATTTCATCTCACACTGAAGCACTGCTGACAACTGAAAGTGAGGACAGAAGGATTCATTTGTTCAACTTCTGTTTTAGAAAGCAGGCTTCAAATGATACTACAGAGAAAGTCGAGGGAAATGCTGTGGTATAACAAACTGTCTATTTTTTAATTTGCTGACTCCAAGATTTATGTTTTCAGCTGTTGGGTGTTTTTGGCTGGGGGACAGCAGATATTTGAGAAGCCTGAAACACTGTGTTGCTAGTGAAAAAGTCGGTGGTATTGGCCCAACTTAATGCATGTAATGATACATTACATACACATGCTAGCTTGCAAATGGGGAAGCGCTGTATAGATATGTATGCATCTTTATGTAAAAAAAAATAGGAACATTTGACACCCTTCTTTCTATTATATTATACTGTGGTCTCAGGAGTTATAATCCCTTCCAATGCTGAGATGCTTAAATGGGGATATCTAATTGCAGTATTAGCATTTATTGAGCAATCATAATAGCGAATAATTCCTGGCAAATTGGACGGCATATATTTTACACTTGCTGCATTTTTCATTCCTAGAGTTTTAGGGATAGATGGCAGGAACCTTAAGTAGAGGACAAGTGTTCTGGCTAAGGAACAGAGAGAGTACAAAGACATGGGTTGGAGACACAAGTCAGACCCTGCTTGCACCTCATTTCTGTGCCTGTGGCAGAATCCAGACAGAACAAGAGAGAGTAACCTTAAACCACTGGTAGAAAAAGTCACATTTCAAAGGATAAGGACAGCAAAGCACAGGAAAAGAGAGCTAAGGATTTCCCCACACACACACAAACTGGAAGTCTTAAAAACAATGCAGGCTCACATCTGTCAAGGCTGACAATAGCATAATTGATTCTGCCTTTGGGCAAGAAAAAAAATTAAATATCTTGAGGCTCCCATAGTTCCCTGTGTATGTTGGTTGTTTTCAAGGACTTCATTGTTATTTTTAAATTGTGGTTAACCAACTGTGTTATTTCTCTTCAGTACTAAAACACAGTCTACAAGTAAAAACAGCCTTAATATGTAAGAGTCAGAAGAAAGGTCTGCTGAAATGGTTGTCAAAATGAAATCTGTTTAAAATTTAATCATGTATTCTCAACAAATTCTAAACAACTATGTGTATTTGCAGTGATGATAATAGCTTTTGGAACACCCTCTTAAATAGCAAAAGGTACAGTCAAATGAGTCACAAAGTGTCCAGAAACAGAAAGGTTAGAGCTTTTGAGGATAACACTTCTCAGTGTTGTGACCTATATAAATACAAAATATGTTGCTAGTATTCATAATGGCAGGTTGCCAGGTAAGCAGTCATTACTCATTCAGTATTTTAATGTACAAAAAGCAGTAAAATGTAGTCATCCAAATATTCAGGTTTTGCTTTGTGAACCTTCTGTTCAGTACGCGTAGGTGTAGCGGGAAAAACACAGATGGATGCCTGAGTCGGCAATTGGTCACTCACAAATGAAAACCAGTTCTCCTTTGCAAAGCAAGGAACATCACACAAAACAGCAGCTTGGCTTAAGTAGGTGATTAACTATATAAAACAAGCTGTCCTTCAAAACCTGAGTACCTGATCCTGTTGCAGCTTTGCTCTGAGAGCAAAGTCCAAGAAAAGCTTAAAGGTAAGACTAAGCTCCTTCTGTCTTTTCTCTGCTTTCTTAATAGAGCGGGCTGGACTCAGTAGTCAAAATATGGAGGAGAGGAGAATCACACACATTCAGTGGTTTTGGGAGCACACATGCAACACTAGGTCTCCATGGCAGCATTCAGTAAAGCCATGCCTGATACATCATGATTCATCCCCCAGATCACTCAAATACACCTGAGTATTACCTTTTACTTCAGCTATCTTTATTAAAATTCCTCATGCAAACTGAGCAGCGTTTGCTAGTCTTGAGGCGGACCAAAAGCACTGGGACAGGAGGATACCTGGTACAATGCTGTGCAGCTGGGCTGCATGTGAAGGAGACATGATCTTTTTGTATCAGCTGAGCATCTGGTACCTGCATTTAAATCTATGGTTTGGCCTATTGGTCTGTCCCTCCTGTGCCCCTAAGTAAGCAATGACTACCTCAATATCTTCATATCAATAGATTAAGGAATTTATATCATGCATTCTGCTGGCTACTTCTAGGTTAATAATTTTATTTCTAAACCAACATTTGAGAAAATGTCTTGAGGAAGAGAAGCTCCAGCATGTGAATAATAAGAATACAGATTATGAATCTAGATGGCAGTAAGTACTAACTGCAGACAGCATCCATTTAATTGACATATTTTCTTGGTAGATGGTCTGATTCACATTTTGGCTGTAGAAAGTGACTGTTTTGTTACTGTTTGCCTTGCTAACACCATATCATAAAGTATATATTACTTTGAAAAAATTACTAGATGGTGAAGCGTCATTTCCAGCTAAGAGCATATCCAGTTTTAATGAATGCTGTTTCATGAAGAAATGTGTACATTATAGTTACTTCAGAGTGCATATAACAATTTTTATCAAGCAACAGTATTGGTAGTTATTTTTCCAACATAATTTTGAATGATTTTTTTAATAAATTCAAAATGAAACCCCACTTCATATATTTACTAACTGCCTTAATTCAATAGATGTAAAAACCAATTTTTTTCTCTGAAAACCATAATGTTTAGTTCAAACTATAATGCAGGTAGTATCGATATAAGTTACATCAGACAAGTATTCATGTTTCAAAATAACAGTACTATCACTGACATGGTGTGATGCTCTGTGTGACTGGGTATGGTGTCCTTCATCAGAAAAACATAAAACTTAATTTTCAGAAAACCATTTATCTTTTATACGTGATTCTTTCGGGACTATGCTGGAAATTTCTGTTTTGAGGGTAAGCAAATGAACACAGCAACCCTGCAAAGCCTTTATCTACAGTAAGCCTGGGAAATCTGTGAGTCTTTAATCTCTACCTGCAGCAGCTAATATCTTACACCGTGTGAACACATGCCAGGGAAGCAATGAGATGTTGGTGTCTTTGTACTCAGTCCCATCATCCAGTTCTTGCTATCATATTTGGAAGACCTATACACTATGGAAGAGACCAGTAGATTTCAAAGTCAGTATTCATATAAATTCACGTCATATAGAATGAAGGATCATGCTTGCTTTTATCTTCGAACAATGTATCATAGATAAACTATGGAAAAACCCTACAGTGACAGTTGATTTCATCACTATTAAGTCAGTGTTATCAAAGAAGGAAGAAAACAATTAAGATCATGAGTTGCAGAAAAGGGTCTCTTGGAAGGTGACCTCCAGAAATCTACTTGTTTGGAAGGGAGCAGACACCTGTTCTGCCTTTGAAAGGGTTTGAATATGTAGGTAAGGGAAGGAAATTCAAAGCAATACATAACACAGAGGCACAAAATAGTAAAATAGCAGGTCCATTACCACTGAATCTTTTCAAAATCTCAACATCCTTAGTCTGCTCCTGAAAGATGACAGGCTGGAAGTCTGAATAAATTCTCTGTTGGAGACTCATTTAGAAAGCAAACCCATTGTAATGTGATTAGAAAATACATTAGGGTCTGAAAGACATAGGAAGCATTAAAGAGAGAAATTAGTTTCTTTTTAATTTTTTTTCTTTGCAGTATTGACCTTGAAATAAAAAGGTACATTGAACAAATAGAAGACAGCTATTCAGATCTAAAGAATATTTCTCACTATAAGAGTAAAAGACTAAATGTTCTTATGCTGTCATCAACGTTAATTCCAGATCAAACTAGTGTGTCTGATTTTTAACCTAAAATGGGGTCTATTACTTCAACATCTATTACACTTAGTGTTATATACTGGCATAATGATTATACACTAGAAACATAGAAGCATGAGAAGAGGTAATTTGTTAGTACATTTTGCCTAATTATTTAAGAAATTATTGTCTTCTGAAGTTTCTGTAAAAAGCTGTTGTTCAGGGCACTAACTGTTATATTGCATCCTGAGGCCTTAAAAAGCTTGAATTGCAAATATACTGATGCTCAGACCTTCAATAAAAAGTGATGAAGTAAAATAAAATACAATTATCTAAATTTTGTGGTTCAGTGTGTTTTCATAAAATAACTAGGAAGCAATAATTTGAATGAATTTTAGAAAAATATCTGGTCTGAGTTAAGTTAATGGTGCTTTGGATGCTTCAGAAGATGTTTGAACAATGTGGAAGAAGTTTTGGCCTTTCCAAATGTGTTTGAATCCAGTTATAAGAATAAGCATTCTGCTGAAAAACAAAGCTGATGTGGAAATTATTTTTGTAATGTTGACATTATTGCTCTCTTTTTGAACTCTAGCAAGTGCCATCAAACAATGCAGGGAATCTCTCTGTGCCCAGAAGATATGGGGCTAGTTAAAAATGAAATTAAATGTGTTTTACTTACAGATTGGAAACTGCGATGGGTGAAGGACAAGAAACTGAACTATTGGTCAGCTAATATGGAAAGCTGTGTGGCACAGAAAGGTCTGGGATAACTTATGTGGGGAATTAATCACAAAATTTTAAAATACAAAGGGGGAAAAAGCCATTGTGGAATTAATAAGCCTGTTGCCCTCTCACATGTTAAGTAGTTTTTCAAGAAGATTATCTCTGGCAGTAATTCCAGTGCAAAAGCCAGGCATCTTTCAGGGTTTAGCTCTTGATCACTCCCACAGAGAAGCGCATATGAGTCAATGAGGAATAGTCCAGCAGATAGAACTTAAAATAAGAGCTCAGTTTTGCAGGAAACTTTGGCCCAATTCCCAATCCTATTACACTGCAGCTTTAAAGAAATAATTTAATAATTTTATGCCTCAGTTTTCAGTCTATTTTAGTACCTACCTACATGTCAGAAACATCAAAGGGTGAGCTCTATTAGCTGCTGGAAAGCGCTGAAGTGCCTGTATAACAGTGCACATAGTATAGGAGAAAAATGGGAAGATTTAGAGACCAGTATGCAGAGGATGAGCAATGTGAGGTGTTTCTGTATTAGCACTGAAGGGCAGACTGACCAACAGTGTCATGTGAGTTTTTGCTGGAAGTCACCTGATGAGGAGGAGGAAGGAGAGGAGGAGGAAGGAGAGGAGGAGGAAGGAGAGAAGGAGGAGGAAGGAGAGGAGGAGGAAGGAGAGGAGGCCTGTTACAGAGAGCTGTAACAACTCAGTTACAGCCCCAGTCACTGCTCCTGGCTCTCATGGGCACTTCAACTACCCTGGCATCAGCTGAGGGAACAACACAGCCAAGAACAGCCCAGGAGGCTCCTGGAAGCATAGCCTGACACAGATAATAGAGGACCCATTGAGGAAAGATGTGCTGCTGAAATTTATACTGACAAGAAAGGAAGATTTTGTTACAGGTGTGAAGGCTGGGGACAGGCATGCTCATGGGAGCATGAGATTGTGGAGTTCAGTATATTTTATGGAGTAAATAGTGTAGCAAATGAGATTGCAGCCATAGACTATGGGAGGAGCTAACTTTAGTCTCATTAGGCATCTTGAAAAAATGCCATGGTAAAGGGCATGGTAAAAGGCATAGAGGGAGAGTGTTTCAAGAGAGGCAGCTAATATACATGGTCACTTCCTTTAGGCACAAGAATGCTGCATCCCCATGGATAAGAAACTGAGCAAAAGGGATAAGGGACCTGCATGGATGAACAAGGAACTCCTGTAAAAACTCAGACACAAGCAGGAAATACACAAGGTGGAGACAGGGATGAATATTGGGATGTTGTTGCAGTATACAGAAGCGCAGTGGAGGAGAAAAAGGACTGTCTGGAACTAAATCAGGCCAAGGATGGCAAGGATTACAAGCAAGCCTCCTTCTAACACATCAATAACAAAAGGAATACTAGAGAATACAGTGGTTTTTCTACTAAACGTAACAGGGACCCTTGAAATAGAGGCTGCAAAGAAGGCAGACATACTGAATGCCTACTCTGCATTGATCTTCACTGACATGGCCAGCTCTCAGGAATCCCCTGGGATCCCATCCCTGACACACGGGACAGGGAGATGGTCTGGAGGAAGGAAGGCTTTACTTCGATTGAGGTGCATCAGGTTAGAGACTGTTTAGTTGACATCCACAAGTCCATGGGCCCTCGATAGGATGCAGCCATGAGAGCTGAGGGAGTTGGTAAACACCCTAGGCATGCTGCTGACAATCATCTCTGAAAGGTGACAGTCAGGAGAGGTGTCTGAGGACTGGAAGAAAGCAAATGTCACCTCAGTTATCAAACACAGCGGGAAGGAGAACTCAGGAATGTACCATCCTGTCAGCCTCCCCCCAGCCCCTGAAAAGGCAGTAAAATGACACTCTGGAGGCCCTCTCTAAGTACATGAAAGATGAAAAGGTGAACAAGAGAGTCAACATGGATGTGCCAAGGTAAATAGTGTTTGACCAACTTGATTGTCTTCTGTGACTGGACAACTGCCTGGATAGTTGAGTGGAGTGCTATTGTCTACATGGATTTCAGCAAGGCTTTTGACACTCTCTCTCAGGATGTCCTCTTAAGCAAGCTCAGGAAACACAAACTGGCTGTGCTGATGGACAGAGAGACGTACTGAGAAGTGGTTGAATGGTGAGTCTCAGAGGGCTGTGATCAGTTGCACAGGGCCCAGATGAAGGTCTGTTGTTAGTTTTGTGCCCTAAGGGCCCATTCTTGTTTTACGTATGTGTCAGTGACTTGTATGAAAAGGCAGATGCCTCCTCAACAATTTCACTGACAACACAAAGCTGGGAAGAGTGACCCCAGAGGGCTGTGCAGCCCTCCAGAAGGACCTTCACAGGCTGGAGAGGAGGGCAGAGAGGAACTTTCTGAAATTCAGCAAAAGCAAGTGCAGGATCCTACACCTGGGGAAAAATAATCCAGTGCAGCAGCACAGGTTGGAGGCTGACCTGCTGGGAAGCAGCTCTGTGGAGAAGGAGCTGGGAGTCCTGGTGGACAACAAGCTCTCCAGAGCCAGCAGTGAGTCCTTGCAGCCAAGCAGGCTGATGGAATCATGGGTTGCATTAGGAGGAGCAGTGCCAGCAGGTTGGAGGATGCGATCCTCCTCCTCCTCCTCCTCTATTTGGCCCTGGTGAGGCGTACTGGAGTACTCTGTCCAGTTCTGGGCTCAGCACAAGAGAGACGCGGAGCTCCTGCAGTGGGTCCAGTGGAGGGCTAGAAAGGGAGACTGGAGCTCTTAGCTTAGGAGGAATGGCTGAGGGAGTTGGACCTGCTTGGCCTGGAGTAGAGACGACTTAGATAAGGAGACAGCCTTATCTAAGCATCTGAAGGCAGAGTGGCAGCAGGATGGAGCCAAGCTCTCTACGGTGATTCCGAGCCACACGAAAGACAATGGACAGTAACTGAAGTTCCACCTGAACATGAGGAAGAACGACTCTATTGGATGACTGAGCACTGGAACAAGTTGTCCAGATGGCTTGTGAAGTTTCCTTTGGAGTTGTTCAAAAGCTGCCTGGACACATTTATGAGTAATGTACTCTAGGAGTCCGAAGTACATTACATTTGAGCACATGAGTACATTTGAGCAAGGTTGGACTAGGTGACTTGTAGTGGCTTCTGACCCTATCTTTTCTGTGATTGTGTGATTGAGATGATCTAATTTCCTTGAGCCAGAATAATGAGAATAATTTTGAATGGGAAGATGGAGAAAAGGAACATAGAACAAATCCTTCTTAGTATTACTGATACATGTAATTCTGAAATATTATTGTAGCATCAAAGCAATTCCAAAACATTTAGCAGTACTTGAAAACAAGTGCCAAAACCACAATTATTTTCTATACACTGGCCTCCGTCTCACCCCAGATGGCTCTTTTATATGCCATAATAAAACCAGAAAAAAATAAATTAGATTGAGAAGCTGTATGAGCCTTTACATATTCCCTTTCTTTTACTGGCATCTTAAGAATATTTTTCTGTGTGGGTTGATGTAGGTGCCTGCTTATGTCTAACCCTTTTATAGTGCTTTGTCCTCATACAAATAATCATGAAAACACATCAAATAATAACAGCAGGGGAATTACTATACTGCCAAATGTTCCCATCAAGCAACTAGAGTGTAGTCATCATTATAATCATTTTGAGATGTTGAATGTAGTTAAACCAGCAAGCTCAGCTCCTCTGAAATTTCTGAAGCTTTTCTCCTAAGAGTAAAGTAGCTTTCAACTATAAGTAAGGATCAGTAAAGTGTACCAGAAAAAAACCTCATCTTTGTTGAATGCATAAGTGCACATATATATGTTCAGATCCACAACAATAAAAAAGGTATTTTTCACAAGCTTAAATGCTTTCATGTTTTGTTTTCTTACTTTAAAGTTTTCTATATTATTAAAGGTGAAAATGTTATATGTACCAAGAAGGAGACTTCTGCTTTAATCCATCTCCTTAATTTTGACTTCTCCAACAAATACAGTTCTATGGAGAAATATTACATATTTGAGGATGTTAAGAATTCCAGGTGAGGTTTGCAACTAAGTGAAATAGTGCAGAAAATTATTGTTTTGTTTTATGTTGTGTTGCAACCATTTGTGCAATGTAATTTTATTATTCTACCTCACAAACCTTCAATGAGATTGAAAATGTAATTTTGACTCCCTTTAAAGAAGGAAAATTATCCAAATGTGCCAAGTGAGTGCTGTTGTTAAATTAGTGTATTGACTTTAACCTCTGATTTCTAAAGCTATTTGTGGAGACAGCTGCACTTGTCACTCTTCCTGAAGACTCATTTAATTTCCTTAATTTCTACTGTGAGAAAATGTCATTTGTGATTCTCTGCTTTCAGTAAACTTCCTTTTCTTTTTTTCTCCCTTTGTCTTCACTTGTTTGTATCTGTTAGTTAAGTTTATTTTTTTTAAGCTCTCTCTCCAAACAACCCAGATTTCTTTTTCTAAAACTCATCTTACTCTATTCCAGTTATCCAGTCTTTCTTTGAGCTTCTGACAACAGTGTTGCAGGCTTACTTCTGGTTGATTTCCTCAAGTTCTCCACAATTCTTATTCCACACAGATGGGAAGAATGTGCGGGGAACGCAAATGTCATACAATATACCAGCTACACCTTAAAAATATCTGAGATAGACAGTATTTTTTAAGGTGCTCTGAAAATGCAGACAGTTTAGTTACAGTTTAGTAAGTCTCAAAGAGTGTTATCTATTCTCTGTGCTAAATAGTTTAGTTCTTTCACATTATTCAGTCTGCAGATATGGGTACATTTTTCATATGTATTTCTGACATGCCATTCAAGTTCTCTCTGTTTAGGGCTTAAAGCACTAATGGGAAGAAATGGATTGCAAAGAGACGAGCCTGCAATGTCTACAATTCACTATAATGCATGTGCCATATATTTTTCCACCTTTTAGAAGGTGTTTCAGTGACCCATATATTTCACAGAATATACCACAAATTGCTTACCGTGAAATATTATGATAAGGCTTTTAGCAGTCATTGTAGAAATAGATTAATGGAGAGAAGCATAAATGAATGGCACAAGTGTACAGTATCTCGTTCTTAATTTTTATTTTATCAACAGAACTGACAGTTCATAAAAGATGTTGTAGTCACAAATAAAATTCTACTGGTCTTGTGGAATTGAGCTTCCTCAGAAAACGTTAGTCTGTTATCTACTGGGGTTACAAAGGTATGTAACTTGGACTTTCCCTGGGTGATGGTTCTAAATTCACAATGAAAAAAAGTAGGAAAAGTGTTGGGAGGTAAATTATTTTGTCCTGTATACACATTGCTTATAGCATGTTCTCAGTTATATCTAAAAGAGGAGAATGAGAAAAACAAGAATGAGCCCTTTGATTTTGCAGCTCTGCAAATCCTTACCCAGATGAGTGACCAAGAAACCTGACTTACAGCCCGGTTTTCAAAATTATATTCTTATGTTGCCGTGAGAGCTACTCCTTATTTTGATTTCCCTTCTTTTCACTGAGCACAGAGAAAATGCATCAGTCACCTTCAGACATCTAACATTATGTACCCAAGTCAGGATCCTAATTGCCCTTACACAGTATTTTGCGCAGGAAAAAGAGAATTTTTAGATTTATTCAGATGGTGATTCAGAGGTGTACAGTGAGGTGACCAGCCCTCTGCAGTTATATTACAGGTAACCCTGTAGAGTGAGAGAAATTCCTGGCTTTGGTGTCTCAGACAGGTATTTAAGGTTGGGTCATGTGTATCACATCTGTGCCTGCTCCTGCCTTCCCTGAAAGCATTAGGAATTCTTTGTTCATTTGAATAGAGGTAAAGAGAGCTTGGGATCTACCTCCTTTACCCAGCCCATAGACAGGCTTTAAGATATACCTTAAATTTCCTGACCTATTTTTTTTCTGCAATTCAAATTAGTATTTTTTTTAAATTTCAGCACATTCAGCTATTGCTACTGAAATGACAGTTTCTTTTTTGAGAACTCATTAGTAATGTTTTGAAACACTCTGTTTACTAAAGCTTTCATTTTATCCATTATAAAAAAGGAATGACTTAATCAATTTCAGAATATTTGTAAAGTGAGTTTTACAGATCCCATTAAATGTTAAAAGCTGTTTTCAAGAAAATTTTGCCTGTCTTCAAGTGCTCAGCTTACAGTGTGCTTTCCCCACATCTTCAGATTTGTGACATACATCAGCGAAATAATAAAAAAAAAAAGGATTATTCTAATTTGAAATAGGTCAGTCTAAAGGTGAAATCCTAAAACTGGTTATTTTAATTTTCTGGTGTTCCCAACAAAGTTCAGGAGGGTTGAGAATATAATACGGGAAAAAATTCACTGAAGTACAGAAAAGATTAAGTGAGTGAACTCTACAGTCACGACCCCTGTATATAATAGAAATGTTTTCTGGGCAAAATTAGGACGGCTGTTAGATGTACATTTACAGATTGACTGCAGATATATACAGCAGTGCAATTTTTGTTCACTCTGACTTTTCTACTGCTTGATTAAAAGACTAGACATTTTCCCTAGAGATTCGCTCTTCTGGCTAATGTGCTGTAATTGCAATGGAGTGCTTAGTACAGCAGCAACGAGCACTATTCTGTAATAAATTTAGGTCACTGCAGAGTTCATCATGTAGTCCATGGCAACAGAAGATAAAGCAGTGGTTAGTTCATCTCTAGCTTTTAGCTGCAGTATCACTGATTCTCCTGTCTAATTATACTATTAGAACAAAATGTAGGCAAATTGTCCAAGTCCCAAGGTCTCTTCCTTCCTTCTGTACATGTAATATTTCAGTAAGAGAAAGCATAATGTAGCAGCATTATAACAGAAATGTGAGCCAGAAGAATTCTTAGGCAAAAAGCAATCACATATTACCTTGGAGCATTTGTTTCATATTTCTGTATAATACCTCAGATCAATATTTTTGAAATCCTTTCAGTTTTACAAACCCCGACAATTATTTTTTATTTCTCCAGCAAAAAGCAGACGAATTTTTACCAGGCTTTCAGAACTGTTAACTGTAATTGCTACATTTGCAATTGAAAATGAGTTTAGGTAGCAAAAACTTTGCTACAATTTTTTCCTCTGCTTATTTATTTGACCTTGTGCTTAAGAATATTTTGTTCAATAAGCTTGTTGGCAAAGAGGCCATTCAGATTAAATTCTAGCTTCAGGCCATTTACAAGTTTTTTCACTTCAAACTGTTTTATTATTTCCCATCTGATACACATAAGCGTGACTACCACTAAGTGCTTATTTCCCGCATTAGGAGTAGAAGAAGGACTGAAACTTTATCATGGCTTATATAAAATTATGCATAACAAGTTTTTCTTCATTTCATAATGCATTTTAATCTCTTGTTTTTGCAGTGATGATGTTTGCTGATTACCATATCTCTCATGAAAGGATTGAGGTTAAAGTTCAAAGCATTGGAGCATAAATTTAAAGCTGTGGATCTGAAAAAAATCTGGAGGTGGGGTTAGGATTTAACTTTTACATATATTAGACTTAAAACCATGAACAATGAACTGCAGTGGATTACAGAATTTGAACAGACTTTTTGTTAGCTTTCAAGATCTTAGCCTTAGGAATATCTGATATTTTTAAAGAATATAATAATAGTTGTATGCAATGCCATATAAGCCTGTTCTAATGAGTAATGCCAAGAATAATAGCATCCATATTATAAGAATATGGAAAGCAGAAAGATATGTGTAAATTGTCTACCAAAATAAGTGCATTGGCTTGCATCTCTCTTAGCTCTTTGGTCTGTGACAAAAACCAAAATATTGTCTGTATGACTAGGGTGCATGTTTTGAAGGGAACACAGGGAAGCTGAACATTTCTCACCTGCAATCTCTAATATCTTGAACATTCATGATATCATCTGTAATTTCTTTGCAATACTTTTTCCATGCAAGTTCCCAAGATGAAGCTTTTAATAATCCATAAATTTAAGTATGTTAAACAACACTTTTGTGGTTAAGAGAGACTGAAATATTAATGGTTAATGACTCAAAGCAAACATCCATAAGTGGAGGGCAGGGTGCTCTGCTGAGGTCAGGTTTAACTCTCTTCCTGCCCCACAAGGAGGAGGAGGTGAGTTTTTGAGTGTGTGGTGGCAATCCCCATAAGACAGAGGCGGTGAAGGCACACTACCAGAGGATACAAGAAGGTTTTTATCGTGCCGAATGTCATCCCTTACACAGCCTGCCAGGTCACATTCACTTGGGACATTCACATGTAGCCCTGAGGGTTTTCATCCCTTCTGCTGGAGCTGAACTGGTTCCACTATGCTGATGTGAGAGGCAGTTGTCATACCTTGGGAGGAGCCATAAACCATCAGAGACCCTGAGGCACCCCCAGACTCATTTCTGGAGCCTTCCACCGAAGACTGAAAGCTCTCCCTCAGGGACCTACCTGGCCATGCCCACTTAAACCTGAGCCTATATTATCCCACTGCTCTTTCTGTTTTGTGTTTTCTTCACCCACAATGGATCAATGTTGCAGTGTGTTTTTGTTCTTAATGGTTTGTTCCTGTTCCCCGCTATGTTGCTGGTTTAGCCTAGTGTACCCTCCTACCCAGTTGCCTGTCATACCCAAAGACCTGCCTCCTGTTCCAGAATGTTCCCAATCAAGCTGTCAATCCCTCCCTGTGCCAATGCACTGCTTGGATATTCCCTTTAGAAATGCCCTAATCCTCCATGCCTATTAGTTGGTTTAAACTGCTCCCCTCCCCTGTGTTACTCCATTGGGTTCAGTGTTATAAACCCTGCCTGTTGCTCCTCCCTGCCCCTTTCTCTGTTGGACAGAAATTTGTGGCCCCTTCCCTGTACAAAAACCCCTGCACACCTGTGTTCTGGGTCTTTTGTTCATAGACCCTCCAGAGAGTGAACCTCTGTGGAGCCTACCCAAAGGACGTCTCCCTCATTCCTTGTCTCTGCCTGGGCTGGCAATGCCGGATTGCTGTAGGGCTGCACCCCGCAGCAGCTGCGTCTCACATATTCAGCTTCTGGGATTCAGCCCCCTCCATGCTGCGGAGCTGGGAGCCAGCTGGGGAGATCTGGCAGTGCGTCAGACCAAGACAGCATTCATCACTTAGAAAAGGGCACGGTCACTCTGTCGTTTCACAACAACCAAGTCTCATTGTGGCATCTGTGCGTGGCGATATCTTTCTACTCTTCTTTCTTTCTTTTTCTCATGCATTTTCCAAAGGGAAATTTTTGTACTTTTATATTCTTGTGTTACTATAGCTACCAATAACCAAAATGGCCACATACTTGCTTTCCATTGCAATCAAATTTTTTTCTAAAATAAACCCTACATGTATGTATTTATAAACTCCAATCATTCTGTGTTATTTCAGTTTAATCTGTCCCAAAGGATTTAGTAACAAGACTCTGGGTTACCCTCTCCTTCAGGGGCAGGCTGAACGGCCTCAAAGATGAAATCCCAACCCTTACTCGTATGGAAGTATATGACCAGTGGCCCACTTGACTAGTGTTTCTCTAATTATTCTTCAGTTTTCATATTGTTTTGTTTACAGCAGAGCATTTTTGAATAATATTCTTTACACATAAACTATGTTTAGTGAAATCAGAAATGCTGCAAGAATTTATATCATATAACATAAATAACAAACAAAATAGCAACTTGATCCACATTTTAAAAAGTTCTTGCTTACAGAAAATGCTATCATTTTTAAGACATTATAAAGGTCTTTTAGATAGTCTATGAAGTGGTGTTTATTTTGTAATAGGAGAGGAGAGATACATTTTTGACAGACAAATAATGAAGGAAATTACATTTCTGTTTATATCTTTATATCATGAAGAAAAGAGAGACAAAGGGAAATTTCAAAAACTTTTCAAACCTCTACATTTTCAGAGCCTTTCACGGATCTGACACTGCAGCCAAATTATTTAAGTAACTCCAGTTTAAAATAATACTGAACTGATTATGGCCTCTGGTTTGATCTCAGTTCTATGGTGTCATTAACTTTGAGTGAAGCCAGTGAAAGGTGCTAAGATCTTGCTGGGATAGCCTCCAATCACAGGCTTTCTGCGGCAAGTCACTTCTGTTTTCCACTTTTAAGAGTAGAGAGTAACTGCTTTAAGATGGCTTTTCCATCTTTACCCTACATGCTTCCCTTATCTTTCTACAACATTTGTTATAAGGTCTTTCTTTCAGAACTGATTTCCCTTGCAGTCCAGCTGTGATTACAGTTCTCTTCTTAAATTCCCTTTCTCCAGATATGTCTGCTGTAAATTTACTCCTGTTTTCACTCACTCAGGTTTGGTTTTTTTCCCCAGGAAAGGATATTATTACAGACCTCAAGATTTTACTTTAGATAATTCTGTCCCAGAAGTCAT
Organism: Melospiza melodia melodia; assembly: GCF_035770615.1. Taxonomy (NCBI): domain Eukaryota; kingdom Metazoa; phylum Chordata; class Aves; order Passeriformes; family Passerellidae; genus Melospiza; species Melospiza melodia. The sequence continues at coordinate 72,137,040 of NC_086226.1, read as the reverse complement.
GACCATTTCATTCTTAGTTTAATTCTGAGATTAAAAAGCAAAGCAGAACTTTTTCATTTCACTGTAATTGTATTTCTAAAAGTCCACAATTTTCCTGAGTGCCTTCCATCTGCTGGAATTTGTTTCCCACATCAGGCAAGCAGGCCTAATGTCAGATGACAATATCCTGATGATCATCTGCAGGTTTCTAACTAAACATGGGACTGAATTTTTAATTTATCTACAAAACAATCATCAATAAATATATACTGAAGATTTTAAAGTAGACATAGTTTCAGGATAGCAGGGTTTTAGGGATAAAATTTTTAGGAATAAAAAGTTCTAGGGAAAAAATTTTCGTTTCTGATGCAAGGCAGTTGACATATGTACTTAAGTCTTCATAAGGTCTTACTACTAGAACATAGAGTATAATGATAAATTTTGGAATTTAATATCCCAGTGTCTTATCTGCTATCATGATAGAATGAACACCACAGAAAGAAGGGTTAGTTTGTGACATTATCCTAAGTGAAAAAGTAATTTGTTTTTGAAATGTTTTATGGCTGATGGAAGCTGTGATTTTATGAACAAAGGCAGGAAAACTTCAGTTAAGGCAGATGGCCTTGCAGAAAATCATCTAGGTACTTCATGTGACATTTTAAAAATTTTACATAGTTAGACCTATTTTACCAGTTCAAATTTAAAAGGTATTCAAGCTTTTTATGTCAGTGAACAAAATGTGGCTTACCACAACTTCCTGTGTCACAGCAGAAAGTTTCTGAAGTCTCTTGGTCTTCTATATCTGAGAAAGCTCTGGAAGTCCAAGAGGAAATCACTGCCTGGAGACAGCCTGTTGTTTTTCTGTTTAGAAGCCTTGAAAATGGACAAAATCCAGCATTCCAAACCATCTATCTGAAGGATGACAAGGTTTCACAAAGGTACTCACCAAACTGTGGAGAGTGGGGAAAAATATTTAACATTTGGAGACCAAATGCTTCTAATGAACCTGCAGAGATTTCAAGATTTTGTTAAGTGCTGAGATTAACAGAATAATTGAGTTTAGGAGTAATAGATGTTTACTAAACCCACATTCTTCCTAACATCTTTTCCCCAGCAGAGTGTGACCATCAGTAAAGTAAAAGTGCTTGTAATTGCTGAACAGAAGTGCCTGAGTTACCAAGCACTGACTTACTGTAAGAATTCTCAGAGAATACAAAATCTGAATGGACAGCAAATGTTATTCAAGTATTCTCATGTAAAGCATTGTTTTTTTAAGGATAAATTGCACAAATACCTGAAATTCAGAAAGAAAATTCTCACTATATCTGTTGCATTCTCTCACCTTTATATCATACCCTAAATAAGTACAGGCAGCTGCCCTGTAACAAACAGTCTGATCATCACTCAGAACTGGTTCAGTTAAGCCAAACTTCATGGCTTAACCTGCTTTTAGAAAAATGCTGGACTTGGGCAATAGTAGCCATAAGCTGACAAAAAAAAATTTCTGTTCTAGTGTTTTTCATAGAGTTTTTATCAATATATACTTTTGTTTCTCTCAGTATTCCATTGCTGCTCTCTCTTTAGACCTGTTTGTCTTCCTGAGCAATCAGCATATTCTTAGAATTAAAACCACAGGCTTAGTAGCAAATTTAGGTAAAAGAAAACAAGTGGATCTGAAGTTCATACCTGTTAGGCAAAAAACACAGAGATTTTTAGCAGTGGAAGTGGATGTTTATCTCACATCCCTTGTAGGAACAGAAAATGAGTTTTTTTCATTGGCTATGCACTGTAAATTCATAGACTTGATCACTGACATCAGCCAGTAACCCAGTAAAATCCTGGGTTCAAGCTCCACTGCCAAAGGATTGCCGCTAATTTTTGTGACAAATGTAGACAAACCATGATTGACATGTCTCTCCAAACCCACACCCCCACCCCCCCTTCCTACCCTGCATAATTACCAGCCAGGCTAAACATTCCCTGCAGGCAGGGAAGAGAATCTACTATCAATATTTTGATGATCCATTAATGCAGGTCCTATCTGATTGAGTTTCTGCATGTTCACTAGGAATGTAACACTCTGTGACCTTGAAATATGAGCATTAAAGACAGGATACCTTATCTTGTTGCATGTCACTGTCACCAAGTAAGGCTTCTATTATGGGTGCTTTGAAATGAGCTGGTGGTGAAAAGAGAATCTCCACTGTTAAACCTACCTTAACACAAAACCTGTGTTATTTATTTACGATGCTACATGAATCATCTGCACTTTCTGTGATAAGCCCAGGGCTGTGTGTCTTTCATTTCAGCTGACATTTTGCTGCCATTTGCCAGGCTAAGTAACTACTGTGCAATCACTCCAAGCTGATGTGTGGTCATTCTTCTGCACAAAACAAACATTTAAACTCAGCTAAAAGGCCTTTTTGAGGAACAAAATATGACAAAGTTAATTTTTGTTCATATATGAGAAGTCAAGTAAGTCTGTAGCAAATACACTTTTTGTGGTAACTAAAAGGATTTCTGCAGAGAATTCGACAAACTGTTCTTCTTCTGTACACAAAGTAAAAAAATTAGTTTCAAACAAAAGGATTTCTCAGAGTACTGAAAGGCTTGTATTTGGAATTATTTGTCCTTAGCCTTGCCTGATAAGATAGTTGAAATCTGCACATTTTTGAAGATAAAGAGCTGTCCGTCTCATACTTTTCAATGTGCTGAATAAGACCTAATAAAAGGACATCTTTTCCACCTCGTATTTGGGGTTTTTTCCAAATATTTAATTATCAAACACAATGCCACTATTTGATAAACCAACTGCATTTCATGACTTTTTAGCTTGCTTGACAATGCCCTAAAATGATAGAATCAGTGGGTATGTTTTGCATAGAGAAATTCCCTACTTTTTTTCACTCTAACTGTAAGAAGCAGAAAACTGAGCAGAATTCAAGGATAAGGAGTTTTGCTTGCAGTTGTTTAGTCTAGGAAAATTTGAGACAGATAACTGAAAAATTTTGCTGACAGATTTGCTTGGATGCTTTCATTCCTATTTGAGTTTAAAAAAAGAAATTAAACAATACTAATAAACTTCATATAAAGATGCACTGGAATTATCCACAATTGACAAGTAACTTCTAGTTAGAGATTTACAGGCTGAAGGTTAATAATTTATGAGCTTCCTATGTGGCACATTACGTGACTTTCATTTTCCTGTCCACGGAGCAAATCAAATACAGGGTGCTACTTGTTTGTTTCAACCCGTTTTCCCCATTTTTTATCTCTTCCAATTGTTCATTGAATACTGTACATGTTATGCAGAATTGAGGGGAGGAAACACAAATAATTCTAGCCTGAGAAAATGCCATCATGACATTCATCTCCACTTTGTGACATTTGCTGTCCTCTTATTAAACTGCCTGGCATTTCATGAAACCATGCCCAGACTAATTGCACTTTCATTAACTGTTGTTTTCCCCTATTAAATTATTTGATAGTATTTTCCTAGCAGGAATGTCAACATGTTTAACTAACTCTAATAACTAAAGCTCTGAAAACCATACTGGTGGGTCTCTTACTTCTTCTCAGCCTAGTCTGATACACAGTTTTTAATGTCAAGACTATGAGCATTGTATCCAGTTGAAACTGATGTTTCTCCTCCAGTTTGAGGTCTTCAATAAATGTAAGTTTACAAAGGTGGATCCAGTAATGCCTTTGCCTGACATCCTGGTATTTTCATCTCCCTGCAGGAAGCTTTCTGTTTATCAGATCCAGTGTTACAGTTCACCGAAGGTCACATGGTCTTGCAAAAAGTCAGCATTAGTAGGTTTTTACAGCAGCATTATGTTTGGGGGTAAGGTCACTTTAGCAAGGGTAAAGCAGAGGTAACAGCAGCCCCATGGTGAGCCTGGTACACAGATGAAAGCTGCAGGCTGAGCTGCTGCCTTGCCTGCCCTCTCCCAGGAGATGTGACTAAGGATCAGGAGGCTGCGCTGGGAGCAGCACCAGGCACACCTGGAGGCTGTGGAAGGAGCAGCACCAGGCACAGCTGGAGGCTCTGTTGGGAGCAGCACCAGGCACAGCTGGAGGCTGCAGGGAGAGCGGCACCAGGCACACCTGGAGGCTGTGCTGGGAGCAGCACCAGGCACAGCTGGAGGCTGTGGAAGGAGCAGCACCAGGCACAGCTGGAGGCTGTGGAAGGAGCAGCACCAGGCACACCTGGAGGCTGTGGAAGGAGCAGCACCAGGCACAGCTGGAGGCTGCAGGGAGAGCGGCACCAGGCACACCTGGAGGCTGCAGGGAGAGCAGCACCAGGCATACCTGGAGGCTGCAGGGAGAGCAGCACCAGGCACACCTGGAGGCTGTGTTGGGAGCAGCACCAGGCACAGCTGGAGGCTCTGTTGGGAGCAGCACCAGGCACAGCTGGAGGCTGTGCTGGGAGCAGCACCAGGCACACCTGGAGGCTGTGGAAGGAGCAGCACCAGGCACACCTGGAGGCTGCGCTGGGAGCAGCACCAGGCACACCTGGAGGCTGCGTTGGGAGCAGCACCAGGCACACCTGGAGGCTGTGCTGGGAGCAGCACCAGGCACAGCTGGAGGCTGTGGAAGGAGCAGCACCAGGCACAGCTGGAGGCTGTGGAAGGAGCAGCACCAGGCACAGCTGGAGGCTGCAGGGAGAGCAGCACCAGGCACACCTGGAGGCTGCAGGGAGAGCAGCACCAGGCATACCTGGAGGCTGCAGGGAGAGCAGCACCAGGCACAGCTGGAGGCTGTGCTGGGAGCAGCACCAGGCACAGCTGGAGGCTCTGTTGGGAGCAGCACCAGGCACAGCTGGAGGCTGTGGAAGGAGCAGCACCAGGCACAGCTGGAGGCTGTGGAAGGAGCAGCACCAGGCACACCTGGAGGCTGCGTTGGGAGCAGCACCAGGCACAGCTGGAGGCTGTGGAAGGAGCAGCACCAGGCACACCTGGAGGCTGTGCTGGGAGCAGCACCAGGCACAGCTGGAGGCTGTGGAAGGAGCATCACCAGGCACACCTGGAGGCTCTGTTGGGAGCAGCACCAGGCACAGCTGGAGGCTGTGGAAGGAGCAGCACCAGGCACAGCTGGAGGCTCTGTTGGGAGCAGCACCAGGCACAGCTGGAGGCTGTGCTGGGAGCAGCACCAGGCACACCAGCCCCTTGTGCTGGCTGGAAGCTGAAGGGGCACTGTGCTCTCTCAGCTCCCTGGCCGTGATGCTGCGTGTCTGCTTTGCAGCACTTCTGCTTGCAGCTTCGTGGAGTCCTTCAGGACAAACAGAATTATTGGGTTTTTTTCTTAAAATTATTTTCTGAGAGGCATTTCTATAAAATTATTCACACTGGGCCCTTCCCATTAGGACCAGTTTTGCAATGTATCTTTTCACCCTAGAATTTACTTGAAAATCTCAAGTATTAATTCACTGGGAACAGATTACAGTAGTAAAAACCAGTCTGTAGTAGGAATACTAGTAATTTGTTACTTATATGTAAAAGAAACATGAGTCAAACAAATGTGCTTGCTACTCTGTCAAAAATAATTGTCTCATTAATCTTAACGATATTAATTTAGTTATACTATGAAGATCAAATGCAAGAAAATCCTTTTGTGTTCTAACCAAGTTTAACAAGGCTTTCTCTATGTTTACTGGAGTTTCTTTCTCTGTAAACCCAAAATTTTGATAGCACCTTTAACAATTAGAGTGAGTAACCAGTGATACAGTGTGAGATACAGAGACCACTTATCTACAGAATACAACCACATTACCCACACCCTCAGTGCACATCCCCAACACTGTCTTTCTGTGACAATAATTGTTTATGAGACTGATATTATCAGGCCCCTTAATAAATACAGATTTATCAAAGGTATCTGTATGGATATACATAGGAAATCGGAAATTATTTTTGCAAAACATAAACCTTTAAGTGTTTTATTGGTATTTGGCCACTTATCTCTCTCTCGTGCACACAACACTTATACACACACCCTTATTGGGTTTGCTGACACAAGACACAATACATTATTTTCTTGTGTTCTATACCACTTTTCCATGATGTGGTTTACAGAATTGTGCCTGGGGGATTCCTCTAATCTGTAAAAATATAGTAAAACTGAACTAAGTAAGAAATCTTGGTATTTTATTCTGCATTGTCTTACAGACATTTATTACCTTGAATTGTGGGTAACCACAGAGTGAGAGTGAACTTGACAAAATGCTGAGCATCAACGTGCTATTAAGCCTCTCTCAAACATCAAAAATACATAGGCTTTGTTCTGTCTTCACAAAATACCTCAGCATACAGCATAGCAAGGCAAAAAAATTGTTATACGTTTCAACACAGCCAGCATGAGTGGGTGATATAACAGCTACTCGGAAGAAAAATGAGAGACACCCCAACACTGGTTTAATAATACAGATATAGATTTAATAATTTAATTTCCTCTTTGTAAAAAAAATAATTTTAGATATCTTACAGACTGAACAGTTTAGTCCAAGTCCATGGTGCAATATGATTAGTTGTATGGTTTGCTTACTCTTCCTGTGGTCTTTCAAACCACATGATTTGCAATATGCTGAATATTTTAGCAACCTTTTTTTGTAAGTAACTTGTTCATTTTCAGAATGCTATTGTCCAAGACAGATACTTTCTTGCCTTTTGAGACTTAGTTAAAGCAACTAACTTAGCCTTATTGCATGTACACTAGTAATTTCAAGACCGTTTTCACATGCTGACGTCAAAATATGTGATTTCATTTGACATTTCAGAAATCTATCTGCATCACATGCAGTTTCAGGATTCTTGGCCCATCTGGAACTGTATTTCAGTTTTGACAGTGCCTCAAACTTCTCCTTTTGTTTTCAGAAGCACTTTATGCCATGCATCTATAGATGTCTTGGTTTCAGCTAGGATAGACTTAATTTCTTCTCCATAGCTGTTACAGTACTGTGTTTTGGGTTTAGAATGAGAATGATGTTGATAATACACTGATGTTTTGGGTTTTTTATAAGTCATAGTTAGGCAAGGACTTTTTTAAAAGTAATTTTATGCTCTGCCAGTGAGGAAGTGCACAAAAATAAAAGACTTGGGAGGGTCAACATCATGTCCAGTACATGAATTGTCACCCAGAAGCATGGCTGACCTGGGTTCGGGGAGGGTAAGTCTGACATCTATCATTGGATCATGAGAAATTGCATTGTGCATCACTTTCACAGCATCATCATCATCATCATCAATCATCATCATCGTCGTCGTCATCATCATCATTGTTGTTGTTGTTGTTGTTGTATTTTATTTAATTTTTAATTAATAAACTGTTCTTGTCTCAGCATATAAATTTTACTTTGGTTCTTCTCCCCAGTCTAGCAGGTTGGATGGGAAGAGATGCTGGGGTTGAGCAAGGGGCTCTGTGGTGTTTTTTCTCCTACTGGGCTTAAACCACAAGATTACAGCGAGTCCTGCTGTTTCCACTCACTTTTGATAACACAGGCCAGTTGAGACAACCAGGGCATGCAGGAAGAGAATAAAAGAGGAAATGTAGAATGAAGGGTACACTTAGGTCCTGAAATGATACTTGTTTAAATGCAACTGTGCCTGCATTTCCCTACTTTGAGTTGCCAATGTACAGGCAGCTTTTACTGAACTGTAAAAACTCAGCTACCAACCCACTTGCACACCAGAAGGCTCACTGTAAGCATGTTGGTCTTGCTGAAGCTATTCTTTGACACTTGAAAAACAGTAGGTTTTGTGGATTTTATGTGACCGAAGGAGACATATACCTGCATACACCACATAATATACTGTTGTGTAGAAATTCCTTAAGTACTCTGACTAGTGCTTTCTTGTAGCCTGTAAACTGAAAAAAAAAAAAATAGTCTGTGCAGAGTCTTCTACCTTTCTAAAAAGTATTTCACTTTGGCAGTTTTCTGATTATTGCTTATTATGCAATTTAATCCAAATTATTTTTTCACTAGTTTTCTCTGACGGGATTTTGAATCATTGTTACTTAATTGTTTTGGCATATCCAGTTCCTCAGACGCTGTAAGCTATCACCTTTGTCACTTCATATCCATTTCATACTTTTCCAGATCATGACAATCAAACCCATCCAGTCAAGCATGCATGTCAAGAGCTCTGAAGAAGAGCCTACTAAACAAGGACATGACTCAAGTTCATAGATAGAAGATGAAATTTTCTGAGAATTTTGTCCAATTAGTGGGTGCTGTCCTCTATATTTTTCTTCTTAAACCAAATAAGTCTTTACTCATCTTCAGTACAAATTGTAAATCTATCTATTAATGTTAAGGATCTTTGCCTTACGGACAGATGCAGAGACCTGGGAGAGATCCAAAGTTGCTCTAAAACAATGTTTACTTCCCCTTAGCCTGTGGATGACAATTTCTGAAACATAAATTTTCTTTCATGTTGAGCATCTGGAATGCTCTTTTTTCCATTTCAGATATAGGATGTTATTTCAATTTGTCTGTGTAGAGGGTGAAATTCAGGAAACATTTGTGCCCAAGTATTTTGTAATTAGATGGGGATCATGTCACAATATATGTGCAGTGTTATGATTTTTTTTTTTAATTGAACTATTGCTACTGGAAAGAGGTTAGGCATTTCTTATGGATATGCTAATGGATATGCTTTGGAAGTCTGGAGAACACCTCTTCTAACATCACAGCCAGAGGGTCTGTGGCAGGATAAAAGGGAAGAGACCTTGCCATTTCTTCCTGTTGTGCCTTTCCTTCTGGATTTCTTACTGCTGGATAAGATCCTGCAACCTAACCTACCATTCTACTGAAACTGAGACAAAGATGCAGTTTGGGGAGTGAGTTCACAGTACTGTAAGGTCTGCCTTGTTTCCATGTAGATTAACTTTTCTACTCCTGTGGGTGGCAAGGGAGCATGTGTTCTGAATAAACACGACAACACAAAATTTCTATATCCTTACTCAGTTTTTACAATTTAATATTCTGAAATGAAAGATATACTGTTGCCTGGAACAAGTGCTCTCTTTGAGTGAAATGCTGGTACAAAGTGTCCTGTTGGGAGTGAGAGCAAGACTTGTAGCCTTTACATCATCCGTTTGTTAACTTTGAGTTTTGGTTTTCCTGTGCAGTCAGTATAATTCTTTTTTATGTGGAATTTATAGGGGCTGTGCAAATGTTGCTGTGCAACAATCCTTCTTAAGCTAGTAGATCAGTTTGGAATAGAATAAGAGTAAAAAGTAATCACAGAATAAAAATTTACAGAAAGGAACATTTGATGTTACACACTTCAATTTTTCGACATCTAACAAAACCATCTTCAGCTTTCAAAGATGTGCTTCCATTTAGAATTCTTTCTTCATACCTCAGCATTCTACTTAGGCAGTTTTTCATAACTGCTAGCCTTGCAGAAACTTTTAATCATTTGGGGATTGCTGAAAATATAGATTTTTGAAAATTATCTCTCACATAGATAACTGTGGAGATATAGTTGCATAGATAACTGCCATTCATATACAGGGACTTAGATTTGTTGGAAAATTTCCAACAGTTCTTTGAGTCCTTTTTCTCTTACACTTCTGCATATGTACATACAGCTTATGTGTCCTTCTGTCAAATGTGCACTGGCTGAGACCAGTATAAAATCAATCTTGAAAAAATGTAGTATATTATAAGTCTCATGCCATACGTAATTTCTGTCAAAGGTTTTTCATCTAAAGAAAAATTAATGTAGTGTCTTTGTGTTAGATCTGTTAAAGAACAATAGTAAAATATATTTCTCCCAGCATCATTTCAGAGCTTGTATTTGCTGGAAAATGCTGTTTTATTAACACGTTGCCTCAGCCTATGAGATTCTCATAGTGCTGATCATGTGTCCACCTCCAGTTTTACTTCAATTCTTTATTTCTCATTGACTCTGATCTAAAGTCACTTGTATTTTTGTTTGTTGAGAAACAAATATAATTTTTTCCTCACTCTTCAAAAAAGAAGTGAAGAAAACTTCTTGCACTCTTATGCTTAAATTGCTATCTTGCTTTATTGTAGTTTGTATTTTGAAATCCAGTTATACAAGGGACAGATTCCTGTTATAAGATAAGATTAATAGCAGGAAACTTTAATTAAAATTAAGTTGAACCAGTTTGGTTCAGTTAAATATTTTTGGAAGTGTTATTATATTATATGATAATGTAAGTGTTCTTACAAATTCTGCGTAAATTGCCTTTCTGCTTCAAGTAAGAAGGATATTTCTTCTTTTCCTCATAAGGCAGAAGTATGTTTTACAAGGCAAAGCAGATACAACAAGATATTTATTTATTATATATTTATTTATAATAAATATATAATGCTTACTATATTAAATATTATAAATATTAAGTAATATTTCTAATATTTATTATTATTGTTGTAAATATCAAATTGTTTATGCAGTTTCAGAGATATGGGTGGTTATAAGATACAGGTTTATTTTCAGTGACATGTACACATCATGCACCCAGCCTTACTGTTAATTTCTATTCATATTTATAACTGCGTACTGTAGTGGTGCAGCCGATTTCCATACATTTTTCATTTTGAGTAATGCAGGCTCTGGTGGATACAGCAAGAGAGGTATTAATACTCTAGGAGGACACTTCTTAGAGGACTTTTATTATTTAAAATTTCTGTGGAAGCCAGTAAGTGTTGTGATTGAATTGTCAGTCTCCTATCCTTTAACCTCGCCTGTATTCAAAGCTCTTTTAACAGAAACATTGCAGCAAATTGAATTAGACACTGAATTCTCTTTGCTATCTTCCAAAAACTTTTCCTCTGCACACAGCAATCTGGGGTCTGCTCCACCCACCCCATCCCACTCCCTGAGCTGTTTTTAGAAAACTTTTATTCACTTGTTGTATCATGTTAAACAGAAAAGACACCTTTAGAATCATATAGAGCTATAGATGCCAAGGCTCATTGTCTTGTGCTGCTGTTGATACAACTCCTGCCCGTTCCCCTCCCAGCCACACTGCCAAGTGCTGTTCAGCTGATGGCCTGCAGAATTAATAATATTTCTCAGTCACCCTGCTCTCTGCTTCCGCTAGTTACACACTCTCTCCTCGAGAACGAAGGAGAGGGAAAACCCCCAGAATTTAATTAATTTTCCTTTTCCTACCCATTGTTAAATGATTCCTATTAATGCTGATGGCTATTTTTCATGCTTTGCTCTTGCTCTCCTCTTAGTCACTGCACACTAGTCCACTCAATCCTTTTAAGTGTAACATATTCACTAAGAGTATTTCCTGCAGCCTAAAAATGCCCATCCCTCAACAATTTCCACATTTTATCAGTGCTGTTCTGCTTTTCGTGTGGCTTTTAATCAATGTGTCCTCAAGTAAAGGTCAATATTTACATCTTACATTGCACAAATACAGATTTAAAAGCTGATATAGATATTCTGTTAGAGTATGTGCATGAGCAAGTGCAATCTTAAAGAGAGATCAGGGTCCTGCAGTCACTCTGTGTTGGATATATGATAGAAGTGAGACCTGTGTTCAGCTTGCCAGCATCAGACTCTAGCCTTGACTACTGTTCTTTGGCCATGGCCAAATGGAATGGTCAGGCTTCCAGCTAAATGTGAATTATACCAGCCACTGTCATTGTGGGAGTGAGAGTGAAGAACAAATGCAGAGCAAAAGCTTTTTGAATTATGTAATTTGCTACAAATCTATGCCAGGCTACGTACAGACAACAGAAAAATCTGTAAATTCTATTAAGGAAATGATTCAATTGTCTCACTAAAATATTTCCCTCTCTACTTGCCAGTAAATGCCATCCTTTCCATGTAGTGGAGTGGGGTGTTTCAGACATGTTAAGGATTATCCTAAATCTGCTCCCTTCAGATTAAAACTTCAGACACTGCCATGAACTTAGTCTAATTCAGAAAATGGTGGAAGTCTTATCTTTGGCCTAGTTAGAGGTTTGATGTTTTTCATGTCCAAGGAGGATAATAAGATATGTTTGTTGTTCAATTTGAAAATAAATTCTAAAATAATTTGAAGATAAGCAGTATACTTACCTTACCATCTTTTGTTTTTGCTGCTGCTACTACTACTACTACTACTACTACTACTACTATTATTATTATTATTATTATTATTATTATTATTATTATTATTATTATTATTATATACTTATTAGTGGATCATTTTGATATGCCATGATCTTATTTACTCTTCCCTCATTTCAGTTAACTTCTCTAATATGTTGCTGAAAATCTTCTTTTACTTTACGTTTTAAATAATACGAAGTACTCTGTGTTGTGCATTTCTTGGAATAAAGCTCACTCATTCTTCACACTGCATTGTTTTCAATGAATCAGTAATTTACAGGGCAGCCCGAGAGACTAATGGTCTTCTTGACTATTTGCAATGCTTTTCTCCTCATGCCTTAATAAAGATGAACAGTATTTAACTGCCAGGCATCAGAGATCTCTTTATTTTAATTAGCAAGCATGTTTTTCCTATCATTTTCCTTGGAACAAAATATATCCTAGAAGACTCCTTGCACTGCCCTCCTAGCTGTTGATTTGGAGTGGATTAAAGGAAACATATTATGAAAGGTGAATAGCTAGGGAAAAAAAATAAGGTCTAACATTAAACTATAAATGTTTCAGCATTTTGTTCAGTGAAACCTCAGGGCAATGTCTTTTCAATGCCATGCTTTAGTAAAAGTCTTTTTAGCCCATTCCTGTCTTTCCAAGACAGACAAAAGCTTCTATTTTAAAAACAAACAGCTAAGTGATTTGCTGTACACTTGCCATGAATAGTAACGAGTAGATTTGTGGTGAGTTCCTCTCTTTAATTAGCACATTGCTATAAGCTGATTGCTGTTGCTGTTTGGATGAGTGCTGTCTTATTACAATGCATCAGAGGACACCACTTGAAGAAATTCAGGCATCAAGTTATGAAAAAAAAGTATCATAGAGTATTCTTTGGATTGGTTTAAAACACTTCAGTATTTCACTGGGGTTTTTTTGTTTGGATGTTTTTTTCAAAGAAAGAACTAGCTGCTAAAGCTTTGAGTAATAGGTATCATATAAAACTGCTTTTAAATTAGGTTTTCATAAACATACTTGGGAAAGGTTTATTTTACATAGCTGGAATGTGTATATGCTCTTTTAAAAACAGAAGCATTTTTTGGGCGTTCTTTTATTACTACGCCTTAAATGTAGTGATATTTCAGGGTCTCATAGTTGAATAGGATGGAAAAGATTTTTTTTAAACTATATTTTTGTTAAATTTATCTGATGTAATATTTTAAGTGGTTTTCAAAATTCTTACAGCTATTCCAGACAGAGCAGCATTTCAAAGCGGTAGTAACATTGAAGTAGAAAAACATTACAGTAATAGCTGAATGAAAGGGAGAATGGAGAGTGACCAGAAAATTTGTCAGAAGCTTCAGGCAGTGAAACAATAAAGAAAAGAAAGGGTTGGCAAAAGGGAATATATTTTGATTGCGGCTGCACTTTTAAATGGAGACTTCTAGAGATTCATGAAAATATCTTTTTTAAGATAATACATACCACCCATATTATATGGACAAATCATTAAAAGATGAAAATAATAAAATAGAATGGCTAAATCAAACATAAATTTCTTCTGTTTCTACAGATTTCATGAAAAAAATCCATTTGAAGAGCTTTAAATAAATGTATTTATTCTTCATGCTCGGGGGCTAATAAAGATTTTTTCTCCTGATGTTTTTCCATGTGGGCATAGTGCTCATCTGCTGCCTTTAAGATTCTTTCACCCAGGAATCTGCCTGTGCATGTGTCTCCATGAAAAGGTTCACTAAAACTAGGAAAAAAAGACATGCAAATCACCAATGCTGTGCTGGGTTTGAATTTCTGCAAAGTTGGTGGTGGATGCTCACCAGAAAAATGCAAACCCCATCTCCATTACTGCATGAGGAATGCTATCTCCTGAGTCATGATATTGAGGTATGTAAGAGAGAAACCAGGTGTTAAAAACAAATTCTCAAAAAAAAGTCTTGATTGTTCAAATACTTAGTGTGTGATGGATACTGTCCAGAGTGAGCAGAAATTAGTTTGTCTAATGACCTGAACTTTCTAAATCATGGATGGTTAAATGTTAATGTAAATACCTTTGGCAATAAATAATACTGAAATATATTAGAGAAATTCACAGTACTTTATACAGGCGTTTCTATTTTTTTGAACTGAATTATCAGTCTTCAGCAAGTTCCATGGCAGAAGAATAAGGAAGTGTTTGCTGCATTACTCACAGTGAGGATATATATATATACTTAATGATAGACATTGGAAATTCATATTTTAAAAGCATTAGATGAGTAGGATGATCAGTTAGGCAAATGCCAAATTCCTCACAGGAAATAAAATTTTTTGAAGTCTAAAAGACCACAATGTTTTCTTGGGACATACATATGTACATGTGCAGTCATTCATACATTGTAGGAATTAAAAGACTGGACATATTTTCTTAGTTCAATGCAGTACAAGTGGAAAAATACAGTGTTTTTAATAAAGATATATAAATTTATACATATGTTTACATTTAAATATTTGCACATACCTGTGCATAGTAAACATATGGATTTTTTTAAAATATGGTAATTTTTAGATGGGGCTAGATTTTCAGATGGTATAAATCCGGCTGCTGGCCGTGCAACATAGATGTTGTTAAATGACATGTTGGTTTTGGATAGAGGGGTCAAACATGAGGAAGGAAAGATGTTACTGTATTAGCTGAGGATTAATTCTTACTCATCGGTAGTGAAGCCATGACTGAACTTAAAAATTGTGAAGAAGTAAATGATTCTAAATTATTTAGTATTTTAGAATATTATTTATATATGATATATTATTTATATATGATATGTAAGTTGCAGAACAATTACCCACTTGTGGCATGCAAACTACTTCATGGGTTTTGGTATGTGACTCAGAATGAGAAAATTATTAGGTTATATAATCATTAATTATGAAGCTGTAAAATAAATTTAAAATTACTTCTAAACATGTGACCTTTTATGAAAAAAACTATGTAGATGTACATATCTGTACAGACTATATGGAAAATAAATGTAATAATTATGAAGTCTCTTTTCTATATACTAAATTTACCAGACATAAATAAAACACTGTCCCTAAAAAGATAAGATGCATTTTTCTAATCTTTTG